>NW_004955423.1:3516647-3611647 GCF_000276665.1 Chinchilla lanigera | reverse complement strand
TAGTAGATTTTTTTTTAATAATTTAAGGAACCATATATTGCCATTTAAAATAAAAATAATACTTTCCATCTCTCTGCATGAATACAAAGTAAAATAAATTTAATTAATACAATTTAATCAAAATAGGTGCCAGTGTTCAGATATTCATTCGCCTTAGGAGGTCATCCTCATTCTAACAGTGCCATCCTTGTTTTAAGTGTCATTTGGAGCAGCATTTGAGAAATGCTTTACAGCAGATCTACAAACACCCAACAAAACTGTCAGTACTATGGCCACTATATTTTGAATATTAAATGTCTCAAAAAGGCCCATATTCCTTAGTTCTCAGCATTGTGCTACTGGAAGATAGTAGAAACTTTAAGAGGTAAGGCACAGTGCATAGCATTAGGTCACTGGGAACATGCCCTTGAAAGAGACTGTGAGACCCTGGTAATTCCTTCATCTCATTCATTCCTAGTTACAAGCTGAGCAACTTCCTCTGCCACATGCTCCTGTCATGATATACAGCCTTATCACAAGCTCAAAGGCTTTGGAGCTCAAAGGCAGGGACTGAAACTGCTAAAACCAAGGCACTCTACACTGAACCGACAGGGTCTCTCTTAAAGTGCCCAAGCAGACCTTAAATTTGTTTCATCTGCTGAGTACCTGAGAGTATAAGCATGTATCACTGAACCTAGCTAACTCTCTCTCTTTGTCAGTTGCTTCTCTCGGGCATTTTGTTGCACTAGTGGAAAGCTGATGAACACAACTGTTTAATAGTTAAAAGCCGAATCTCTTTTACCATAAAGAACTAAAATCATAGTACTTATTTTAAAATCTTTCCAAGTTATTCAATAAGTTGGGCCCTGAATGACCTTGATGGGCTGAAATAAACAAATAAATAAATAAATCTTGCAAAGAATATCAGTGTGTCACATTTTAGGAAGTCATAGTTATGAACCACAGACACCTACAGCTTTTCACAAATAGGATGCAATTGTTTGGATGATGGCAACTGACATCACAGGAATACTTATACAACCAGGAAGGTGACATCTTTGACAAGGGTCACATTTCCTTGTCCTCAGCCTTTTACATGCATACAGGAATATTTAAAAAGCTAATGTTTTATAAAACACATGGCACCATACACACCCAATAAGTGGTTGCTATTATTATTGTTTCATATCATAGAAGATATTTTTAGACATGGTGAATCTCTCTCTAGCCTGAAAATATCAAATAATAATGAATGAACCTCATAACATAGTGCTTATGTGAATACAGCCTCTGAGTGTTTGTTCTTGACAGTTGAATACATAAGGAAACTAAATTTTCTCTGGCTGGAGGCAACTTCCTTCCTGTTCACTAGTTACTCTGTTCATTGAAGTTATTCCCAACATTCAACCACATCATCTAAAGCTTTCCTTCAATAAATATATCTGTGTTTCTTTGATACACTTGGGCTTGTAGACTTCAATATTCTATTTACTATGTTGCTGGGTCACTTATTTGGAGATTATGTGTCATTGGATCACATTTTACTATTTTTGACAAAAACCACTTTAAAACAAATACAAAAGGAGGTGGTTGGTATAGTGTGAGTTGGACTAAGTTAGTGAGTAGATATTATGGTGCTCTGTCCAAATCTTGTACCTTACTACAGGCTGTAGCACCATGTCAAGCACCCCAATAAGTAATGCTAACACCCTGCTAGAATACAGTAGCTTCTGGAATTTTCAAAAATTAATGACCCACAGTAAATAAAGTATAAGTTAAAAAATTGCTGTGTTATTAGAAAAGAGGAATTAAAAGTATCAAAGAAAATGATATGCTAAAATGGCTACACTACCTCAAGAAAACCTACTAAGGAAATATGTTCATGTAAGGGCCCAGAGTCCAATCATTCTCCAGAGTTATTGATACAAAACATATTAGGAAAAAAGACTCCAGCATCATTGTGAAGCTCAGTAGAATACTCTGCAGCCCAGGGTTGATGGTAGGACAGATTATTACAGAACAGAAAATCCAATTTCTGAAGTGAAAGGGTTCAAGACAACATATGTGGTGCATTAACTAATGGTCACCTTGTAACACTCAGCTGAACTGAATCAGCATGGTGCTGGATGTAGAAGGCCCATTTGAGGACTGTTGCCAAAGTGTGAAAGGAGAACTGGAGGGGAAGATATTGTGCTGTTGATTCTCCTGGAGAAGCATGTCACACTGATTTTCCTGATATGACCTTGGCTGTTCTCATCATCAGAAGAGCTCAGATCCTCACTGTAGCTGAGGATGGCTGCAGTTCTTTTGCGGGGAGCTCTGGTCCTTACTTTGAGCGTTCCCTTGTAGCTCTAGTTGGCACAGACTTTCTAGCTTCAACCACTGACCTTTGGGCCTTCCCAGTGCAGATCCTTGGTATAGACTGCATGAGACACTGTCGTGAGCTCTAGCCCTCCAGATGGACTTATGGAGGACACTGCTATAGGATCCAAGCCCTCAGCTGGATTCTTTGGGTCTCTAAGTGTATGAATGGATCTCTGGCACTTTTCTGCATTTGTCTCTTTGGATTATGAAATGATCCTATAAATTTTGTGTCCTATATTAAATCTATTCCCTTGTAAACCCTGACTACAACATTTAACCACCAAAAAAACAAGATGATCATAATAATTGTGATGCATAGCAAGATTGGCAATCAATCTTTCTAGGTACCTCAACACCTAGAGAGATACAGACATGGCTAGTAGAACACAATGTGAAGAAAGTAAAGTGATGGGCAGGCTACCGAGATATTCCTTAACTTATGCAACTTTTAAAATATCAAGAATGAATGATCAAGAAGCAAAGGTCAGCCATCCTAGGAAAGCAACAAGTTTTTTGTTTTTATTTTCTAGTACTGGGGATTGAACCCAGGACCTCATGCATGGTAAGAAAGCCTTCTGTCACTGAACTTCATCGCTAGTCCAGAAAGCAACAATTTCTTGATCAAATTTGAGTTCTTAAATTCAGAACCCGCTGACTGAAGGAAAGATCAAGTCTCAGCACCATGGACCCCATAATATTACATCAAATCTATTTAGTAGTAAGTCTCCCCTTTCCTAAAGGAATTTATGGCATTTGCATGAGTAACCATATGTTGGATAAAGAGGACTACTTACACATTTAAGGATTTTAGGCACAGAATCTAAAATTACCCTAATATATGGGACTCAAAGAACTATCATGGCTTCTATTTTAGATTGGAAACAAAAGGGATTGATGTAATAAATGATTTCCTACTTCCCAAATATATGATTGCACCAGGCACAATTTATAGTCACCAAAATCTTCATATTATTTCCTGATCTATATGGCAAGTCTATTATAAGGCAAAATAACCCTCTCCCTTCTCCATCCAAAATAAGGTGAAAGCTGCTATGGAGCTAATGTTTACGTGCCCCAAAGATTCATATATGAGGCTTAATCCCCAATATGATGATACTTGGAGCTGAAGCTTTGGGGCAGTTACTATGATGGTGGAGCTCTCCTGAATGGGATTAGTCCCCTTATAAGAAAGTTCAGAGAGTTACCTAGCTCTCTTTCCACTGTGTGAGGATTGCAATAAATTGGCGGTCTACAACCCAGAAGCGGGTGCTCACCAAAACCCAACAGTATTGGCACCCTGATCTCAAACTTCCAGCCTCCAGAACTGTGAGAATCAATGTTTATTGTTTGAGCCACCTTATCTATGGTATCTTATTATAGCAGTCTGAGCTCAGATAAAAGTTATACATTCAGGTATGAGCCTGAGTAGAGTGAGAGGTTACATGTAAATTGCAAGAACATGTGAGCCGTACTACCCTGGGGTCCACCACCATTGCACTGACAACCCTAACCCAGTTTTCAACTATAGCTGTGTAAGGTAAAGAGAGGTCACCAATGACTAGCTGATAGAGAGGAAAAAATGTCAGGCTTAGTTGTAAGACAGGTTGGCTTACTGTGAGGACAAACCTAAAATTGGTCTGCTATACTAAAGCTTCACCCAGGAGTGATCATGAAATAGAACAGTGACATAAAATTCTCCCAAAGGACAGGGCTCCAGGCAATATATTTTGCCACCCACTTCATGTGAAAGAATAGTGCCAGATAAAACATGTATAGACCATGGGAAGTAGAGAATGGGCTGGCTGGTTTTTCAGGGCCTGATGAAGGAGAAATGTATTCGAAGATTGAGAACAAGCAAGTCTGAGGAAAATGCATGTGGGTGGATATATGAGAGTGCATACATGATATGAAGATCTTTGTATTACATCTTAAGCATCACCAGAGAGCATTTCCATGAAAGAAACACTAAATAAAAAGACAGTATGACTTAGCCAGTTGATGCCATCCAACTATTGTCAATTCCCATACCAGGGCTATGCATTAATGTAGTGCATTAATGAAGTAGTTACAACAGTAGAGTTGGAGGATATGCATCAGGCTCAATAGCATAGGCTTCCACTTATAAAAACTGATCTAGTTACTGCCAACCTGACAGCGAGTGAGCTCAGGCTCCCAATATGACGCAGCACCCTGAGACCAAATACCCCACCGGTAGCACAATGACTACAGGAGAATCTTTCTACTCTTAACGAAGTAAAGGTTCATTTTACATGGGATCAACACTAGAATCAATCCAGGGTTAGGATATGTGATAATTTTTCCTGCCTCCATGGTCTAAGCCAGTACTGTTAACCAAGAACTTACAGTGTACTTGATCACAAGCCTGAAATGCCACAAAATTTCGCAGCCAACTAAAGGATCCACTTCGAGAATATGGTAATAACCACATTACCATGGAATCCACTGGACCTGTCAAATACCATGTTATTCAGAAGCATTGCCCTTGTAAAACAGAGAAATTATCTCTTAAAGTTCCAACAGAAGGGACTCTGTCTCCACTTAAAATATAGAAAGCTAGAAGAGAGTCACTCCCACCCAGAAAAAGTACAAAATCATAAATTCTCTTAAACCTACTTGAGAGTTAAAAGTCAACCAAGAATCCTGAAATATAAGGAAAGACGAGCCTTCCTAAAGAGAAAAGTGCAAATGCTAGCTGACCTGTGACAGAGTGTAAGAGGAAAAACATTTAGCATAACCTCTTGAGGTAGAAATAACTCAACTAAAATTTTTAATGAATTGTTAGACTGAGTACACACTAGTGTGAGTACATAGAAACCCAAAAGCTGCATAAACAATGAGATTTTACACTTTCTTACAAGTTCTTCTCCTTCAGACTCCATTATATACACAAGTCATACTATGGGCAGGGAAGGAGACTAGGAAAAAACAGAGGTTCAGGCAAGAAAGAGGGGAGCAGCTGCCACTGCAAAAAAAAAAAAAAAAAGAAACACAAAACTGCATTCACCTCCAAAGTCTTCAAGCTACCTACCAAAGCTACAGCAAGTTCTGGTACCTTAAGAACATATGTACAGACCCACTGTGGCTGAGGGAAGGGTAAAACAAGCAAAGAAAACTATATCCTTTGGGAGGAGGTAGGAAATTGTCCTTGACCCAGACTTTTAGAGCTCTTCTCTTATGGGACAACAATCAAAAAATGTTTTTCTGCTTAAGCCATCTACAGAATAAGACAGGGTTTGCTTGTGTTGGAGGAATCAAGATCACAGAGAAAGCCTTATCTCTAAGACTCAAAAACACAAGGCCTGCTTAAATCTAAGAATGAATCAGCACACTCACTTAACTCATTTAACTCCCATCACTGGGCCACCCATCCCCCAAGGAACAGGTAAAAACAATCAAGCACCACTGAAGGAGAAGCATGAGCATGATAGAAACCACTTAGGAGGCACAAGGACATAAGAAAAGCCCAAACCTGAGATCTGAGCGTGAACACTGACAGAAATTCTTCAGTAATTCAGGTTCTGTCCTGACCACAGGGTAACACCAAAAATTAAAAATTAATTTAAGTCAGTGATATGCTAAAACTAGTGACCACAGAAACAATGAAACCTAAGCCCAACTCAACACTTAACAATCTTAACTCTGTCCACTCATTTTCCCTAATGAACATACACGCTAATGACCTACAATTTAAAAAGGTGTGCAATTTCTATGTACACCTACTAGTTATCTCTGTCTCTGCTTTATAATGTCCACCACTGAATCAATAATTTCAAGAGAAACTAAAAGCAAAAAGAAGAGGGGGAAACAATCAAGAACAAAGCAATCAATCAACCCAGATACAGATATTAAAACTATGACACTAGTATGAATGCTAAAGTTTTCCTTCAAAAATCAGACAGTATTCACAGAAAATTTTAGCAGAGAATTGGAAACTATGAGAAAGAGATAAGTGAAATGTTAAAAGTATTAAAACTTTGTATTAGTAATGATATGGGCTCATCAGCAGACTCAATACAGCTAAGAAAAAAAATCCATACCCTTGAAGATAGGCCAATGCAAATCACCCAAATCTAAAAAGCGAAAGGAAAAATGGTGAATAACACAGAGAACAGAAAGAGTTATGGGACAATACCAAATGGTCTAACGTGCCAGAAAGAGAAATACTTTTTAAAAATGACTACCAAGAATTTTCCCATAAAGATGAAAGATAGCCATAGGCCAAAGAAGTCCAAAAAACACCAAAAAGGGTATGTGCTAAAAACTAAGAAAACCACACAAGCACGTGCTTCAAAGCATATCATATTCAAACAGTTAAATACCAATGATAAAGAGAAATTCTTGAAGACAAGAAAATGCTGGATATTCTGTGTTGTTTCTGTTTTTGTCTTCATTGTTGTTGTTTTGTTAGTTTTTCTTCGCTTTGAAATAAAAACAGTTTTTTTAAAAAAAGAAAATGCTGGATAAAAGTGATATATAACATACTTAGGAAAAATAGAAATTTTAGTGGACTGGTTGTCATAAACTGTACAACGTAGGAACCCATGGAGTCACAAATTTAAAATGCTCAAAAGAGCAAAAGAGAAGTTATCTGTTCAGAATCAATACAGCAAGTGAAAATACACATTTGTAACAAAATCTGAGAGAACTGATTATCAGTAGATCTCCATGATAACAAATGTCTTTAATTATTCAGTATTACTGAATATATCAAAAATTTGCATTTACATAATGCAATTAAATCTCCAGAGATTATTTTAAAAATTAAATATAAAATTTATTCCTCTCATCTTAGTTGCTCTGAAAGATAACTAATTGTCTGAATTTAAAATAGTAGTAATAGGGGCTGGGGATTTAGCTCACCGGCAAAGCACCTGCCTGGCAAGCGCAAGGTCGTGAGTTTGGTTCCCGGTACCGGAGAAAAACCGAAAAAAATAAAATAAAATAAAATAAAATAGTAGTAATAAATTGAAGGTTTATCATGCAGTATCTTTATATCTATTCAGTGAGAGAAGATGCAAATTTCTAGTCTCCAAGAGAAAAGGACATCATTATAGATAGCGCAGTCACTAAAGAGATAGTGTTAGTAGTATTACAAATAAATTTATGACCATATATATAATGAAATAGCTGAAATGTACAAATTATGTAAAAAGCACAAGCTACCAAACTTACTCCAGAAAGACTAGTCAGAATATTCTTATATCTACTGAAGAAAATTGATTTGTGGCCAAAATGTCTTCCAACAATGAAAATTACTTGGAAGATAGATCATGTCACTGGACAAGCTTCTCAAACTTTTCAAGAAAAAAAGTATAGAAAGCACAAATTGTGGGCTGGGGATTTAGTTCAGTGGTACAGTGCCTGCCTGGCAAGCACTAGGTCATGAGTTCGATTCCCTGTACTGGAAAAAAACAAAAAAAACACAAATTGTATAGAATACAAACTGCCCCCCAAAATAAAAGAAGAATGAACATTTATTGATTTCTAAGTCTATACTATCATCTTGATACTCAAACCCAAATAAATTTATTACAGCAAACAATTATCTTTTGTGAACTTAGACAAAAAAATCCCCACAAAACACTAGCAAATCAGATCCAGAAGTGCACTTTTTAAAATAACACAGTAGTATGACAGAGTTTATCATCGGAATGCAAAGTTACTTTAGCAATTGCAACATTAAACAATGCAATTTAACATAGCAAAAAGACTGAAGAAGAAAATATCATGGTCTTCATAGATGCACAAAAGATATTTTATAGCTTCGACATGCATTCATGATAAGACCTCTCAGCAAACTAGAAGGTAGGTTCCTCACTCTAATAAAGATTATCTACAGAAGACCTACAGCTGGCTTCACATACAGTGATGAATGACTAAAGACTTTCCCCAAAGCTCACAAACCAGGCTCTCGTCATTTCTATTCAACACTGGAATGAAGGACATAGCCAATGAGAGAAACAAAGAGAAAGAAATAAAAGCTATAGCATTTAGAAAAGAAGACATAAAACTATATTTTCTTCCTCTGAGGATGGTATAATTGTTTATTTAAGGAAAATATTCTAAAGAACTTTCCAAAAAGCTGGTAGGACTACTAAATCAGTTGTGCAAGGTCACAGGATATATAATATATATTTGAATTTTTTAAAAAATCATTTATAATATCAACAAAAAGACAAAATACTTGGATACAAAGCTAACAAAATATAATAGGTACAAAATATGCTAAAAACTACAAAGTATTGAAAGAAATCAAAGAACTAAACAAATACAAGTAACCATGTTTAATGATTGGGGAGATCCAACATTCCTAATGCATTAATTCCTAACAAATAGATTTATAAATTCAAAACAGCTGAAACAAAAATCACACAAAGATGCTTTATAGAAATCTACAAATCAACTCCAAACTGTATGAATCAAAACACCAGTAAAAAGATGTAGACAGAGCCTTCTTCCCTCAATTTAGGGAAACTATAAAAGGCCATATGCTTTCAGAGCTCCCCATAAGATGAGCTGAGGCCTTAGTTGCAATTGCAGTGTGGGGCAGCTTGTTCTACCCAATTCTACCTCTCTCAATTCTTTACAAGGCTAACAACAAGGACCAAAAGCCCCGGTGGACCCTCCACACATCAGTTTCCACCCTAGAGCTAATTTCCAGGGTATCTATCTCCAAGGAATTGCTCTAACTCTATAAGTTTGAACAAGTTTCTACAAATAAAAATGTTAACTATGTAAGATTTGATTTGACTTTGTAAAAATCAAATGAGTATATCTCTGTTACAGTTTAGGAATATTATCTTTTTTATTTTTGTCTGATTCCTGGTGAAGCTTATTTTTTTAAACAAGGACATTTTTAAATGTATATGCATACAATAAAATTATATGCAGTAATATTCTTTAAATGAAAAAATTATAGAAAAGGAGAACAGATTAGCGAATACCAGAGTTTCATGAGTAAGGGAATGAGAGGAAAGTAGATGTGTCTGTAAAAGGGCAACAGGAGAGATCTTTGTGGGGACAGAAATGTCAGATATCTTGACTCTCTCAGTGTCAGTACCTACTTGTAATATTGTACTACAGTTTTAAAAATAAGTTACCATTATGGAAACTGGGTGAAGGTTACATGGAATCTCTTTGTACTGCTTATTAAAATAACTATCTCAAAATCAAAAGATTAATTTTCAAAAAATGAAAACAAACAATGAATGTGTATGTCTAAGAAAATCTTAATGGTTAGCTTTATAACAATTGAGCTTGAATGAGCGAGGTTATTCTAGCATTGTTCAAGACACAAAAGAGAATAAAAAATAATACAAAACATCAAGTTATTTGCAAGTGTTGTAGTTTCATTACAAAGCTTATAGAATCTTTCTTGAATAGCACAAGTATTTCCTAAATATAAGTTTTAGGAGGGCTTTGTGAATCTAAGTATTAGAATCATCTAACATGCAGGCACACTTTTAACTTTCTTACACCTCCTAAAATCTATAAGCAATACATCATATAAATTTTAATATAAAGAATGGATTCTAAAATAGTACCTGCTTCTGAAAATACCTCTAAACCAAGGGAAAGAGAGAAAAGAAACAGAAATAGAAAGGTGTCTAAGAGAAGATAATTCAGATTCTACACAGTTTATGAAAGCCTTTCCCTAAGACCTGGAATAAGGAGAAGATGGCCACACTCATGAAAAATCCTAGCCACAGCAAGTAGGTAGGAAAAAGAAAATGCATCCAAGTCAGAAAAATAAAATGATGTTTTCTTATATGTAAGAAACTCTAAAATCTACACACATATACATGAACTAACAAAACTAACTAAAAACATTCAATAAAGTTACAAGATAAAAAATCAGCATACAAAAATCACTTGTATGTCTATACAATAATAAACTGCCTAAAAAAGGAAATTAAGGAAACAATCTCATTTATAACATAAAAAGGTAAAATAGATAGGAATGAACTTAACTAACAAGTTGAAAGAATTGTACACTAAAAAACTATAATAAAATTGCAAAACAAATTAAATACAGAAATAAATAGAAGGACTTCTGGGAAGATGGAGGAGTGCTTAACAGCAGAGAAACATATTCTCCAAGATTTAGTGTCCAGATGCTGGAATATAGCAACTTGAAGAGAAAAAGGAAAGAAGTGAGTCCCCAGGACCCAACAAGGATATGAAGCAAGAACTGAAGCCCATAGGTAGAACACAGTAAGAGACTTCAGTGCAGAAGGAGATAGCAAGTGGTGCTTTCTCCCTGATCCCTGATTTATTACTGGGGAAAGGCAGTTCAAAACTGCCCATGCATGGTGACTATTGACAATTTAAGAGGCTTCCATGGAGAAACACAGCAGTGAAATGGAGCAGTGGATACAGCAGACTGCAATGGCTGATAAGCTATTTGGATTCAGATGATCCACAGGAGAGGGTGATTAACCAGTAGTTATCTTGGAGAAAGGCCAACTAAGCTCAGAACTCAGAGAAGCTGTGTTTTGGCTCCGTCTGGCAGATACCAGTGTCAGGGTGAGGCAGAACTAATTTCAAGTCAACAGGAGGTCAAGGAACCAAGTTCAAGAGGATAGAGAGCCCAAGTGAAGCTGGAAGGAGGCACAGAGAGTGTTATAGACTGAACAAATTGGGTTCCAGCCTCACAGTCAGAAACCAGCCTAAGTTTCAGTAGAACTAAGGGTACAGGCTTGTTGGGATTATCCACTACCCTGCCATAAATCTACAGCTGGTTTGCTGGAATTAATCACCATGAATCTAGGTTCTGTCTGCCCACTCTGCCTACCAGTGACAGCAGAGACAAGCCCTGAAGTGGGGCATTTTGTTTCTTGTTTTATTTCTTGATTTTTATTTGTTTTTTTTTTCTTTTTTTGATTATTTGTTTTTGTATGACTGTGAACATTGATTCTAGATTTTATTGTGGTTATTCTGTTCTGTTCTTATTTTCATTTTTTGCTTCTCTCTTCTCTTCCTGTCTTCTTTCTCAAGTTGTCTATTTCCTAAAGTTGATATAATCTTCCTTTGTCTTCTAGCCTTGCTTCTAATCTCTTCCTCTTCTTCTATTTCTCTACATCCTTGCAAAGGGAACAATCCAAGAGGAAAAAAATAATAATCATAAATACATATGCAACAAATACTGTTGCACCCAACTATATAAAAAATCAGTAGATATGAAAAACTCAAATAAGCACTAATACAATTGTAATGGGGGACCTCAATACCTTACTGTCACAAATAGACAGATCGACCACACAAAAAAATCAACAAAGAAATATCAGAATTGAACCAAACTTTTGAACAAATGGATTTAGCAGGTGTCTAGAGAGTGTTCTACCCCACAATACCAGAATACATATTCTTTTGAATTCCACACAGTACATTCTCCAAAATAGACCACATAGAAGCTCATAGAATACAGTTAAGTAAAAGCAAAGGAATTGGAATTACCCCATGCATCTTATCAGATCATAATACAGTGAAATTGGAAATCAATGGCGAAAAAAACACAAAAATTTGGAAATTAAATAACATCCTCTTGAAGAACCACTGGGTCACACATGAAATTAAAGAAGAAATTGGGCAGTTTCTACACTTAAACAATAAGGCAAATATAACAGAGTGGAACTTATGGAATGCAGTGAAGCAGTGCTAAGGAAAATGTATAGCAGTGAATTCCCATATCAGAAAACAGAGTAAGCTCAAATAAACAATTTAATTTTCAACATCAAACTTCTAGAAAAAGAAGAGCAAGTCAACCCCAAAGCTCATGCAAAGGAGGAAATTATAAGGTTCAGAGCAGAGATTAATGCAATTGAGACTAAGAAAACAACACATAAAACCAATGACTCAAAGAGTTCGTTCTTTGAAAGATTAAATAAAATTGACAAACCCTTAGCCAACCTTATCAAAAAAAGGAAAGAGAAGACTCAAATTCATGCAATTAGGAATGAAAAAGGTTAAGTCACAATAGATCCTGCAGAAATCCAGAAGATCATCAATACTTTCCTCAAGAACCTGTATTCTAATAAGACGGAAAACACAAAAGAAGTGGACAGATTCCTAGGCACATATGAATTACCAAAGCTAAATCAAGAAGATATTAAAATTCTAAATAAACCAATATCAGTCAATGAAATTGAAGATGTACTTAAAAACCTATCAACAAAGAAAAGGTCAGGTTCTGACGGATTCATTGCAGAGCTCTACAAGAAATTAAGGAAAAGCATAATGCCACTGCTTCTTAAACTCTTTAATAAAACTGAAAAGGAACCAATACTTCCACATTCATTCCTGGAAGGAAGCACCCTGATACCAAAACCAGAGAAAGACCCAATCAAAACAGAGAACTACAAGCCAGTCTCACTAATGAACATAGACACAAAAATACTCAATAGGATACAGGCAAACAGAATGTAGCAAAACAATATACACCATGACCAGGTTGAATTCATCCCAGGGATGAAGGGATGGTTCATCAAATGCAAATCGATAAATGTAATATATTATATTGATAGAGCCAAGGACAAAAAACATATGATTATCTCAATAGATGCAGAAAAAGCATTTGACAAAATCCAACACCAATTCATGATAAAAATCCTACAGAAAACTGAAATAGATGGCCTTTATCTCAATTTAATAAAAGCCATCTATGACAAACCAACAGCCACCATCATACAAAATGGAGAAAAACTGAAAGCTTTTACTCTAAAATCAGGAACAAGACAAGGATGTCCACTATCCCATGCTTATTCAATAGCTCTGGAAACACTATCCAGAGCAATTAGATAAGAGAAAGAAATAAAAGGAATAATGATAGGAAAAGAAGAAGCTAAATTATCATTATTTGCAGGTGACTTGATACTCTACATAGAAGCCTCCAAAAACTCCACCAAAAGACTTCTAGATTTAATAACTAAGTTCAGTAGCATAACTGGATACAAAGTGAACATTCAAAAATCAATAGTATTCCTGTACATAAATAACAAATTCATTGAGAGAGAAATTAGGAAAACAACACTTTTTATAATAGCACCCAAAAAAATGAAGTACCTAGTAATCATTGTAATGAAGGAGGTAAAAGACTTTTACATTGAAAGCTACAGTACTTTAAAAAAGGAGATCAGGGGGCTGGGGATTTAGCTCAGCGGCAAAAGCGCCTGCCTGGCAAGCGCAAGGTCGTGAGTTCGGTTCCCGGTACCGGAGGAAAAAAAAAAAAGGAGATCAAAGAGGATATTAGCAAATGGAAAGTTACCCCTTCTTCTTGGGTAGGAGGAACCAATACCATGAAAATGGCCATACTTTGAAAATTTTTATACAGATGTAATGCAATCCTGATCAAACTACCAATAGCATATATCACAGAACTAGTAAGAACAATCTTAAAATTCATATGAAGCCAGAAAATACTTAGAATAGTAAAAGCAGTTCTAGGCAACAAAGGTAAGGCATGGGGCATCACAATCCCCAGTTTGAAGTCATATTACAAATGTTATTGTAATAAAAACAGCATGGTACTGGCAAAGAAACAAACCCAAGGATCAATGGAACAGAAAAGAAGATGTAGAAACAAATCCAAGCATACTCACCATCTTAACTTTAACAATAGGGTCAAACACATTCACTCCAAGAAGGATAGACTCTTTAATAAATGGTCCTGGGTAAACTAGCTTTCCAAATGCCAAAGATTCAACCTAGACCCATATCTCTCATCCTGCACTAAACTAAAATCAAAATGGATGAAAGCTCTAAATATGAAAACAGAAATACTTAATCTACTGGAAGGTAGAATAAGTAAAACACTTGAAGACATAGATGTAGGCAAAGACTTTATGAACAAAACCTCAGTCACATAAGAAGTACTAAAAAGAATCAATAACTTGAATCTCACCTTATTAAAAAGCTTTTGCACACCAAAAGAAACACCAACAGAATAAAAAGACAACCCACAGAATGGGAAAAAATTTTACCAGCTATTCCTTAGACAAAGGACGACTATCTAGAATATATAAAGAACTGAAAAACAATCAGATCCCACCAAATTTAAAGACTCAACACAAAAATGGAAATCTGAAATGAATACACGCTTCTCAGATGAAGAAGTAGAAATGGCTAGTAAATATATGAAAAAATGTTTAACATCACTGGTCATTCAAGTGATGCTAACTAAAACAACACTGAGATTCCATCTCACCCCAGAAAGAATGGATGTCATCAAGAAATCAACCAATAACAAATGCTGGAGAGAGTGGGGGGGGGGACTCTTTCCCCACTGTTGGTGTGAGTGTAGACTGGTGCAACCACTGTGGAAATCAGTGTAGAGATTCCTCAAAAAACTAGAACTAGAGGTTCAATTCAGCCCAACTATTCCCCTTCTTGATATCTTCCCAAAAGAATAAAAAGCATCATACCACAGTGATATAGGCACACCCATATTTCTAGCAGCACAAGTTGTAATAGCTAAATCTTGGAAACAACCCAAGTGCCCATCAACTGATGAATGGATAAAAAAGATATGTATTTTATATAATGGAGTACTACTCTACCATAAAGAAGAATAATCTTAAGACATTTCTAGCTAAATGAATGCACCCTGAGGTCATATGCTTAAGTGAAATAAATTGGAAACACATGTTTAAATATCACTTTGTTTCTCTGATGTGAGAAGCTGAAAGTGTAGAAAAAAAAAAAACCCTGAAAGGACCAAAATGTATAGTAGATATTGGGAAATAGAAAGAAAATATTCAAATGGAAAGGAGAACAAAGGAGGGAGGAGTGGGGAAAGGAAAGAAGGGCCTAAGGAAAAAAAGAGAATAGAGAGGAAAAAATGTGAAGCACCTCAATCTTACTTACAGCTTCATAAACATTCTAGTACAGACATTTAATGTCATTGTCTTAGTTTGGGTCTCATCCAAAGAAAAGCATAACGCAAGGCCTTGAGTACAGATAATTTACTTGGGAGTTGATTATAAGAAGCAGAAATGGTAAAACCAGGATAATGGGAAAAGAAAGAAGGAAAAACCAAGATAAGAGTACATTATTCAGCTCTCCAACGTGGGTAAAGAGGACTTGATTCAGTCAGGATTCCTGAAAAGCATTCATTAAGCCCCAGAACTGTCCACCAAAGGACAGGAGGCTAGAACATTTGCCATGAGGTTTTATCCCACCTTGGCTGACCTTGGGGTTATAATACACACCACTACCACCACCACTTTTGGGCTGCATTTGCATGGAGATTGAGTACACTCTGGCATCAGAGAAATCCCTGGGGAAGACAGAGAAACATATAGCATGCACATAAAGCAGGCATTGTCAGTGCAAGGTGAGTATGAACTTGTATGGAACTGTCCACCGCCACCACAGCTAAAACCAGAGGTGTGCTGAGGAGACATGACATCGGGCGCTAGAGGCATTTGGTACACACGTCACCAAGGAAAATTTTGGCCAAATCCCTGCTGCTAAAAGAACAAACATGCCACAATTGTCGTAATTTTCTTTCTTTTCTTGCTTCTCAAAGATGGCAGTAACAATTACATGTTTAAAGCTTGTGGCATTTCTTCAATGATCCAAATGCTGAGAAAGAACTTGTACATATTTATCCAACAACCTTAAAGGAGTGGAGCAGGCATGACAC
Organism: Chinchilla lanigera; assembly: GCF_000276665.1. Taxonomy (NCBI): domain Eukaryota; kingdom Metazoa; phylum Chordata; class Mammalia; order Rodentia; family Chinchillidae; genus Chinchilla; species Chinchilla lanigera. The sequence goes on along the minus strand of NW_004955423.1, from coordinate 3,595,641 downwards.
TGACTTCTGTATGTTCATTGCTCTTTCTAGTTTTTATATACCTGCTCACTGTTTATAAAAATAGACTGAATGTTCCAATTCAAGATGAATGATAAAGCATAGGTTTCCTCCCCCAAAATCCAAACATTAAAGAATTAAAATTTTTTAAATCTGTTGAGGTGCCAGAAGCGGGGCAGAAAGGCCACCTCCAGGTCAAAACTAGGAGAAATTTCTAAAGGATATAAAGCCAAGGAGAAAAGCCTGACAAACACAACAGAGTTTAGCTTTTTCTTTGCCGCTTGAACTAATTTTCACTGCCAGAGGAACGACTGCAAACATAGTCAATCTGCGAGGTGAGTACTGCAGGGGCAGATGCAACATGTGAACCCCAAGCAGTGAAACATTAAGGCCTTCCAGCTTTAGTAACAGTGACAGTCAGTTTGTTTCTATCATAATTACTATTCTCAACAGAATACTAATAGGTAGGGAGACTTTGCAGACTCTAGAACACATTTTTTAGAGATTAATATTAATATCTCTCTCTCTCTCTGTGTGTGTGTGTGTGTGTGTGTGTGTGTGCGTATGCAAGTTGAGGATCAGGTCTAGGGCCTCATGAATGCTCAGTAAGTACACTTTCACTCTATCACTGAGCTATATTCCCATCCCAATACACCTTGTCATGCAGTCTACATCATTCACCCCTGACTCTCTCCCTTCAAACAAGTGATACCCAACAGAGAATGTGGCCTGTGTACTGAACAATCATCATAAAACTCAAATTGCCTTACTTTCTCTTCCTATATTAAGTTACACTGACTGGTTTTACAAAATTGCATTGGCATCTTCCTCCTCTACATCTCATCAGTAGAAGAAGGTTGGAAAATTGTAGGTTAAAGAATCATAGGCAGCTAGGGGTTGGTGATGATCTCTGTAATCAAGTTTTTCTTAAATATATGATGATGCCTTTAAATGCTCATATACGCAGAAGACAGTTTGGATTTAATAATCATGCAAATCTCTTTGCCTGCTCGAGTCTGTTTTGATTACACAAAGCTTTTCTGTTATATTGCTGTTGGTAACAAATGATGGCAAAGTTTAAACAGCATGAGCTTGCTGTCTTGTACTTCTTGAGATAAGAAGTCTAAAGTGGGGCTCACATCGTAGTGTGGACATGGTGCTCTGGAAACTCTAGGGGAGACTTGGATCTTTGCTTCCAGCATCTGAGGCTCCCTACATTCTTTGGCTTAAGACCCTCCTTCCATCTGTAAGGCCAGCAGCCATGCTGCTCAGGCCTCTGTTTCTCTCTCATACCTTTGACTCTGATCGTCCTGCCTTCCTGCTTCACTTATCTATGATTATGTTGGGCTCTCAACGTTCTTACCCTAATGACACCTGTAAACTCTCTTTTCTACGTAAGTCAACATATTCACAGGTTCTGGGGATTAGGACAGGAACATCCCGGGGAGGCCATCATTTGGCCTAACTCCTCTGGCGTGGATGGCTGTACAATGTACCTTGTCCCCTGTCATGCCCTTTAAGTTACCTGAGATTCTCTCATTCCTCATCACAATGTCCAATTCAGGAGTCTTCAGCATGAGAAGCATCAATATATTAAACAGAATTAACCCTCAAGGAGACATTTCATACGTGAAATAGGAAAATGATTAACTTAGTGCAATTTATATCCTCATGTGTACTTAACAGTAATTCTCTTTCATAAAGGTAAATAATAAGCTGCTATTAAATAAACAGTTTTAGAAACTGATATGATTGCTATAAAGAGCAGAACAGCAGAAAAGTGCAATTAGAATATAATAAATTCTTAGTATAAAGAAAAAAGGAGAGATTTTTTAAATGAGAGAAATGTTAGAAGACATGAAGAATAGGACCAGAAGTTCCCACATCTTTATACTAAGAGTTTATTCCACAAAGAAAAAATAGAAAAGAGAAGAGTAACTAAGCTAACACAAGACTCTAATCTACAAACTGAATGGCTACCCCAAGTGTTATGAGGAAAGAGTTAAGCGATAACTCAGTTCTTAGTACACCTTAGTCAAATTTTCTGAACTCAAACAGAAAATCCTTAAGGCTATAAAGGTGAAAAGATATGAGCAAATTTTATATTATCAGATTTCTTACCCTTAATTTCAGACATCATGGAAATAGACAATATCTTTAGAGTTTAGGGAGAAATTTGTCTTCAATCTAATATCCAGTCAAAACCATCACTCACATGTGAAAGCAAAATAAAGACATGCTCAGGTACAAAGGTCAGAACATTTACTGCTATAAACCCTTTCCAAATATAATCACTTGAGAATAACCATTAAAATGAGGATGAATTCAACAAAGAACATGACAAGAGTGAGGAATAATAAAATATATGGTTAAATATAAGTAATATTGATAATATAGCCATCGAACTTAAAGCAATACTAAGAATTAATCTCTTATAAAAGATTGCATAATTTTGTTTATATGATAACAATATGGAGCTAAAATTAAGATAACAAATCAAAACAAAGAAAATGTAAGGCATATTGGGAAGTCTCAAGAAAAGGGAAGTGATGATAAATTATAGATACTGAAAATTCTAACGCTGATTTTCAAAAATATAAGTTGAAATGCTATTGCTTAAAATATGAGTAACTAACAGAAAAAAGAATATGTATGACTTCAAAACTTTAGACTTTTTAAAAAGTATAAAAGAACTCTCCATAAATTATGAGGAAAGTTAGCAAATATGTTATTACAAATAATGGAATGTGTTTCAACTCTTTATTAAAACAAAGATTCTCATACGAATAGCAAATAAATATATGAAAAAAATGTTCAGAATCACTAGGCATTGTACAGATGCAAATTAAAACGACACTGAGATTCCATCTCACTCCCGAAAGAATGGCTATCATCAAGAAATCAAATGACAAATGCTGGAGGGTTTGTGGGGGAAAAGGAACCCTTCTCCACTGTTGGTGGGAGTGCAGACTGGTGTGAACATTGTGGAAATCTATATGGAGATTCCTCAGAAAACTAGTATTAGAGGTCCCCTTCTGAGTACCTTCCTGGAAGAATTAAAAACATCATACCACAGCGATATATGTGCACCCATGTTTATAGCAGCACAATTTGTAATAGCTAAATCTTGGAAACAACCCAAATGTTCATCAACTGAGTAAGGGATAATAAGGATAGGATTGTTTTACACAATGGAATACTACTCAGCCATAAAGAGGAATAAATTTGAGACTTTTATAGGTAAATGGATGCAACTAGAAACCATATTCATTGTATAAAATTTTGTATTAAAAAGACCCAGTGTAATAAATTACAAGAAAAGATTAATACAAATGTTAGGCCACACTTATAGAACAGCAGACTTGTAGGCCTGTTATAACAAAAGTTAGAAGTCAATTCATAGCCTGTGACTAAGCTCGTGCTGCCTGTCGCATAACCAGCCTTGACTGCCTAGGTCCAGGTGTTCCCCTTTAACAATGTGTGGGGTCAAATTGACTGTGTCCACCTTGTGTTTTAAAAATATGCAATGATTCCAACTTGCTTTAAGGGCTTCAAGTCCATCATGTTTCAGGGAAGACTGGCCCAGTCAAGGACACTTTCAACTCTACCTACTCTTCTCAGACCACCCCCTAGAATGTTCCTGTGCAAACCCTCCTGACAATATATGAGGGAGAGAAGAGTGTATCGGAAGGAGGGGGAGGGGAACAGAAGGGGACATAAAAAGGACTAAGATGTGACATGTATGCGTACCAATTCCCCTTGATAAATGTATTCATTATGTATCACACACATGTACTAATAAAAAAACTTAAAGAAAAAAGATTTATCCCCTGCCCTTGAGGTTCCAACGCTGATTCTGAGTATTTAACTGTATGCCAAGTTTGCACCAAATAGGTCCCAATTTCATCTCATGGGAAAATGAAATATTATTACTTATACCTTCATGTGATGTTTGTCCATATGCTTAACATTTTACTCAGTTTCGCAGAGCAGTGTGTTCTGCTGCAAACTGTCTACTTACTTTACAGAAGGAAACTACAAATTAACTTCATTTCTTCTTTCAAAGAAAGAATGATGTGCAAAACTAGAAAGAAGTAAATGCTTTCCATATTAGGCTGGGAAATTATTACCAATTTAGAATTCTATATGTAACCTGAATGAGTTAATTGTAAAATAAATATATGTCAATGGAAAACCTCAAAGAACGTATTTATTCTGTACCACTTATCAAGAAACTATTGGAAAATGCACTGCATCATAATGTAACAGCAAGAAAAAAGAAAACACAGGATATGAGGTCTAAGAAATCCAACAGAAGAGTATAGGCCTAGAAATAATCTTTCTAGACAGAGCAGGAGGATGAGAGGTTCTAAAAGGGCTCAATAGGAGAAAAGGAGGCCTGGAGAGTGCTGGTTACACTTTAAAAATGAGGAAAATAATATGCAGAAGAGTTCTATATTCACTTTGGGGAAAGAATTAGTAATGCAGAAAATAAAGCAAACTTTAACATGAGGTGGTTATAATCTGCATGAAACCAAAGGTTGAAACAGAAAAGCAATCTGTTGTCTTTGTCTCACAGTTAAAATAGTTAATCATAAGTACTATATAAATAAGTTATTCAGATCCTTAGTTCTCTCATTTATAAATGGAAGATTGAGTAATATAGCACTTATCCACTTAAGAGATTTTCGTGGTTATGGAGTTAGTGACTATTAGCACTTAAAGATATGCCTGAAATATATTATATAATCAGTAGATGTTATCTGTATTATTAGCTACGTGTGAAGAAAATACTTAAAATTGATTTAACTAAAACTTGTGATAGAAAGATAGAAATTCTTGTTTTTATACAAAGTCAATAATCATATAAGCAAATTACTTAGAAATTTCTGGAATAAAAATCAGAAGAAATAGATAAAAGAATTTAAAACAAGTACCATTAAGAGCAGGGCCTAGAGAAAACTAGGTAAGTTTTTTAATAATACTTTCAATACTATTTGACTTTTTAAAAATCATTTGCAGTTATTTAAAATTAATAAAACTATTAAAAATAGAAGAATATTTTGACAAATTCCCAATTATAGAGGAAGACTTTAACATGCTTTTTTCAAAAATTGACAGATGAAATGGTATCAAAATAAATTCTAAAAATAAGATGTTTTAACAATACCTTTGAAAACTCTGCTTTCATAGTTTGATGTAGAAAATGTACCCACAAAGAATACATTCTTTCAAAAACTAATGAAATATTTTGAAAAGTTGACCATGAATCAAGGCCTCAAAGAAATTGTTATAAAATTTAAAATACAAAGCCAAACCCTCTAACACATGATTCATAATTAAAAAATAAGAAAACAGGCTCAGTGGCTTATACTTGGAAAATGGGTAATCCCAGCTATTGAGGAGATTGAGGCAGGAAGATCACAAGTTTGAGGCCAGTCTCAGCAATTTAGTGAAACTCTGCCTCAAAATTTAAACGGTGAAAAGTGCTAGAGGCTGGGCCGTGATACGGTGCTTGCCAAACATGTGTGAGGCCCTGCGTGGTCCCCAACATGAATTTTTAAACAAAAAGAAGAGGGGAGAAGAAAATAAGAGAAAACACAAAGTAGTCTGACTGGCAACTTTAAAGCACTCTTTGAATAGCTTGAATTTTAAAAGATTAAATAATGAATGTTTAATACGCAAATAAAAGGGAAAGAACACCTTTGAAAGAATAAAACGGTAAACTCAAGAAAACACTCAAAAAGAGAAGAAAGGAGAAAATATGCTTCCAGACATTAAAATGAACCATAACTGTGCAATAAATAAGAATGTGGCCCTGACTAGAAATTCCAGGAATATAACACTTAAATAACACTTAAATTAGCGGGCAAAGGTTTAATTATCAAAAAATGGTGCCAGTCGGATCACTGCCTAGCTAGTTAGGAAGAATTTAAAAAGTTCATTGTTACAGTATTTTATTCATCAAAATAAGTAATTTTCACTTAGATTAGAAATTTAAAGTTTAAAATGAAATTATATAAATTTTGAATATATATAATCTAGGAGTGACGAAGGAGGGTATGTTTTCTGGCATAAAACCAAAAGCTACAATATAAAAGAAAACTTAGTGGATTTGACTAAATTAAAATGTACAACTTTCGGGGCTGGGGATTTAGCTCAGCGGCAAAAGCGCCTGCTTGGCAAGCACAAGGTCGTGAGTTCGGTTCCTGGTACCAGAGAAAAACCAAAAAAAAAAAAAAAAAAAAAAAAAAAATGTACAACTTTCAAGTGTTCATAATACAATAAGTAAATTAAAAATCAAATTACAGACTGGAAAACTATATGCAGTAGAAACATTAGTAATAACATTACTATTCTAACAGTTATATGAATCAAGACAAAAATATCCTCTTAAAATGGCCAAATGACTAGAAAAATAATTCACCGATGAAGAAATAAAAGCGGTCAATAAATATTTAGGGGAAAACCTACATATTAGCACTTAAAGAGATGACAAATTAAAACATCAAAATGAATCATTTTTGCCTGATGAAATGACATATTGCTATTAGAATTGAAGATTCATATAACCTTTCTGAGTAGCATTTTGCCAATAAACATCAAAAGTCTCAGAACTATGTATACCTTTTAATCTGAGAAATTGTCAAAAGGAAGTAATTAGAATGTGAAAAAAGAGTTGACTATGGATAACGATTTTAGGGGAAAATTGACAACGATTTAAATGGACACCAATAGTAAATTAGTGAAACAAACAATGATATAGATTACAATATAGCTATTAACAATGATAGCATTGAAATGTATTCATTCACATGTAAACATATACTGGTAGAGAAAACAAAATGATTATCAGCACATACTATCATTCACAATTGTATTGAGTTTATTCACAAGTGTACGTCTAATGTCCAGCACATAATAAATTCTCAATAAGTATGTTAGGTGCATGAACTATAAAAAGCTATTATGCATAATATATATAATCACACTGAAATATGAATTATAAATGTTAATTCTATAATAAAAGCCAACTATAGATTATAACAGCTAAAGGAAAAATAAAATTTTATTGTTTAATAAAAAAGCAGTACAAAAATTATCAATGTGGTCCACCCAGAAAAAAAACTTGAAGAAAAGACTAACTTTTGGATAACAGAATTATCATTGATTTATGTTTCTTCTATCTTTCTGTATTTTTCAAAATTTTGGACAATCAGCACTTTGCAATGGGAGAGAAAAATTTTTAAAGAAGTTGCATGTTCTAGAATACTATATATTTGTTTTAAATTACATTACATTTAGAAGAATATTCGTAAGTGAAAAATAGCCACAGTATATAACTAAGTAAAAACAAAGGGTTGGAAATACTTCATTCGGAATGGTACAGATTATGTATATACATACATATACATACACATAGAGAGGCAAAGCAACCATACAGTCATATGAAAATCTTTAAGTTTTTCATTTCTGGGTAATAAAATTGTTTTTGTATTCTTTGTAATATTCTGTATTTTTCAACTTTTCTACCAAAAATATCTCTCTTTTGCAATCAGGAGAAAGAGCACCAGGAAGAGGAAGAGGGAGATGCTTTTCTTTTAAAAAATGGAAAATATATGAATAGGTTGAAGGTCAAGCCATCAATCCTTAACAGATTGTCTCAGCACTGTGAGAATTCATTCTCAATGTTAAACTTATTTTTCCCTCAAGTACATATTTTCTGCAACCGTTCGTGCTGGTGCCTCTGAACACTATTAAAATATTAATGTATTCTTCTCATGTTGTCCTCTCATCTTGCCCACTTTCTATCCAAGCAATAAATCTATACTTTTCCAACCTCTAAAAGAGCAGGGAAACACGCCCAAGGTGACACTCTGCTTGTTGATAGAGACAGGACTGAAGCACAATAGTCCTAGCTCCCCGTCCAGAATCCTCCTCTTGGAAAACAAGTTTCTAAAACCCATTAAACAGTTTTAAAGTAGTTGCTCATTACATCCTCTGAAGGAGCAAGAACTAAAGTTTTGACCACTTCTGTTATAGACTCAATTACAAAAACCTCCAATAGCTCCTGTCTTGTGAAGAAAGAGCATAATCATAACAGAATCATCAGTCACCCGCCAGAGTACGTATTGAAGGAATGTTTAACGACTGCTTTGTGTTTCAGATCTTGCTTCATTGATCAGGGGATGCCTACAAGATGCTTGAGCAAACCAGAAAAGTTTGACTTCCACTTTCACTCTCTCTCCTTACCCATGTTAATGTTCTCTGGAATCCTAGAAAGCTTCTCCCAGCACCAGGAGGCTAAAATACTACCACAGAAAACTTAACCATTCACAGGTATGTAAGATATACACACTTTACACACATAGCTTTCTACCAAGGCTCTTCCCCACCAAAAACCAAAATAAAAACAAAACAAATTTCAACAGTCCCTCAGATCCATAAATTGTATGTCATCTAATAACCTGCAGTAGGTTCTAAAGCACATCAGACCAGCCTTTCAAATGGTGAATCTTTATGAACTATTAATGAAGCAGCACCACTTTCTTTTTAAAAATTCTTCCAGTCTAGCATTTGAAATTTAATCCAACTCAGAACTCTTTAAACATCAAATCCAACTTCTTGTGCACCATAAACACAAAGTCCAGATAGCATCATTAGCCCTAAGTTAGGGATGAAATGTTTGCTGCTGTTTCTTCTCATCATTATGAGAAATGCTACTCAACAGGGAATGATTAAAAAGTCCATATGCCACATGAACCTCATGAATATACCTCTCTCAGTTTCTTTATCAATCATATAAAAAAAAAACTAATACTGTGACTTAATACTCTTTTTACTTGCAAAAACCTCTCCCAACCACCACACTCGATTTAAAAAGCAATAAAATCCAATTAACTTTTTTGCAAGTTAGGGTACCATTCACATTTCAGTATGTATATAAGACCATTCTAATCTCCATCTAAAAGAAGGAAGAACAGAAGACCTTGGGGTCTCTCTTGCTGTGACTTCTACTACCACATTCACAATCATGTTATGAGAAGAAAATTAGCAATAATTTAAAATAAAGAATTCCACTGTAAGCTTTTTAATCCATCATTAATTTTTTCCTTAGACATAAAACAGAATTTTACATTTTGGAATTTAAGAGTGCTGAGATAAATATCTTTTTATGTTTAGGGAAGGAGGTTAACTTTTAAGGAGATCATCGTTTCTTGTTAAAAAGACAAAATAGTACATCAAGGAAAAATATACTAATTGATGGATTTCTAAGTAAAGCATGATCGTTGAGTAGTTCTAAATTGGTTGTCTTGTGTGTCAAATTAATCTCTTCATTATGTGGAACCAGACTGGTTATTTTGTGTTTCAATCCATCTTTAAGAGCAGTATTTGATTAATCAAGTTAATGATGACAGTTTAGCTAGTGACAAATGATATATTTATTCAGGCACTTTCTCAGATGATCCAACCTATTGTGAGCAAAAGAAAAAGAAACATCAGTTTGGAAGATTAGTTTAGTATTCCCTCTTTAAACTCTACACTTACTCCAGCAAATGAGATTAGAAGTAAGGGTTAGTTAATGAGTAAAGTTTCTAAGGTGTCTATCACCACCATAAACAAATTATTACCATCAAATGTAGGACATGGAAGCTTTCTGATTTATTTTATGTTAGGGAATATAGTAAAAAGCTGCATATTTGAACTAATATAAGGTTTGTAGATTTCAAAAACCATGTGATCAGATAATTTCAAGTCAGCACACAGTGGCAACTTTACTAAAATAAGAACTATTTTAGAAAATAATTAATACAGACTGTTAGAAAGTAACTGTTAATATAAAATAAGGGAGTAGCTCAATCCTTTCTCTTCACTTAATGTAACTAGAAGACTAATCTGGGCAACCCAATCTATCCATTTATAGTTTATGCTCTGAACATAGGGAATGGCAACCACCAGCCTAACCCACAGGCCAGCTCTAGTCTGCCACTAAACTTTTATTAGACATACTACAAGTAGTAACTAAGACAGCAAAGTATTGGCATAAAAATAAACAACAGGCCAACAAAACAGAATAGAGATCCCAGAAATAAATCCACGCATCTACAGCCAACTGATTCTCAACAAAAACACCAAAAACCTATGTCAGAGAAGAGACAGCCTGTTTAATAAATAGTGTTGGGAAAAGTGGATATTTACATCTAGAAAAATGAAACCAGACTCACACTGTCTTTGTCACTTTCTTGGTGCTGAGACACAATACCCAACATACACAATTAAGGGGGGAGAGATTTATTTGGGCTCACAGTTTTAGAAGTTTCAGTCCATGGGTGGTCGCTCCAACACAGAAACAGCATGAAGACCTGGGTGGTGAAAGCTGCTCACATCATGGCAGCCAGAAAGCAGAGAAGGGAGGGACCTGTGAGGGAGATGCACACCCAGCGACCTACCTCTAACCAGGCCCCACATCCTAACAGCTCCCTCAGCCATAGTCATAATCCACTCACCTTCCAAAAGCCCTGCCTTTGAGCACCTCAGAGTTTGGGAGTTATTCTTGATCTAAACTATGAAACTCACTATGTAAAAAATAACTCAGGATGATTCAAAGACCTAAATGTAGGTCTAGGAGAAGCTGTCCTACTTGAAACACTTCGAGACATCAGTAGAGCCCATAATCTTTTGGATAAGAATCCAGAAGCATAGGCAAAAATATCAAAAATGGACAAATGGGAGGATATTAAACTAAGAATTAAAAATCTACAGCATGGGAGAAAATATTTGCAAACTATTCACTGGGCATAGGATTAATATCCATAATGTTTAAGAAATTCAAAAAATAAATAATCTAATTAAGAAACAGGCAAATGATTTGAATAGATATTTCTCAAAAGATGGCTTTTTGGATAAGACTTCAAAAGCACAGGCAACAAATACAAAAATAAATAATGAAGATTATATCAAACTAAGAAGCTTCTGCACAATTGACAGAGTCAGGACACAAACTACAGAGTGGGAGAAACAGCTTTCAAACTATTCACATGGCAAAGGATTAAGATCTAGGATATATAAGGAGTTCAGAAAATGAAACAAAAATCCAAATAATCCAACTGATAAGTGGACAAATGATCTGAATGGACATTTTTCAAAAGGAGAAATACAAATGAACAAACAAGTATGTGAAAAAATGTTCAGCATCATTAGCCATCAGGGAAATACAAGTCAAAACTGTAATGAGATTCATTTTACCCTAGTCAAAATGACTCTTACCAAAAAAGGAAGGAGAAAAAAGTGCTGAAGAGATGTGGAGGAAAGGGAGTGTATAAGCTATTCATGGGAAGATATATTAGACATTATGGGGAATAGTAGAGAGACTCCTCTAAAAAACTACAATTGGGTCTATCTTTTGATCCAGCAACCCCTCTGCTGCACATACACCCAAAAGAAATAAAATCAACCTATCAAAAGAGATACCTGAACCCCTGTATTTATTGTAGCACCATTCACAATAGCCAAGTATCTCAGTTACTTTTTTCTCATTGCTGAGACAAAATACCCAACACCCAAATTTAAGGAAGGAAAGGTTTATTTAGCTCACAGTTTGTGGAAGTTTCAGTCCATACTTGGCTGGCTCCAAGGCAGAGTGGCACATGGCAGGGACAACAGTTCATGGTGGCAGAAAACAGCAAAAGCAACAAGAGCAAAAGGGAGGAAGAGTGGCAGGCAGCCTCTTTCCCTCCTTTACACTGTATGCAAACTACCTGCCCCAGGGCGGGTGTAGCACTTGCATCCATAATTCCAACACTGGACCATGAATCAATCAGAAACTCTAGAAGCCTTCCCCATGACTGCATGAAGTTTTGGGGGGACATCCAGATACAAACCATAACACCAAGATATACAATCAACAGAAGTCTCTACTGATGGATAAATAAAGAAAATGTTTATATATATATATATATATATATATAGAGAGAGAGAGAGAGAGAGAGAGAGAGAGAGAGACAGAGATTTATATAGATATATAAAAGTCATTATATGAAATATTATTCATCCATAAAAAAGTGAAATCTTGTCAGTTGCAACAAGATGGAACTAGAGGATGTTGTATTAAGTGAAATACGTCAGATACAGAAAATTACGTGTTCTCTCACATATGCAGAAGCTTAAAAATTGATGCCAAAGTAAAAAGTAGAAAAGTAATTACTACAGGCTAGGGAAGAAAAGGAGAAAGGCAGATAGGACAAGGTTGACTAACAAGTACCAAAATATATGTGGGTGTGATCAAAAAATATATTTAATGTTTAAGTTTTTAAATGTGTATTACAGTAAAAGACATATTGACCATTAACGCCTTCCCCATGGTTCCCTTCACTTTGAACACACTTATCCCATAATTCTTGCCATTTTCTGAAATAATTCTGGACATCTTCCTTGCTGAATGCCTTGAGTTGTGCTGTCAGGGCTGCCTCCATGCCCTGAATCCATTCCAGAAATTTACCTTTCATGGTCATTTTGATTAGGGATGAGTCAGGGTGCCAGATCTGGTGAATACGGTGTGTGAGGACCTGCCTTTCTTTTGGATGCCACATGCAGAACTTACTGTATTTTTAATCACATCTCATAAAGATACTTCGGAAAGTTGGCTTCCAGAAATGCTTCAGAAAATGGCAAGAATGTTGGGATAACCATATTTAAAGCAAAAGGAAAAATTTTAAAGGCAGTTGATGGTAATTGTCTTTTACTATAATAAATTTTTTAAATTTTTACATTATTGTATATTTTATGAACAATCACAAAAGAGGGGCTCAAATAAAGGCTCTAAACATAAAGGAAGAATGAGGGGATAAAAATCCCACTTGATCATTACACATTGTATACATGTATTGAAATATCAGGCTGTACCCTATAAATGTGTACAGTTCTTGTACATAATTAAAAGAAAAAATAAAATTAAAAAATGGAAATAAAGTTTTATTGGAACAGCCACAATAATTTTCTATCACCACTTGCACACTTATGTGAGTTGGGACAGAAACTGCATGGCTCACAAAACTTTTTAGGAAACTTTGCTGACCCTGCTCTGATATACTGGTTTTCAAATTTTTAGCAGTAGAAGCCCTTTCAACAAAATCCTACAAGAAAACCTAGCAAAGAAGACATCTAAAATTGATGTTTTATTAGTACACATTAATTTTACAAATTAAATTGTATAACATTTACTCAGTAGGAAGTCAGTCAATGAGAATAACCAGTCGTTTTGTTAAACACAGAACTGGAAAAGGAAAATGGCAGAGGACGGTGGTGGCCATTTTTTGTTGTTGGGGGTTTATGTATCTGTGCATTTTGTTTTGATTGCAGAGAATTGATTCACACAGATAAGTGGTTGCAAATAGTAACAGTTTTTTAAGCTCCTTTGTAAATTCAGGACTATCTACAATTAAAAGATGATAAAAGTTTTATTCTGTGAACTGTACAACTTAACCTTGCAGCCCAAGTTAACATATTGCTGATCTCCAAGGTTTTAAAATTCAGTACCTAGCACTTTTGATATGTGTGCTTTTATTACCATTTTTAAACTGATTTTTTTTAAACAAAGAGAACTTTTAGCTTTCCATGATGGTTAATTACATGCAAAGTGTATAAAACTGTCTGCCAAGTATTCCCTCCTACTTCTGGAAAATCTTTTCCCCAAACTTCAAACACATTGTCTAATAAAAGCTCCCATATTCCCTGATGACACCTGCCAGCAAAATAATTGACCCAAACTAACCTAACCATACCTCCTTCCCAGGATTCTTTCCCTAGGTATAAGAATGAGGATGATTCACCTTCTCTTGGAAGTTCAATTTGAAAGACAGGAAGCCTGGATATTTCCATAGATGGTTCTTCTCAGTCTTGCAGAAGTAGCACATAGAAAAAAATGATATTGAAACACCAAAAAAAAGGAGGAACGTGGACTGCAGTCTATGCTTTTTGCTGTCCCTGAGACCCAGTTACATCCTGTTCGCTCTGTGGTTTGCTTACAAAAACAAGTAAATTCCCATCCTTTTGTCTGTGGTAGTTTAAACAAAGTTTGCATTGAGTGTCTGAACTGACACACACACAAGCGTAAAACCTTTAACTGTATGAGTGTATGAGTGAACATGGAAGAATGCCTGTGGTAATAGGTGTCTGTTACTCTTTCTGACTACTCACTGTAGGAACTGTTTTTGGGCAATCTTCCCCGTCCTTATAAGCCTTTGTGTCATATAGAATCAAGTTCTTCTCTAGAATCTAAAATAGCAATAACAGCTAATACTTTTGTACTTTCTGCATGCATCAGGAACCACTTTAAACCACTTACCTAGAATAACATACTTCATTTTCACTGTAATCTCACTAAGTAACTGTAACCATTAGCTCTATTTTATAGATGAGGAAACTGAGATCAGAGCAGTTGAGGAACCTACACAGAGCTACAACCAGTAAATAAAAGTACAGATAGCAGCTCTCTGCACTTCCAAGTTCTCTACTCTAAACCTCCTCTCCAATTTGCTCTGAAAATCCAATGTCATTGCTTTCCAAGTCATCCTTGCATCTCCTCTATGCACAGGCAAGCAACTTAGCCCACAGTGGTAGGAACCAGGGGAATCTAGTTGGCATTGATAGCAGTTGCAGAAGGGTCCAATTCATAGGAGGAAAGGAATGTAGTGCTAATGTCCAGTCTCCACTAAGCAATGTTAACAATGCAAACCAGAGCATCTACCCCATAGTACCCATGCTGGTGATATTTTCAGTGTTACTTGGGTATGAGTGTAGTAAAGGATATAGTGAAAGCTGACAAGGGTCATTTCCATATATCTTGCTTTGGGGACTGAATAATGCTGATCCCTTCATCCAAGACAGAATAAAGAACTGAGGGTAACCTTACAGACAAGATAATGAATTCCACTTGGGTTTGTTGCATCTGAGTAGCTATGAGATATCTAAATATTATCCAACTAGAAGTTGGAAATGGCTGTGTGATAATCACACATTGAACACAGAACAGAAATGTAGAATTAGATATGTAAACCATATATTATTTATATTCACGTAGAATATCATCATTTAGATTTTAATAACTGAAATCATGAAAATAAGGACCATCTAGAGAAAAATGTGAAGTGTGAGAAAGGCAGTGAAAAAGAGAAAATTGAATGTAGGGAAATATGTCAGGCATAGGCAAAAACAAATAAAGAGGATCTCATAAAAGAATGGAGAAAAAATGATCAGAGAGGTCAAAGGCCAAAAGTCAATGTGCAGTATCCAAAATCCAAAGGTGTGCCGAGCTTTTACACTGAGAAACTGATCAACTATATGAAATTCAGCAGAAAAATCTAACAAGAAGAGGATTTAACATCTTTGGATTTTGTGATTAGAATGTACCCACAAAATGCATAATGCAGCCATTCCTGGGAGTGCTGGCCTAGAAAAGGTCTCGTGTACAAAACATGTTTAGAGACTTAGAATTTAAATGTGAATGATAATATAACAATATTGAGGGAAAAAGTCTGGTCTGATTTACCACAATTCAAGTGATTGAGTTCTAATTCTAGATGGGAAAGAAACAAGTCTTTACATATTCTTTGTAGGCTCAGAAGCCCATGGAATATGATTCTTCACACAGCTGAAGGAATTACAAATGATCTATTCTTGAATATATACACACACTCTCTCTCTCTTCTGTTTTTATTACATTTTAAGTAAGACTTTAAAATGCTAACTTCTCAGAAATACACTAGAGGAAAAAGAAACAGCATGGATGTAACCCTCTACTAATGAGGCACTAATGCATAATTATTATAATACACGTACTTCTCTCCACAGACGAATATTTATAAACACTGAAATAGTCTAGTTTGCAGTGAAGTCTTATGTACAGATTGTTTTTCTCTTGTGGCTTGTCCTTTTTTCTTATTGTGGTAATATTTAATGCATTTCCAGGCTCTGCTCATTCTTTGAAAATACTGAATGAACTTGTACACGTAATGTGTGCTGCCTTCAATAAGTATGTAGAGGGGAGGTATTAAGCAACATTAAAGATACCACCACCAGTAAAAGAAACCAGCTATCTCCATTTTAAATACTCAGAGTCGAACTAAAACACAGTATGTTAAAAGAAAATCTAGTTGAATTAAGTAATTCCAATGGATGGCATCTAGGGAGGTTATATGGAAAAACAAACCAAAATATTCAAATTAAACATTCACGAAATTTGAGGTGGCCCACTAAATCGCATCTTTTTCCTTTCCTGAGCTCTGAACCAATTAAGAATTAAACAAGAAGTAGAGTGTAGCCCAAAAAGGCAATCTATGTTGAAAGGCATGGCTTAGGTGTCAACAAGGCATGGAGGAAAACTCATGCACTCAGTTCCATGCAGGGCTGAAATGAGGGGCTACCTGGCCATCAGGTAGACCAAGTGCTGAAGGCAACTATTCTCCAAAGACTGCATTTCACATTGCATACATACTATCATTGTTCATTTGGTTTCCCGCTACAGAAAATGTATATAGAAAAGCAGATTAAAATATATGCTTCCTCTAAGCAGCTGTACACACACACACACACACACACACACACACACACAGAGAGAGAGAGAGAGAGAGAGAGAGAGAGAGAGAGAGAGAGAGGGAGAGAGAGAAACAGAAAGTGGCTAGGCTTCACACACCTAGCTCCTCTCCTAAACACACTAGTTAGGTAATTCACTGTTTATCTGTGTGTTGAATCATAGGGTCAGACAACAGAAAATTCCTCCCCTTGGAAACAGAGAGGACTGGACAGGAAGTGACTTCCACTGCCTGCTCCCAAAAACCTTGGTTATTAACTGATTTCAGTAGTTTGGGGGTTTTGCAAGAGGAACAATATAATACAGGACCTATATTTTATGAGATTATTTTATAATGAATCGCCCAAAGAACCATATACAAAGAGTGCAGGAAATCTGTCTACACATTAAAGACCAAAAATCCAACCAAGGGCCTGGATGCCATGGCAAAGTCCTACATGAGTCCAGCTGAAGAACTAGAGCCCATAACAGTACCTCTCACGAGTCCAGCTGGAGGCCTAGACCCCACAGCAATGTCTCATGCAGGCCAGTTTCTTGGATATGCAGTGGAAAGGCCCAAAGGTCAGTGGTGGAATCCAGGAAATCAGTGCCAGCAGGATGAAGGATCTGTGCTAGCAGGCTGAGGGATCTGCACTGGAGGAAAGAAGCAACGCTCAAAGTAAGAACCAGAGCTCCCCCAAAAAGTACCACAGCCATCCTCAGCAACAGTGAGGTCCTAAGCTCCTCCAACAATGAGGAAAACCAAGCTCCCGTCAGGACAGCCTAACATGACAAGCTTCTCCAGAAGACTGAGCAATGTACCATCTTCCTCTCCAGAGCCAGGAAGCGATGCTCAAAGTTTGGACCAGAGCTCCCCCAAAGTTAACTGTAGTCATTCTCAGCAACAACAAGGTTCCGCACTTCTCCTCTGATGAGAACAGCCAAGTTCATCAGGAAAGCCAGCATGACAAGCTCCTCCAGGAAAACCAACAGCTCCCCAGAACTTCCCAACAGCCTCAAACAGCTCCCAACAGCCTCAAAACTTCTTCCTTTCCAGCTCTGCCCTTTATGCTGCCAGCAACAATCCTCAGGTGGGCCTCCCACACCCAGCACCGCACTGATTCAGTTCAGCTGGGTGTTACAAGTTAACAACCAGCTGTCAATCCACCACAACTGCTTTGCTTTTTATCAACTGCAAGATGATAAGATAGACTTCATTTCTCTTTGGGTGTATTTGTCAAGACTATGATCATAAGTCTACAGATGTGCACTGAATATGTATGTACAGACTTATTGGTAGGGACAGGATTTTCAACTGAAATCATTATTCCCTGAATTAAAATCTAGGTGACTATAGAAGATTAACTGAGAAAAAATATTTCCCAAATTATATTCAGCATTGTACAAACAGCTCCTTTTATTCATTCAGCAAGTCCTTCTTGAGACTTCACTATATTCCAAAGAGTGGGTTACACCATGGAGACACAAAGATTAACAGTGTGAAATTCTTGATTTTTTAAAAATGACTCTGCTCCTATGGTTGGATATGGTTTGAGTGTGCACCTCCTCCCCAGGTTTTATGTGTTGAAATTTAATACCAATTGTGAATTATTAATACAACTATAGTGTTCAGTGTCAGGGCCAAAGGGAGGTAATTAAGATTACATAATGTCATCAGCATGGAACCCTGACCACTGAGTACTGGTAGAGAGAAGCCAGAAGAGACCCTGTCTCTTGCTATATAATGCCCTGCACCACCTCAGAAATTCAGCCAACAAGATTATCATTGATGAAGGCTCTTGAAACTCAAGAAGTAGAAGCTAACTAATATTTTTCTTTATAAAGTTGTCCGGTCTGAAGTATTTCAGTATAGTAACACAAAACAGACTAGTATAATACCTATGAAAAAATTCATTTCAATAAATAATGTTCCCAAATATTAAAAAGTTAGATAATCCATGTATATAAAATAATTGAGTATATGAAAAAGTAGCCTCTCAGACCAGAGGAGGGCCTGGGCGTGGTAGCACATACCTGTAATCCCCATGCTCTGGAGGCTGAGGCAGGAGGATCACTGAGAGTTCAAGGCCGGCCTGGGCTACATAGTGAACCCAAAGCCAGCCTAAATTACATAGTGATACCCTGTCTCAAAAAGAAAAAGAAAAAAAAAAGACCAGAGGACAGCATTTTTTACAGTTCATATCTCATAGTTGTTTTTCTGTTGCCTCTGGTTGTAACCAATCTTCTAGTCTTGAATTCAGTCAGAAGTAATTTCAGTATTCAAAGTGGAAAAATTTCTGTAGATCTGCATTAGAAATTGGCTATTGCTGAATCTACAATTATTCAAATTCACCACATTTCTTCTTTTCATACATTTTTATCCTCTATTTGTTAAGGTATTGGCGTAACCCAGCTGCGTACCTTTTAGACACTGGTTATCCACCTGGTGGAACATGAGTGGAAAGAGGTTTCCCACTATTCGCGCCCAGTAATGCTCAATAAGACAGTATGTTAATTAATATTTCCATGGAATTTTACAGTCATGAAATATTTTTCAGATATCTGCAATTGTCTAAGTTGGCAACTTGAACGCATATATTTTTTCTGCTTCCTCTTATACTTTACTAAAATGACAAAAGAGGAATCAAAAGGTATAAATCCACAAGGACAAAGAGAACAGAAAATATCAGAAGAGGACAATCTTTCTATCTTCCTTGAATATGAAAAATTGGGTCATTCATTTCACAGAGAAGAAAACCCTGAAGCCTGAGATAACAGAGAGAGAACTCAAGAGAAAGCAACTTTCATTCAGGCCACCAGAACCTGAAGAGGGCAAAAAAAAAAAAAAAATCAAGGCACTAGGACAGTTGAGGGTAATAGTTTATGGAAAACTTTGTCATTCAGAGTCTATGGAATAGAAGCAAAGACATCTATTAAAAGTATGATCTGGGGGGCTGGGGATTTAGCTCAGCGGCAAAGCGCCTGCCTGGCAAGCACAAGGTCGTGAGTTCGGTTCCCGGTACCGGAGAAAAACCAAAAAAAAAAAAAAGTATGATCTGGGCAAGGTGGTATGTGCCTGTGATCTCAGCTCTCTGGGAGGTTGAGGCAGGAGAATCACAAATTCAAGCCCAGTCTGAGCAATACAGTGACTTAACAAAACCTTGTCTCAAAATTTAATAAAAAAGAAATTTTAAATGCTGGGGATACAGCTCAGCACAAAGACCCTGGCTTCAATCCCCAGTACCACAAGAAGAGGAGGAAGTAGAAAGGGAGGGAGGGAAGGAGGGAAGGAGGGAAGAAGGGTAAGAAAAAGGAAAGGATAACAGAAGGAAAGCAGGGAGGAAGAGGAGAGAGGGAGAGATGGAGGGAGGGAAGGAGGAAAGGAGGGAGAAAGCAAAGAAGAAAAGATGGAAGGAGGGAAAGAGAGAAGGGAACTATGTTAGAATCACACTATTCTAGGGTCCATCCAGACCTACTGAATCAGGGCCTGGACTTTAATAAGATTCCTAAGTGATTTGTAAACACAGTAAAATTTGAGAGGCAATGATAATAGTGAGTCACCTCCCAGAACTCCTCCACACTCTACAGAGACATACATCTACCTGCTCCCTAAAGACAGGACTTAAGCAGGAAAGAAAGGAGATTCTTCTTAAGTCTACAAAGTGAAGAGGGAGGCTCACAGTTCCCTTGCTCTCCTCAGCAATCCAAAGTCTACCAACAGACTTCCATTCCTAGGTAGAACATTAGGAATTTCTCCTTGGGGGAAACCTACCACTTAAAAGATAAGACCTACATAGCCTGTCGGCAGTTACCACCTTTGACTCACACTGGGACAAAATAAATGTGTGTAATTCATTGGCAATGTGCGCCACAAGCATGAGGGAGGATGCAATCGTATAGGTGAGAATATCAAGCTACATTTATTGAGAAACTGCAATTCCTCCTTTTCTACATACTATCTAATTCAATTCCCACAATTAAAATTGATATTGTTATTCTTCCTTTCCACCAATGAAAAGTTTGAGAGCTAAAGAAATTGAGTAGACCAGCCAATGAATGGCAGACTGAAACCATACCTACCACTTTGCTCCCTCCAGAAACACTCGTTTTGCACAAGTGAAATAGAGCAATATCTTTAGAAAGTGGTACAACAGTAGGTAATACTGGTGACTTAGCAGATCCAAGAATACAGAACTCCAACTGGCAAGAAGTAAAGCAGAGAACCAACACAATCTATAAAGCAAAACCCTGGAAATGTTTGGGAAATAGAGACAGTTTCTTCTAGAAGTGAGGGTAAAGGAGGAGAGGTAACTAAAAAGAAAGAAAATTGGCTGAAATCTCTGTTTAAGAGGCACTCCCATCCCTGCAGATCCTCCTCCACTTCCACCTCCTGTCAGCTCTAAGGAAAAAGACCAGGGTTGATTCTCTGGGGAGGGTGAAACATGGTCTTTGACTCTGGAACGACCAAGTACAGCCAAGCGTCTGAGTGCTGCACTGAAAGTAGACTTTCTGTCCGTGGGATTCCAGAACACCGACCATCACGCATGTGCTCTCCAAGCAGGAAACAGGAAGAGTCTGAAGCCCCACCAGAGTAGAAGAGTTTCCTGAAGACACCAACCTGGATCTTCTCCAACTAAACAGATCTCTGTACAGGGAAGTCACAGAAACAAGGTGCACTTGCATTAGAGCTGCGAATCCCACTCTCAGTGATATGTAATTATTGACTGGAAGACTGACAGAACTCAAAATATGTGGTAGTGCACAATATTAGCTAGAATACAGTATAGGACTCCCTCATATATGGCTAGCAAAAATGTAAATTGGTGTAACTTCTTTTTTGGCAATCCTGGAGATTGAAACCAGGGCCTTACATGTGCTAGGTAAGTGCTCTATCACTGAACCATATCCCTAGCTCAGTATAACTCTTTGAAGAACAATTTGTTCTTCAAACAATTTGTTCTATATCTTTCACAGCAACTGAACTGCCAGGAATTTACCCTTCAGCAATTTCACTAGCAATTTACGTGCAAAGATAGACCAAGCTATATGTGGACACGGACCCATTTATCATAGAAAATATTAAAATAAATGCCTTAAGTAACCATCAGTTAAAAAAAAACCTGGGTTAATAAAGCAGGTCTACTTATAAAATAGAACACTATGCAACCATTAACAAGAAGGAAGTAGCTAGAGATATGTGTGTTGTTATGGTATGCTCTCTGAGATAAAATGAAAAGTGAAAAAATAACGTGTAGAAAACTATATAGAACTGTCTTAGAGTATTTGTGCTGCTGTAACAGAAAGCCTGGCACTAAGTAATTTACAAATAAGAAATTTATTTCTCCCACTTCTGAAGGATGAGAAATCCAAGGTCAAGGTCTGGTAAGGATTCAATCTCTGTTTCCAATATGGCACCTTGACTTTGTGTCCTCTGAAGGGGATGAATACTGTGCTCTAACACTGCAGAATAGAGGGCAAATAAGGAATTTTTTCTGTCAAGCCTTTTGCCACCGTCCTCATAACTCAATCATGAGGCCACATCTCCTAACACTGTTACTGTGTGCATTAGAAATTTCCCTTGGAGAAAAATGATCTAACCTAAAAAGAGACTTAAAGAGACAGCTTATCACTTATGGCCCCTATGTAAAGAAAGCATGCACATGGAAAGCGACAAAACTATTCAAACTATAGCAACAATATGCTTCCATTTCTATTTAAAATATGTATATAAGCGCATACTCCTGTTTATACACATACATACGTATTTATACTAAAGAAAATTCTAGAAACATTTCTGAAAACTGTTAATAGCTAAATATAGAAAGAAGAGCTGTTTGTGATGGAAGGAAGATTTGGTTTTTTATTCTATACATGGATTTTTTTTACTATAGCCACCTATTTTTAATTTAAAAATGATATTGACATTTTTAAATTGTGTACCTTTGTTTAAAGAATTAACTGCTGCATTAACTGCTATGAAAAGTAAAATATTCCTAAATCTACGTCCATGACCTAGAACTCTCTCTTGACACTACTAAATATAAAGTTAAAATCCAGTAAGTTCAAAGCTAAGCTTTTTATCTCACCACCTCAAACATGATTATCGCCACCATCAAACAAGTTCTATTTTCTAATTTGACCACCCTTCATCTACTCTCCCGAGTCAGAAACTTGGGACTGCACCTTTTCCACTCTTCCTTATATCCAATCATGAAATTCTGTTGATTTTATCCCTTGAGTTGCTCATAAATCTATAACCATCCATCCACTCTCCCTTCGTTAACAGTTATCATACCTCCCCACATTTCTCTAATATCCTTCTTACCAACCCTCTGCACCTACTGTCTCTTGAATCTATATTCCACAAAATTACTAGGGTGACCTCTCAATAGCCCCACTTTGATCAAGCCACCCCCCAATTTAAAACTCTTCAATAATGGCTTGTCCCTTTCAGAATAAAATCTAGGGGCTGGGGATTTAGCTCAGCAGCACAGCGCCTGCCTGGCAAGTGCAAGGTTGTGAGTTCGATTCCTGGTACCAGAAAAAAAAAAAAAAGAATAAAATCTAAATTACCTAGAATAACACATAATTGTGATTTGGCCCTTCCTTCTTCTACTGCCTCAGCACACAAACCTGCCACTCCAAACACTTGCGGGCTCCCAGGGTCGTCATGTCAATCCCACCTTATTCTCTCTTCAAACATTTCTGCCTCCTTCTCTGCCTAATTCCCACTATTTATCAGCATTGTTTCACTTGGTACCTCTACTCTGAGCATCTTTACATCGTCTCTTCTATTTTTTACCCTCAGATCCTGTTACATTGCCAGGTACAGAATGGGATCTAATTAAATGTTTGTGGGATAATTGAAGAAATTCCAGTGATGCTGAATATTTTAGAGCTTTCAATGATACAAACAGCCCACTGTGGCATGTGTGCCATAGGTTCTCCGCTCCTGAACTAGGCAACCCAGATTATTAACCCAATACAGGGAATGACAACTCCTCTAGTTCCCCCAAAAAATTCTTCCTTAAAAGACAATGAATCTTCTCAATTCATCTTTTTATTCTTGTAATTGCAACTTGCTCTCCTAACTCACATCTCAAAGAAACCTTGATGAATAATGCTTTTGCACTATGCCTTTCAAAACTGAATCATCCAAACTACATTAAGACGTGCACTGAAGGACACTTCCAATGAGATGTGATATAATACTAATAGCTCAAGTAAGAAAGTAAAAGCTTCAGTCAATTAAGGTCAATAGAAATAAACTGGCAGGTATTAAAGAACAATTTAAAGTCTGTCTGTTGTTAGCCCCTTAAAATTCCAACAGTGTGGATAGTACAGGGGAAAACTCCAACAGATGTAACCTAGGAGAGGTTATAGATCATGGTGAATAATGTTTGCTACAACAATGGAATCAGGAAGGGAAAACTCAAACTACACAAAGCCCTTGTGTGGAGTGTAAAACATTCAGATCTCAACTCATTTTCCTGTTCCCTAAATGTCCTGTACTTGTAGAATCATTCTCCATCACCTTGACAGTTTTCTTTTGTATAAAATTTTATTTACCTGAATTATTAATGCCACTTTTGTTTGTGCCCATATCTTAACTTCTCTCACTTCATTCACCTATTGTGAATGTTTTGAATTACACATTAGGGGATGATGAACAAAATATTTCTTTAGAAAACTGGATAGTGTCACCAATGTTTTTGTACTACTAAGAGATTAGTATGTTTTCCCAGTTTTAAGCAAAAAGTGAGCATTTCTTCTTTTTATAAACTGTCAGTCACTGAAATTTTACTGTAAACAGTGTTGCATGGATAAAAGATAGACTTTAAAGTACGCATTGTATGTCAGATGAAAAATATAGTACATAGAAATTCCAGTTGGCAAACAGCTCACCATATGAAATAAGCACCTTCAAAAAATTCCTTAGGCCAGTAGTAGTAAGCAGTAATTAACAACCCTCATATTTTAGCCATATGGCCATCTTTTTATTTGCATCACTCCAGACAGCACAAAGTATTCACACCCAAAACCTGTTTCATGTAGCCAGAAGTTGTGTTGAAGCAAAAGTTGGAATCAAAGCAAGACAAATTCCTCAACTTTAGTTGAAAAGGAGGGAGGTGATTCACAGTCTTTCAGATCTTTTAAAAATATACTTGTTTCATTTTCAACAAGCTAAACTGTAATTATGGAAAAGGAAGAGAAAGCCAGTCTGTTTTGCCAAACTTCCCTGAAACTCTTTATGGAAGGAAGATGTCTCACCAACTCCCACTGAAATCACAAAGATTCAGCAGAGGTATTAAGAGACCATATGTACAAACACCCTATGATTTCAAACAGACAAGCTCATTGGGAAGAAAAAAGATTTCTGTCTTTGATTTCTTTTAGAATGATAAAATGAAAGGGACAGTAATACATATTTTAAGCCCTGTGAATTCACAATGGGGCTTTAGAATAAAGAGGTAAAAAAAACCTTTGAACTAACAAAGGTCCATCACTGTACACTTCTTTTCTCACAAATGCCTTGTAAAGGAAATTATGCTACATAGGGAGACCAGCTGGCTTTTGCCTCTACACTGTTAGTAACATAGCACATTTTCAGACTGTATCAGTCCATCCAGGATGGACCACATCATTGACTCCTCTTGGACCTTTCCTCTTATCACATAGAGCTGTTTTTATTCCAGTGCCTTAGGAAAGCATTCACTCACTGACTTACATCTGAGTGTCCCTTTGTAGTACCCCAAAGCCTGAAGTCGAAAAACTCCATTACATTGATTAAAGTAGTCCCAGAAACTGCATGGCCTTTTACACTGCCCTTAGATTAAAGACAAAAAAGCTTCCTTCTTCTGAGAATGTTTTAGTTTGGGTTGAGGAAGTAATTTGGATGAGGTGTTGAATTTGTGGATTTTTTTGATGGATTTATTTTATTTTCTCTGCAATTTTCAAAGAGGTCAACAAAAATACAAGGGCTCTTGTATCAGAAAAAGAGAACAGGCTTTTTATTTCAAATCATCTGTAATTACTTCTTTGTTCCAAAAAGACAGCAGTTACAGCTGCTGAAACTTAAGAAGCAGCACTATGTCCTGATGAAGCATTTACCAGTGCTCTGGAAAGAAAGAGCCTTATGTAAGAATCAGTAATTTCTCTAAATTTAACTGAATGGAAATGGCTCATTAGTCAAATTGAAAATCTAAAGAAAAAACTGGGAAGCCAAAAGCTCAAGTAGTGGATCTGCAAAATGATCATAAGCCCATGAAGAAATCAAGGACATACAGCACAATTTGAGTGTCTATTTTCCACAATAGGAGGAAAAGGTATAACTTAATAGTTACAAGAGCTAACCTCCCCCCACCAATGGTTATTTGACTAGCTTCACCACCTAGGTAACCTGAGGAAAGTTACTTAATCTCAAAAGCTCAATTTTTTACCTATAAAAACAAAGATAATAGTATCAACCTCTTTGGGCTGTTAAAAAAGACTTTAAGAAAAAAAGGTCTCAAATATTTAGCATAATACCTGGCATAGACTACATACTCCATACATTTTAGTGATTATTGTTATTCTATACGAAATATTTTCTGTAATGTTTGACAAAGCAAGTTTAGAAACAACCTATGGTATGATTTATGACCTGAAGATTAACTCTTAAAGACTTAGGTTTTCATTCTGATTTTGTTGTTTTGTTGCTGCTACTGGCATTTTTTTTTTTTTGCCATTTTATTGTTTTAAATTTTATTTTAAAGAGAACTTTTTAAAAAGGAATGATAGCAAAATGCCAACAACATAGACAAAAACAAAACAAAGCAAAAACAATAAGAATGATATAGGGTTTCAGAACAAAATGATAGGAATTAACAGTAGTTGTTATATTACATATTGTTATCTTCATCGAAGTTGGTCAGATTACCAGATGTAAGAATGCAAGATTGATCAAACCATTAAAGAGAATAGAAAATAAGCACAAAAAATTATAAAAGATACAGAGTTTCACCAAGCAAGATAGGAGTGCTGTAGATTGAACCTAGGGCCTCACACATACTAGGCAGGCATTGTATCTTGGAGCTAGACCCTGGGCTTTAGATTTGGTTCAGCCATTCATTTGCTGTGCGACTGTGAGTTTCAGAGCTTTAATATCTTCATCTGTAAAGTGAAAGAGTTAGATGAATTTGTCTCTCCAAATGTATCTCTGTATGCTCAGCGCTGAATTACTGCTATTCCCCACAGTTGTGCTCTACTTTGCAAAAGAGAATTTTTATTTTTCTCTCCTGAACTCTCATCTCAATAACTAAACCCATTTCAGTAATTAGCAATGCTACTAACCTAGTCCTTCAGGACAAAACTTCTTAAATTACTCCTAACACTTATCTGTTCTTCATAACCCACAGAGACCCAATATCAAGTCCTCTTGGCAACTACCCATAACATGAACTCAGATTTGATTACTTTGCTTTATAGCCATAACCACTTTGCCAGTCTAAGTCACTGTCATGTCTAGCAGGGATTGCTGCAATAGCTTCCTTTCCGTTGAATTATACCTGTCTTACCACTTTCTTCATCACTGAGACACCACACCTGAAACCAATAACTTAAAGGAGGAGAGATTTATTTTGGCTTACCGTTTCAGAAGATTCAGTTCATGTAAATCAAGCTCAAATGCAGAAAAGGACATGGTGACCAGGAGGCAGAGAGAGAAGGGAGGAGTTGGGCAGGGAGATACACCCTTCCAGGGCACACTCCCGGTGACTCCTCCTAACCTAACACTAAGTCAGCTGTAGCCCACACATTCCAATCACCTTCTGAAAGCCCCACCTCTGAGCACATAAGGCTTTTGGAGGACTTTCCAGATTCAAACCTCAACAACACCCTTTATAATTATTAAATAGCCCCCTCATCTCTAATAACACCTTACAAGTCTGCTTTGTCTGGTACTAATAAAGCTATAGCAGTGGTTAGTGTTTTCAAGTACGGTGGACCCCCTTATCCTCAGTTTCACCTTCTAGGGTTTCAGTTACCTGTGGTCAACCATGGTAGGAAAATATTAAATGAAAAATTCTAAAAATAAACAACTAACGAGTTTAAAATTGCAATTCATTTCAGGCAACATGATGAAATCTCATATCAGCTTGCTGCGTCACATCAGGACCACAAATCATCTCTTTGTCCATTATACCCACACTGTGTATGCTACCTTCCCATTAATACCTTAGTAGTTGACTGTTATCAGACAAACTCTTGCAGGATCACAGCATTTATGCTGAAGAATTGTTTATTTTACTCAATGAGGTCCCCAAAGTTCAAGAATAGCAATGCTGTCAATTAATACATGCCAGTTATAAAGTGTTTCCTTTAATTGAAAAGGTAGACATTCTCAATTTCGTAAGGGAAAAAATATATACTATAGTTGCCAAGATCTACAGTAAGGACAAATCTATGCATAAAATTGAGAAGAAGAAAGAAATTTCATGCTGGTTTTGTTCTCACATCTCAAACTGCAAAAGTTGTAGGCACAGGCCTGATTTATGCCTGGTTAAAATGAAAAGGTCAGTAAATTATAAAATTCAGCACTATCCACATTTTCAGGGATGCAGTAGATATAATGATATATACCCCACAGATGAGGAAGGACTACTTTGTATCTTTCCACTGACTTTTAACCTTCTTTTATCCTTATGTATTTGCATATTTTATTCTTTGTAAGCAGCATTCATTTGGAGTTTGTGTTTTTATCCAGCCTTACAATTTTAATCTTTTACATGCTGTACTGTTTTTGCCCATTTGCTCGCAATACAATCCCTGATATGGCAGGTTTGCTTCATATTTTACTATTTATTTTATATTTCCTTATTTTTCTTTCACTTTTAGTTTCTTCAAATAAATTTTTCATCTTCTTTTATGTTAACTTGTTATACTCTTCATTGCTGTCCTATACATTACTTAGATTGCATCATACATACATGAATTATCACATTTTACTAGAAATTACTCCTTTTTCACTTTCCAATGCTCCCAGAGCCATAGAACACCTATAATTCTATTTAATTTTGTCTTGATTTGTATATTTTTTATTGGGCATTTTATGTATACAGCAATTTAGGACTCCAAAAGACATCATTATTATTGTTCTATCTGGTCAATTTTTATCATTTTTTTTTGAGACAGGGTTTTCTATGTAGTTTAGACTGACCCTGAATACACTATGTAGCCCAAACTGACCTGAACTTATGATCATTCTCCTGCCTTATCCTCCCAAGTGCTGGGATTATAGGCATGCACCACACCTGGCTAAATACTGATTTTTTATTTACCAGAAATTTTTCTCTTTCTGATGTTTTCCTTCCTTTTTGAATATACATGCTTCTCTCTGAAGAGCTGTCTTTACTATTTCTTTTTGTATAGGACTTGTGGCAAGAAATTACCTTCCTTTTTTTCTCTTTCTTTTTTTTTTATTCTTTTTTTTCTTTTTATGGTACTGGTGATTTTAAGTAGGAGTGCTCTACCACTAAGATACATCCTCAGCCCTTTACATTTTTTATTTGCTTTGATCTCTCACTAAATTGCCCAATCTGACCTCAAACTCTCAATCTTCCTGCCTCAATATCCCAGCAGCTAAGGCATACAGATGTATAACACTGCACCTGGCTACACTTCATTTTTTTTCTCTATTTTTTTATTTCAAAGAGAGAAAAACAATAAAAAGGATACAAAATTTCAAAACAAGATTAACAATGGTTGTTATATTGCATATTGTTATTTTCAAATAACAATAAATTGCTCAGATTACAAGATATAGGCATGCAGAATTAATCAAACAATATAAGCATTAACTGTTCCTTTCAATGCACCAATAGAAATTAGTAGTACAATTATCTTAGCTATCTTGTGTGTACTCATAAGTGAAATAAACCAGACTCACATGTGTAAACATCATATCGTCACCCTAGTGTAAGAACCTGAAAGAGTAAATAAGATCCAGAAGGTACAATAGATATTGTGAAAGGGGAAGAAACTGCTCAAAAGGAAAGAACAACTGGGATGGGGGAAATGAGAAAAGAAGGGAGGAAAAATAAAAAATAAAATTAAAATTAAAAAATATATACACTTCATTTTTATTTGTCTGAAAATGTCTTAATTTCAACTTAGTTTATAACATATATCCTCATCAGGTTAATTTCTTCCAGCATGCTAAAGGTGACATCTCATTGTCTTCTGCCTTCCATGTTCCCAGCTAAGAAATCAGAGGTAGGTTTTATTGACATTACTTTGGGGTTTGTCATTTTTTTCATTTCTGGTGACACTTAAGACCTTGTCCACTCACTGGTTTTCAGCAGTTTTACTATGACTTAGTGTTATTTTAAATGTATTGAACCCACTTGAATCTGTGGATTGATGTCTTTCATCATAAGAAATTGTTAGGGCATCCCTAATTTATTTTCTTTTCTTAGGACTTCAATTATGTGTCCTTTTCAGCAAGCTTTATATTACTTTACCATTAATTTGTTTTCTTCTTGTTTTTATTTATATTTTCTTTCTGTGCTTCTGTTTGGGTCTTTTCATTTGGCCCATTTTTTAAATCCAAAAGAACAACAACAATAAAAACATAAAGCCATCAAATGGTACTGTCTTCCATCAGAAAGCCTTTCCACTTTTTACTAATAGCAAGGGCATGTATTTAGGGAATTAATCTTCTCAAGCCAATACAGAATTGATCTGGGTTGATGCTATGGTGACAGTGTGACAAAACTCAATATAGTCCTGACTGAGCCTGCCCCTGGAGAGTGGTTATCTAGGACTTTTAACTGAATTGTAATCTTGATAGCACCTGATTTCTTAAATCTGCAAAACTGAACAAGGTTCAGTTCTGTCCTTCAGATGTTTACAACTTAGCCCTCCTGTCCCACACAGCTTCATATGTGGCAAATTCTGCATGGGAAGACCAGCAATTTGTCTGAGACTCCTCAGGTCTCCAATTTTGTCTCTTCAGCCTCTCAAAATATCAAAATCCTGATAGCTGCTCTGTTTTCCTGGAATGATTTTCTGCCAAAAGTCAAACCTGGATTTTCAACCTCCACATATACCCAGATTTAGTAAGCGTCCCATTGATAGTACATCTGGATCAATTCAACACTCCTTCAAGGGTGCTGAAAATTTTTTTTCTGAGCATCCCCTCCTGTAGAAGTCTTAATTTGTTACACATCAGAAGACTGTATAGATATTTCACTCTGCCTTTAAGAAGATTTCTTTTTAGTATACTGAAACACCTTAGAGTTCAGCAAATATCTGATAGAGAAAACTAACCACGCATTTGAGATACACCCAGTCACAAATTTTATTACTCCAGCTCTATGCGGCCGCTAAAATCTTTACCTTCCCAGCCTGGGTCAAATTTTGATTGTTAGCTCATGCTCAAACTATCAAATGCCCTCAGACACAAAAAAATGTCTTCTGGTTATCAGCTTCCCTCCCTGAAATTATACTCCACCTTGTTCTCATTGTTGCTGTGACTTTTCATGCTTTTAAAACTGTACAGCTTCAAATTTATCTGTTTTTCTTATTGTTTTCATCAGGAGCACTATCTTGATGTAACCTCATACATTATGCTTAGAAGTAGAAGTCTACATGAATCCCCTAATAGGCTTTGCTACATTCACCCTGAATATACTGTAGCCAGGGTGATTTTTCTGAAACATAAATTAGATTACATCATTCCTATTGCATTTGTAATAAAATCTAAATTCCTTCTTGTACCTCCAGGCCAACCTGTTCTTCACCTGACACCACTTGATGTCATGTCTCAGCTCACCCATAGGCCTTCCTACTATTCCTCAAGCGTGGTATTCAGAAACAGGATTGCCTCCCATATTGTACCCTACCCCACCACAGAAAAATATGAGATAAAGGACTTAGCTTACTTTGTTCAACCACTGTATTCCCAACATCTAAATCCATGTCTGGTCATATTGTGAATGCTGGATAAACACTCAATGAAAGAATAAAATTGAAACTATCTTACCTACAGCATGGCTGGGGCTCTGAAGCCTTGATTAATAATCTCCTCTTTGCAGCCTATGTTGCCAGATAACTGAGAACTGACCTTATAATTTAAAAATGAAATTCTTATAGAGCCCTGAAGCAAATTGATGCTCCAAAGATCACATTTAGAAATTAAGTGCATCACTAAGATTCCTTCCAGTTCCAATATTTTAGCCAAAAATGCCATATTGGGGAAACTCTGAAGCTAAAGAAAAATATATATCCTTGGATGCCATAGTTAATTTAATAAGTTGAATATTAAAGACAAAAATGGTATTAAATATGTAGCTTCAATCTAGTAAAACATAATCATTTTAGTCACAGGCTCTGAGAATCCAACCCAAATTATCTCTAGGCTTCTCTCTGAATCAGAGCGAGAGAGAGGAGAGACAGAGAGATGCTTCAGAATGCTCCAGAGTCTAGACAACTAGACAACTAGCAATGCTTGCAACAAGCTCATGTGCGTGGCTTAAAGTTTTGCAGTTTGAGTTCATCTTACAGTTTGGTTCTTAGGTGTAGAGCTATATGATTCATATGTAGGTGAGAAAGGAAAAAAATAAAGTATTCCCACTGACCTGTCCTCTCCTACTGGGGAGATGAAAAAGAACTTCATGCTTATGTGACTTTACAAAAGTAATGACTACATAAGATCCAAATAACTCCAGTCCCTAGAAAGAACATTTCGTCATTAGTAATCACTCACACAGACCTGGTATTTTTTCCCACCTCTACAAAAAAGTATCAATTTATTCTCTCTCACTAGGCAGCCTCCTATCACTCCTCAAGACTAGATTTCCCTAAGTACCAGATTAGAAGGCACCAGGGTTGTGAGGTATAACTTTGGAACCTTTCCCTTGTCACTGCAATATATATTCTTCATGACTCCCCTGACCCAAGTAGTACATGGTTTGCTTTGCTTAAATAAAACAGCCTAAAAAGAAGTAGTCACTACACAGAAAAAACTTGACTGCCCTAAAATTTAAAATGTGTAATAATTGCCTTACTTTGGCAAATTATTTTGAAATAACAACTCCACAACCAGGAGGCAAATTCATTCTCTCTCTCTCTCTTTCTCCCCTACTCTGTCCTGCCCTGTTTGGGTGCTAGAGATTGAACCTAGGGCCCCACACACTCTATCACTGAGCTAAAACCCTCTCCAACCCCTTAAAGCAAATTCTTTAATGGGAAAGACATTACACACTTTTTCTGCTGGTATTTTTAGCTTAACATATTAGCATCATCAATATTACTTTAACACAACTGACATTTTATTTCTAATAGAAATGTTCTGGATAATTTCAGATTTATACAAGTTCTACTCATTCTTCACTCATTAACTTTGAAACATTTTTAACAATCCATGTTGGGTAGGAGTAACTATAGAATAACAAAGCACCTGAGAATCTTTTCATCACTAGTACAGTTAGACTTCTCAAAGACTGAGAATGCTTCTTACCTCTTATTTCCAGAATGAAAGCTGAGGAAAGTTTTATCTCTAGATTTTTGAAGAGCATCATGACCAAATATATAATAACTGTTTCTTCTCACATCAGAAGCTTAGATTATAAACCAGAAGCTTCAAACAGTGGCCAGGAGTCAAATCCTATACATGTATGGGTTTTATTTGACCCACACAGACATTTTTAAGCTTTTAATTCATCACCAACAGTTAAAAATTTTAAAAAATTCACTCTGATAGTCCACATGTCCAGCTTCTCTCAAAACAGATCATACAGGCTGTACCCTACACAGAGCATCAGCCTGGGAGCAAATGGGGCTGGCTCCTGGCTCCTCACTCCTCTGCCAAGCCGTCCACACAAGACCTATCCTTGTTTGCTGCCAAGTCCACCAAGGGGAAGGATGGCTTCTTTCTAATTTGCAGTGATGTGCTGGGCAGTCTAGCAATGACGCTATCAATAGGCCTTCAGGACACAAGGCAACAGTCACCTGGAACCGTTAGCAAAGCAGGTAAGCTTGGATTTAATACACTTCCCACCACTCACTTTTACCCTTCTGCTTCACCAAATTATGAGATCTGCCCATTTTCCCTGTAGACATTTGATTTTAGCCAGGGAGATAGCTCAGTGGCACAAGCACCTGCCTGACATTTGATTTTATAACTTTTGATTAGCGTCAGAAAGAAATACTTCCAATTTATTCACCTAAATTATGTAAATTCACATTTGTTTTGTAGAGATAAGCCATTCAGCTCCTGAGAACGGCACGCTCTCAGAGCTCAGGTTTTACTATCAGGTAGATGTGGGTAGCTGCCTCACCTGGAGAAACTTACAGGACCTATCTGTCTTTCCTTACTTGTTGATTTTTTTTTTTGTACCAGAAATCGAACTCAGGACCTTGCATTTGCAGGCAGGCACTGAGCTATATCCTCAGCTGTCTTTCCTTACTTCTAAAATTAAATTAATATTACCTGTTCCCTAGGCTTGTAGTGCAGATTAAATTAGATGACAGGCAACATAATGCTTGGTGTATAATAAGTGCTCAGAAATGTAATTTCATGTTAATTGTTGAATTCATGTTAAAAGCAGAAATATTTTTATAACTACAGGATTTCATGGCTTACCTGTTATTATTGGCTCAACATTTCTTATTTTTTGCCTTTTGAGACAATTTTATTATCATTTTACATCCAAACATCACTTCAAATTTGAAGCAGCTGCTGACACTTTGTTGAGGTAGTATAGCTATTACTTTACGTATCTATTTATTGATGAAGTTCATACCTTCTTAGTATTAAATAGTACAATTGACTTCCAATCAGTTCGTTCCAGTAAATTCTGGAAGAAGGTAATGAATACTGTAACTTTACTATTAACTATTCTTTAGCATAATTCTCATTACAACTGCATTTTGACACCTTAACGAAATATTTATACAGAAAAATGAAGTCCATACAAATGTGGATTTCACCTACAGAATCTGCATGGATTCCATTCTCCATAAATTTTTTTCTAATCACTATCACTTTCCTTTTATTTGGCTTAGAAATTGCTCTCCTTCTTCTATTTCTGTAATCATGAGTTTCCTATAATGATGACTATTTGTTCAAACTTCAAGTATAACCAGTGTGAGGGCAGGAACTATATTTACATTTCATTACCCTCTATCCAACAACAGCGCATAATAGAAATTTTGAACTTACTGTATTATTAAAGTAAATGAATGATAAAATTACTTTCTAGGCTGCACTGGAAATTGAGAAAAGAGTAAGGTCTCTTTCCCTTTTAAATCCAAAAATATTTTTCCAACATGAATAAAGGAATACAATTAAAATAGGAATCTTTCAGGGACTAAGAAAAGATGCGCTTAAGTAGTGTAAACAAAATTAAACACTTGCCTTAGGTTGGCATAGATGCCCTGGCAATATCATAATGCATTAAATCCAAATACAGGGTGGGCCCAATTACCCTCACCGCCAAATAGATACACTGAAAATCTGCAAATAAAAGCACTAACTCAGGGCACACGATCCAGGACTCTAATACGAAAAAGCTGTAGACTGTCACTTTTCAAGCGGTCTCAGGAAGAATTTAAGGTGATAGAGGACAAGAAGATTTATCTATAGGTAGAAATTTTGAGAAACTAAAGATGCCCCATAGGTAGTCAATAAAAGAATGAGCCCAGAGAAGAGTTCAATGGGCCTCCAACATTATCTCCTCTTTAAAAAAGAAAAACAAAAAAACAAAAAACTAGTATGCCCAGAAGACCTTTACTCAGTTGTAGGTGGAGAGCATGAAGAGTTTAGCAATGCTTTCTCCAAGGACCAAACAAAGAAGCTGACACCCTGTAGCCAAGTTGAATATAAAATAGGAGTAAGATTTTTAGTCTTAACCCCTTCTTTATGAAATCATATCAGTTTCATTCACCCTCTTACTAACTTGCCTTCAAAAAATACAAGACTGGTACAGTATACCTTAGTGATCCAGGCTCCTCATTTTTCTATTAGTACAACTGGGAAATGAGATGCTACCTCTCTGTGTGTAATGTAGCACAAAGGTATGCTCACTGAGGCATACAACTAGAATGTGTCAGTTTGAAGGGAAAAAATCCTCCCATTTCTAACAAAATATTTTACACTAAAAGCTGCAGCTACTTCTAATGTAAAACTTACTAACTGATGTACCCAAGGGGAGAGTAGTTTAAGGTTGCAAGAAATATATTATTGCACAAGGTCTTGTTTGATCTGCCGTCCTTTTAAAGGATAATGAATTTTTTTAGCTGTTCAAAATCTAGGCAATTTGTGATCAGATATTCTACAATGCAGAAGGTTCCATTGGCTTGGTTTTAACCACCTAGATCTTATGCTGTTGAAAAGGAAGTATTAAATGCTGCTGCTTTGATAAATAAATGCTTTGTTTTTAAAGAAAGAAAAGAGACATTTCTATTTCCACCAGTGAAAAGGCTACGAGCGGAGCTGCCATTCGTTGACTCCTGTTACTTGAGTAGGTGCCTGTAAAGGGCCAGGTGGTGTTTATGCAGATGACTGAGCAAGTTACAATGTGTTCTTCCTTTTGGATAAAACATTAGTGTATCAGATGTGACAAATCAGATGTTCATCTTCCGCACTTCTGCATTATTTTACATTGAGAATTAGATGATGTGCTGGCTTAGCTTTTTGATTTTTTTTTTTCCTAGAGAATAAGTTCATAAATAAAGTTCTTTCTACGGTCTGCATAATCATAGTCTCACAGAACAGCTAACTGGCTAGGTAATATGATAATTACAAGTATACCTGCCTTGCAGTGTAGATGAGAAAAGGCACATATTCCGGGATAACACAACACCCCATTCATAGACTCTGCTCTAAGAGCTGTTTAACATATTATTCATTCCTACGCTCCTGCTGTCAAAGGAAACACAGTCTTCCTGAGAGCATCTTGAGATGAAGCACCTGATGCTCCAGTGTCCGAGCAGTGGCAAAGCATGAGCCTTCACTGTGCATCAAAATCCTAGACTCAAAACAAACGCCTTCTAACCCAAAAGTATGCCTTATGATTTCACAATATTATAAGTCAGACCTTATAAAATCTCAAAATAATTTTTAAGTATCCATGTAACCTTTCCACTTACCGAATCTGTAAGGGCACCCAGCATTCTCTACTCCTGTACCCAGACACCCACTGGCTGCTCCCCCCAGAACTACCATTTTGCCCAAGAAATACAGAGGTTTCCGTGAGTACCAATCTCCAATAAGAGCAAGTGGAAACTTAACCATTTTGTATATTTGATATCTTTACTGTGGGAGCTCCTATTATGAATTAGAACAGTACCATGTCATTAGCAAAAAACTAATACAGTAAGGCAAAGAAATAGTTTAAGAGCTTCTAAACATACTATTAGTGCTCTTAATTTACACAACCATTCAACAAATATTTATTGACTTTCTAACATATGCAGTTCAAGAAAAGGGGGAGGGGAGGGAAAATAAGGAGAATAAAGATATGCCATGTGCAGGGACTGATAACCTTAATGAATGTAAATGATATGTGTCATAAGCAAGAGCTAAAATGAATAATATTAACAAGAAAGAAAATGGTGAAAGGCAAATTAGAGGAGAAGGGAGTGGGTAAGGGAAAAAGAAGGGGAAAAAAAGAATCAAGCTATATTACATACATGTATTCACTTCCCAAGATGATTGTAAACTGCATGTACTAATTTTTTTTTAACCAGGAATTGAACTTAGGACCTTGCACTTGCCAGGCAAGTGCTTGTGCCACTGAGCTATATCGCCGGCCCCTTAATTTTTAAAAAATTAAATTAAATGAGAAAAAAAGAAAAGGATTTTGTATCATCAGTCCATGCGGGAGCAGATACAAGTGCCATTAGAGAAACAGAAGTCTGTTAATGTGAAATTTCTGAAGTAGGCAGGGTCAGAGGAGACTGTGTGGGAAAGAAGGTACTGATGCTGATCCCTGGAGGATGAATAAGTGGGAAGGTAAGAAGAGTAGGGGAGAGAAAGTGAGAGGATGGGATAGTAATGCCAAGTTGCTGAAGTGACGCTTTGGCGCCAAACGCCGTCAGTAGTAGCATTATGTAGTAACAATGATTCATATATTCCAATATCTTTATAAAATGTATTTAGCATAGCTTGTTATTAAAATGCTGATATATTTTGATACACTTAATATATTGATATAGCTATTGATTTAATAAGAATATGTACTTTGTTGATAATACCTAAAGTGTACGTTTACAAAAGCTACAGTTCTTTACAAAAGAACTAAACTACATTTAGTTCTCACAGCATTGTGTGAAATAGGTACTGTGAGAATTCCCATTTCACAAGTGGAAAGCTAGCAGAGATTAAGTAACTTGTCCAAAATCACTTTGCAGGAGTATGCAAGAGCTGGGTTACAACCAAAACAAGCTGACTCAAGAGCCCATGCATATAATGACTGTGACCTATTACTGCCAGGTTAAAGGCTAGAAGATCAAATGAGGTAATATGAGATGTCAGTCATATCATTCAGATATTTTTTATTTCTCTCTTTCATTCCCTAAGCCCACTATATCATCATTTTCAAAGTCCTGTCTTCTACCTCCTGAATCGCTCTAGCCCATTCTCTCTTTTTGCTGCTACCACTGACTGACCGTCTTCCTCTCCCTTCAGAATTGGTATTAAATTCTCCCTTTTCCAACTGCTTCTCTTTATCAGTAGTTATAGATAGCAAAATCATTTGTGGAACATGTTCTAAATAATTTGCTTCTGATCACAGTTAAAGTTACAAAGCCTGTAAAAGATTTTACTAATGAAGAAATTGAATGACAATTATATCACTTGTCTTGATCACACAGCTAGAAAGGCCAAGGGGCAGAATTTAAATCCCGGTCTGACTCCCAAACCACTATTTCATCCCTTAAACCACGCTTTATTGTTTTTTGAACTGGAACTATAAATGCTGCACTGATGTAGTCATGTTATATGCCTGAAATGGAATTCTAACAGAGCCTTCATGGAGGTCTTTTCCATAGCATTTTGTGTATCCCTATTTTATGACACTTTATGAATATAATCTGTAATATCACTGTTATTCATGTATGTTCATTGTATCTTCCCCTACTTCCTACAGTATCACTTCCTTTGAAGCAGGAAGGATAATAGTCATCTTGATACCCTTTCACCTTAAAGATGGGCTTCGCACATGCCAATCACTCAATGAATGATTCCTGAAGAAGTCTCACTGTCCTTATCACTTAGACAAAACACCTGACACCCACAAGTGAAAGAATAAGAGGTTTATTGTGGCTCACAGTTTGCAGGTGTTTTCATGGCAGCTGGGAAGCATCAAAGGAAGGGCGGAGCCTGAGATCCTTCCAGGGTATACCCGCAGTGACCTATCTCTTCCCACCAGACCCCGTCTCCTAACAGTAGATCAGCTGTAAACCCCCATCGCCCAATCACCTTCCAAGCACAGGAGGCTGTGGGGGCCACTTTAAATCCAAACCCTAACAAGGGGTAAACCCATTGTGATCTTGGGTAATTCAAAAATTACTTCAGAAACTCCATGAACTCCATTCTACATTACAGTGTTGATAACAGTGTGAAAATAGAGAATACTGGAATAACTAACTGCCTTAAGTGCTTATACTCATTTTCTACTGCTGCACAACAAACAATTATGAAATTAGATATTTACAGCCATCTACATAAATTAATCTCAGTTTCCATGAGCAAAAGTGCAGGCACAGCCTATCTGGTTGCTCTGCTCAGATCTCACAAAGCTGCAGCAATCCCGGTATCAGACGCTTGTGTTTTATGCCTTTCTGAAGTCTAAATGGCTGTTGGCACACTTTTGTTTCTTGCTGTTGTAGGGCTGAGGTCTTCATTCTCCTAGCTCTCACCAGAGGGCTCTCCCTCAAGGCCCTGCAGGCTTAAGATCAGCCTTTTGAAGAAACAACGAAGGAGTAAAATCCTCCAGGAGACAACATGAGCAAAGATGGCAAAGGGATGTAAGGAACTAATGGTAGAATGTGGACATCACTCGCTACATGAACGTTTTGTACAATTTTAAAATATCACATGGAAAATTGTATCTTTTTTTTTGCAAAAACAAAATACACAAGTATAATTAATAATTTAATGGAACATAATATGCAGACTCCTGAATTTGGCACCATGGTAGGATGAGTTAATATGGACCCTCCCTGCATCCCTAGACACATAATAGCTATATAGAAATGCAGAATAGATTAACTGGGAACTACTGAATAAGGAAAGAACTGGAAAGGAAGAAAGTAAAAGTATTAACTCCTTTAAATCTCTGTATGAAGGCTTGAGCTCCATCTGAACATGCATGAACTCTACAAGAATCAGCACAGCAAAAGCTTTGAGAACTGAGCTACGGTGCAGACAACTAATGAAAAGTAGCTAAACTGTAAACACCAGATTATCTCCGCAGTCTTTGGAAAATAACCTGATTTTGTAACCAAGCCTACAGAAACAAAGTGACTTACCGTCTAAATCAAACAAGTTCAACTACCTACTATGTTTCTTAAACCCATTTTTCAGAAAGTTTTAACAGAATCCAAAAACTCATAACACAGTATTCAAAATGTTCAATATACAATCCAAAACTAATTGGTATACAAAGAACTCAGAAAACCTCAGCAGATACCAACATTGACATGACTCAAATGGTGTAAATATCAGACAAAGAAGATCTATGGCAGCTATTAAAACTATGTTACATGAAGTAAAGGCAAATTATCTAGAACAAATGAAATGATAGTCTCAGCAAAGACTACAAACTATGAAACAATAACTAATTTAAAAATCCAGAGCTGAATGGTTTGATCAACCTTGCATTTTTGTATCTGGTAATTTGAGCAACTTCGTTGAAGATAACAATATGTAATATAATAGCCAGTTAATTCCTATCATTTTGTTCTGAAACCCCATATCATTATTATTGTTTTTGCTTTGTTTTGTTTTTGTTTTTGTTGTTGGCATTTTGTTATTGTTCTTTTTTTATTATTCTCTTCAAAATAAAAAAAATCCAGAGCTGATAAATACATTATCAAAAAATTTAAATCCAAACCAGGGACTTAATAGCAGAATGAAATAAAAGAAGAGCCAGTGAACTTGAAGATAGATCAGAAGAGTCTGTTTAACTATCTACTTGATAAACTACAGTATGAATATGAGTTATCTGCACAAATGAGACTGAAAAGTGGTCTGAGAGATGGTACAGGTACCCCTGTGTGGTTAATATAAAAATTTAGAAGCATAACCAGGATAGACTGAATTTTTAAGTTTTTTTAAAAACGGTATACTGGAAATAGATGTTTCAGAACCAATCTGAAAACAAGTAGGGAAAAAGTAAAAAATAAGCAGAGCCTAAGAGATCAGAGGAACAATATCAAAAGGTCTAATATCACATTAAAGTTATAGAAAGACCTGAATATGCTATAGAAAACTAATTGAGCAAATAATAGCTGAAAATTCCCCAAATTTGGGCAAAAATTTACAGATCCCAAAGAAATTCAGCAAAAAACAAGGATAAACCATTTAAAACCACACCTAGACATATCACAATGAAATTCCTTAAAACAAAAAGTAAAGTTTAATATCTTAAAAGTAGATAGAAGAAAAATTATATGGGAGATGAGAGAATTTAATTACTGTATTTTTCTTATCAGAAATTATGGAGTCCAGAAGATGGCAGGAAAATTATTTTTAAACTGCTAAAAGAGAAAAACAGATCAATTTAATCCTATATTAAGAATATCCATCAGAATAAAGTCAAATACAGATTTTCTTAGATGAAATAAAACTAAGAAAATTTGTCTGCAGTCAACAGGCTTTCAAAGAAATGCTAAATACAGATCTTCAAATTAAAGGAAAGCAATAACAGAAAGAAGATTAGAAAATCAGTAATAGTAAAAAGAAATCAGAAACTCTAAATATTTGAGTAAATGAAATATAGTGTTATTTATCATAAAGTTTGTTATGGCACGTAAATTGCTGAAATAAAAATTATAATACAGTTTAAATGTAGGTAGATACGTGTGATAAGTACTATACATACTGTATGTCAAAAATGAGAAAGGGTATAGTGTCCTAAAGTTTCTTAATTTTTTCTAAAGTGATAAGGTATTAATTTAAGTAGATTGTGTAAAGTTTGATATATATTTTACACTTGATCTTAACCAAAAAGCCAAGAAATAATAATATAAATATATATTTTATGTACCAAGAGATATATTTTAAAGCCACTACAGATACATAATAGGATCCTAAATACTCATATAAATGCAAAAAATGTAAAAATTAAAAACAAAGGTATGAAAATGAAAGGAATGAGCAGAAAACTAATAAAACAGTAGACCTAATTCCAACTCTATCAATGGTTACACTAAATGTCAATGATCTAAATACACCAGTGAA
This sequence comes from Chinchilla lanigera, assembly GCF_000276665.1. Lineage (NCBI taxonomy): Eukaryota > Metazoa > Chordata > Mammalia > Rodentia > Chinchillidae > Chinchilla > Chinchilla lanigera. The sequence continues at coordinate 3,553,630 of NW_004955423.1, read as the reverse complement.
ACGACAGAGATTATCAGAGTAGAATTTTAAAGAACTCAACTATATACTATCTAAAAGAAATCCATTTAGCCTAAAGATTAAAAAAAGCTAAAAATAATGAGATAGAACAAGATATACCAGGTAAACACTAATGAAAGAACTGCTGAACCAGGTGTGGGGGCACACACCTGTAATCCCAGCATTCTGGGAGGCTAAGGCAGGAGGATCTCAAGTTTTAAGAGTTCAGCCTGGGCAATGAAGAGAGACTCTATTTCAAAATTTTAAAAATGTAAAGAGGCTGTGTTATGGTTGATACATTGTGCCAACTTGGGGAATCTAGAGGTTTGGCTAAGTGACTCAGCAGTTCTGCCTCTTGGGATGAAAAGGACACGCCCTTACCCTTCTGGGATGTTGTTTATTGTGTTAATTTGAGAAGTTTAGAGGGTTAACTATGCAACTCAGAAGGGGTCCAGGGTGCTTAATTTGTATTCATCCTGAGCCTGTGCAAGAGGCAGGCATGCAGAGGTTGTGGAGGACCACCCCCACCTCCCACAGAGCGGGTAGACTGCATAATAAAAGGAATTGAGTAAGGACTGGCTGCTGGTTCTTCAGAGGAGCTCCGGTCTTCACCTTCAGCTTGGTCGTTTCCTGGCTTCTGGTGCAGACTGTTGGGCTTCTTTCTGGACTCTTCAGCCTTCTGGTGTTAGCTCTCCTGCCTTCATCGTAGATTCTTCAGCATTCCGTCGCAGACCCATCAGCCTTTTGATACGGACTTGCACCGACACTGCAGCGAGCTCCAGGCCCGGGCCTGGGCTCTTCAATCTCCAGCGTGCAGACACCCTCTGAACACTTCCTCATCCAACTCTGTAGCTGACTATTGTAAGCCAAACTTGTAATTCCTTGTACATTTGTTTATCTTGTATTATCTGTTCCTCTAGTAAACCCTGATGATTCAGGCTGGGATATAGCTCAGTGCAAAGACCCTGGGCTCAATCCCCAGTATCCTTCCCAAAAGAAAAAGACAAAAGGAGGAAAAAGAGAAAAACAAGAGGCTGGAGTGAATGAGTGTGTTACTATCAAAGTCAAAATAAGGAAAATTACCAAAGACCAAGAGAAATTTTACATAATGAAAAAAGACTCAAGTCACTCAGAAGAAAAACCTAACAATTCTAACTATTCATATACATAACAGAACTGTACAGCACAGGAAACAAAGCTGATAAAATGAAAAGGCATATGCAAAAATTCACAATTATATTTCATGACTGAAACACTCTTCTCAATAATCCATAGAATAAGTAGACAGAAAAGCAGAAAATATATAAGCTTGAATTTCATCAACTTGTAATCTAATTGACATTTACAGAACACTGATTTCCACACAGTAGAACACTATACACACTCTTAAAATGCTTAGGGAATATTCACTGAGGTGAAATTTTTAAATGTTAAAGAATTAAATTCATTCAATCCATGTTGTGTGGCCATAACAGCGTTAGACCAGAAAGCAAGGAGAGATAACTGGAAATCCTTCCAAGGGCTGGGAATGAAAAATCACGCTCCTAAGTAACCCACAAGCAAAAGGAAAGTCTCAAGAAAAACTAGAAAATATTTTGAAGAGGACAAAAATGAAATATACATCAAAATGTCAAAATTGTAGGACACAACTAAAACAATAGGTAGCAGGAAAATCATGATTTTTAAATGCATGTGAGAAATAAAGAAAGGTCTCAAATCAATGCCTTTATTGTCTAACTTAAGAAACTAGATAAAAATAAGCAAAATAAAGCCTAAGAAAGGAGAAAGAGGGAAATAGTCAAAAATCAATTAATAACAGAAAACCAAAAGAGAAAAATCAGTGAAACTAAAAACTGTCTCTTCAAAAAAATAATAAACATACATAAAACTCTAGTCAGATTTATCAGGAAAGAGAAAAAAGACACAAATTGCCAACAAGAAGCATAAAATGGGAAATCACAGCAAAACTCAAAGGCAATAGATAGATGAGGGAATACTACAAAAAACAAAAACAAAAAAAAAAAAAAACTGTGTAGATAAATTGGACAACCTAGATGAAATGAAAGGCCCCAACTGCCAAAGACACTTTGAAAGACCCTACCAAAATTCACTCAAAAGAGAAATAAATCACTAAGTAGTTCTACATTTGTTAAATAAAGCTTACAGCTAAAAGCTTTCCCAAAAAATACAAACTCTAGAACTAGATGACTTCACAAGTGAATTCTCCCATATATGTAAGAAAATATTAACACTAGTTTCCTTACAACATTTCCCAGAATGAAAAAGAGAACTTGCAATTTATTTTATGAAGCCAACACGGCCATGACCCCCCAGTCAAAGACAGTACAGAAAAAAGGGGAAAACTACAAAGCAATATTGCTTATGAACATGCAAAAATACTCAACAAAATATTAAATAATCAAATTTCTTGTATATACAAGTAACTGTGCATGACAACTCATAGGTGAGTTTTTTCAGAAATGGAGGATGATTTGACATGTGAAAAATAATGTAATCCACCATTTAACAGACAAAACAAGAAAAGCCACACAATCTTAACAATATGTCCAGAAAAAAAAATCGTGTAAAAAATCAACATATATCCATGATATTTTTAAAAGGAAGGAAATGAAGAAAGAAACCTCTCAGCAAACTAGAAAAAAAAAAAAAAAAAAAAAGGATCTTCCCCAATGTGACAGAAGGCACATACCAAAAACCTACTGCTAACATCTTACTTAATGATGAAAGGCCTAATGCTTTCCTCTTATAAATAGGAAATGAGCAAGAATGTTCACTCTCTTCATTCTTATTCATTACTGTTCTGGAACACCTAGCAAGAGCAACATGACAAGCTTTTTTAAAATGGCTTTCAGATTAGAAACAAAGAACTAAAACCTTCCCTATTGAGATAACATCCTTATCTGCCTACAAAAATCCCAGGGAATGTACAAAAAGCTCTGAAAGCTAACAAGTACATTTACCAAGGGCACAGGATACAAAGTAAAAACACAAAAATCTATCATTTTTCTGTACACTGGTGATGTACAATGAAATCTGAAGTTCAAAAACAGTACCAGGCTCTATGAAAACTAAAGTATGTGCAACTCTATATGCTGAAAATTCTAAGGCACTCATGAAAGAAGTCAAGGAAGCCCTAAGGAAATCCATGTTCATGGATTAGATAATTGAATGTACTTAAAATGTCAACTTTCCCCAAAGTGATCTAGATTTAACACAAAAGCAGTCAAAATCCTAGAAAAGTAGTCTGCGAATACAGACAAGCTGATTCTGGAAATTATATAGAAAAGTAAAGGAACTATAATATTCAAAATGGTTCTGAAAAAGAACAAAAATGGAGAAGTCACATTACCCCACATTAAGTTATACTATAAAGTCATAGTAATTGAGACATTGGACAAAGATGAACATTCAGAAATATATCCACACAAACATGGTTGATGAGGGTTTTGGGGGGTTTTTTTGTTTGTTTTTTTTTTTTGTTTTGTTTTCCTCAGTACCGGGAATCGAACTCACGATGTTGTACTTGCCAGGCAGGCACTGTGCCACTGAGCTAAATCCCCAGCCCCTGGTTGATGAGCTTTTGAAAAAGATGTAAAGTCAGTTCAATAGAGAAAGAATGGTCCTTTTGGTAAATGGTGCTGGAATAACTAGAAATCCATATGCAAAAATGTAAACTTAATGTACCAAATACCACATGCAAATATTACCCCAAAATGAATCAGAGGCCTAAATGTAATGTAGAAAAATATGAAACTACCAGGCCTAATGGAAAATGCCTATAATCCCAGAAACTTGACAGTCTGAGGCAGAATGACAGCAATTTAGATAACAGCCTCAGCAAATTAGCAAGGCCGTGTCTCAAAATTAAAAAGGGCTGAGGATGTAGCACAGTAATAGAGAACTTGCCTAGCATGTGTAAGACAAAGAAATGAGAGAGAGCAAGAGACAGAAAGAGACAGAAAAAGAACAGAAGAAATGCAGAGGGAAAATTGTCACGACCTTGGGTTAGCCAGAGTTCTGAGGAAAATCCATCTTTAAAAATGCATACATTAGATTTCATCAAAATTAAAATATGTTGCTCTATGAAGGACATCATTAAAAAATCAGGAGACAGGGAAAATACTTATAAATCACATATTTGTAAATCACATATAACAAAAGATTTATTAACAGAACAAAAGAAGAACTTGTAAAATTCAGCAATAAGAAAATAATCAACCTAATTTTTCTTTTGCAGTGTTGGGGAACTTAATATTTTAATGTGAAAAATATATGAACAAATATTCATCAAAAAATTACATAAATGAAAAATATTAATAGCATTAGAAATTATGAAGTACAAGTTAAAACCATAATGAGGTGTCATTACACAGCTATTAGAATGATGTAAAAACAACAATATCAAGTGCTAAGGAGGATGCTGAGTAACCAGTCCTCTCCTGTTACACAGGAATGTGATATGGCACGCCTACTTGGGGAAACAGTTTGGCAATTTTTTATAAAATTAAACCTACACTTACCAGATGATCCAGAAATCCCACTTCCAGCAACTCATCCATGAGACACAAAAACATGTTCCCAGGAAAGTCTGCAAGCAGATGTTTATAGGAACCAGCCAAAGAAGATAGCTGTCATGCCCAAGGTTACACCCCCTCTTTGCAAAAAGGCTACAGCCAATGAGGGAACACAAGGTTTGGCTTCCTTGCTTCAAGACACAATTTTGTCCAGACATTCCAGCTTCAGCACTCTCTGTAGGGTCAGTTAAAATGCCTATTTTCCTTTAACCCAGCCGTGCTGCTTTCACCCTTCACAAGCATGTTTACTGACACACCCCACAAATAAATATCCACATATAAATCTCAGGATCTCAGAACCTTTTTCTAGGGGATACTAACCTGTGACATAGTAAGAGTAAATTACCTCTAAAAAAAGAAAGCAAAGAGTGGGATTGGGGACAAGAATAGAAAAAATTTAACAGGGTTAATCTTGATGTCTGTTATATTATTGTCTTTTATGTATCTTTGAATTATTTCATAATTTGAGAAATATATGCATGTCTTCTGCAAATACTCTGACACATATTAAAGTAATTCAAGCCAAATATCTCCGCCAGTTATATAGCAATTTCTAGAAAACTCAAAAATGTAATGCAGGTAATAATCTGATCTAGAAGAAAAGCCTTTAAAAATTGAAACACAGGTAAAAATATGAATTGCCTTAGGTATATTTTTCTCTAAAAGTCAGAGAAAAAAAATGTAAAAAAATCTTTAAATCAAAAAAAACCACTTTAATTCTACAATAAAAACAAATAGAAAAAAAGACTATCTCCTACTTTCACAAATATATTTTCTATTTTCACAAACAGATTTTCCTGACCTATGTTTCTTTTCATTTGGATTTTTATAGCAGTTTGCAAGAATAGTAGTACAGAAAAGGAGTTTACATTGCATTTCCCATTTCAAGGGCTGATCAAAAAATAAAGCATGTATTTAAATTTGAAAAATGTATTACATGGGTAGGAGAAGGGTAATAAAAAGAAGCAAGCTATGTTAAGGACATGCACCTATCCCTAAAATGAATATGACATCATGTATTCCAAACATGTACAGTATTAATACAAAAAATATATTACAGTAAAAGATACATTTTCCATTAATTCTCCTCAAAATACTCTCATTCACTTTGAATACACTTATCCTATCATTCTTGCTGTTTTCTGAAGCAGGTTTTCACAAGTCTGGAAGTCTTTCACGAGTGTCTTTACAAATATGGCCAAAAATACAGTGACTGCTGTTGCCAAGTGCCCCCTAAAAGAAAAGCAGGCTTGTAAAACAACACGGTGCATGCTCGTCCACTTTATTCACCAGATCTGGCATCTTGCAATTTCTGACTCTTCCCCAAAGTCAAAATTACCATCCAATGTAAACATTTCAAATCTATTCAGGACATCAAAATAATAACAATAACACAACTAGAGACATTCAGGAAAGAAGGCTTTCAGAACTGCTTCAGAATGATGGAATAAGTTGTTCAAAGCACAAGGGGTATTTTGAGGGGGATTACTGCCAATATGTCTTGTACTGTAATATTTTTTTAAAATTTAAACAGTCACCGTATCTTTTTATCACATTGTGTATCATCTTACTTTATCGTAAAATAGCTTTGGTTATGAATCTCCATGTTGCATGATCCCAACATGAAAATAAACCTTAATTTTACTTACTCCTGGGACTACTTTAAAGAAAACTTCAGATCATTCAAACTACAGGAAGGAAAGTCAAGAAACTGGTAGGGAAACCTGCTGTCTTCCAACCTTACAGAATTTGAAGAAGCTGCTGCCTGTGTAAATCATCAGGGGACAAATTCACCCTTTGCCTCATCACCCTACTCCCCAATTCTAAAACTAGCTGAGGACACTTGAAAGAGCCCTCTTGGTGAGAAGATTCTTTTCCCCTTCCTGATGTGTGTACATGCATGGGTACACACAAAGGAAAGTGTACACATGTTGCTTCAAGTTCACAAGCCTTCAGACAGGTGGGTTTGGAGAAAGGAGTTGCTATATTTAAAGTTACAAAAAAATTAAATAAAATAGAACATCTGCCCACAAGGACTAAACTTCTAAGAGTGCAGATAAAGTGAAGGATAGATTAACCAAAATTCTGTATTTTCAGAACAGATTAAATATTGAAAGGGAAAATCTCCCCCCGCCAAATTTTCTCCTTACATTAATTCTTTTTGTTTAGTTCTCATTCTTAATGTTTTCCCATAGCGAGTAGAATATGAAACAAAGGAGCCGAAACGTAACTCAAAGAAAGAACATTAAAGAGCATAAGAAAGAGAAATGAAGAGTTATTCACTAGAAAAAAGATTGAAATGCTCTGGTAGTGTTTTTTTCCAGAGCTCTGGTGGTGTTTTTTTCCAGGGGATGAGTTAAACCACAGGAGCCTGAGGGAAAGAGTAAAAAGTCGTGGATAAAGGCTAACACCGGGAGAAGGACTTGGGCTAGCAAAGAGGAATGGCTCTGCTGTGCAGCCAGAGGCAGTTTCAAGGCTTGCCATCTGCTTCCTAGGACCCAGGCTATGTCAGAGATTGTTCCTAAGCCTGTGTTCAAAAAGCAAGACAATGTCACCAGATGAGATCTGAATTGAACAAAAACATTTGGGTCTGCCGACACTGGGTTAGTGACCATAATATAAAGCATGCTACATCCAAATCTGCATGTCTTCCTGGGGAAGCAAAAGTCCAGTCTTTTTGCTTTCAAGGAGTTTCTTATCCTATACAGGAAAAAAATCTAAATAAAATGTGTTTTCTTAAATGATAGATTTATGTCTACAATTAACTTATGAGCACTAAGCACTTAAAGGAGACAGAAACCATGGTCAGACTATGGCCAGAATTAGGTAAAGAACAACAGGTAAGTATTTCCCAGAAGAGTTAAGTCTTATACATTTATCTTGAAAGTGGGAGATGTCATAGTTCCATGGAGAAGGATAAAAGGAAGGCACAACGAACAAAAATATTGTCACTCCATACAGCTCCACAGCAGAAATGAAGGGTGTGCTTGAGATACGCATGGCTGAGGCATTTGCCACATTTCCTCTCAAAAAATGTAGCTAAAATGGGAAGCAGTCTGAGGTCTGCAAGTATGACCAGTTGTCCTGCGGCAAATGAATAAAAGAATTCATTGAAAACGGACATGATTACGACTTTAGGTGGGATTGAGGAAAATGGGTTAAAACTGTCAAGAGCCATGAATACTGTGAGGTTTTACTTTACTTACAAGCTGAAAAGTTAGTCTGCAAAAGCCATAGGGTCCTAATCACCCTGGCACAGCAAGTCACACAATCACCATTTTTACTTCAGTTCTACTTACGCTCCAAATGTGGGGAATGATGAAGAGGACCCACATGAACCCTGCCCAGGCAGTGGATTTGCACCTCAGCTGAGGAGCTCTGGACTTACAAAACCCAATGTTTCATAATGGTCAGTCAGCAAACCTGTCTGACCTCTGCTCCAGAGGAAGGCATGATTTTATTATACCAGACAGTACACAAACCTGCATCCTCGAAACAGATCATCCAGAACAAAAAGACAATTAGTGTTTTTGCTGATAAGATATTTAAAAAACGCAAGAGACCTATGAAAATCATCCTCCAAAAAGTGGAGGATAGAAAAGGCCTGCAGAATGAGCACATGGGAAAATCAGCATTAAGCCATAAAAGAATATAACAGAGCAGTAAATGAGGGAGAAATAATATAGCTTTTTTGCAGAAGAATCAGTGAAAATTATTATGACCTAAAGGTCTGAGCATTTGGAAAAAAGGCTGAAGAGAAAAAAGTAGCTGTGAAAAGGTCAAACAAAACTACCCTGTATTAGTTACCTATTGCTGCATAATAAAATTACCCCCAAAACTTAGTGGTGTGCAATAATAGTTGTTCATTACCTCACACAGTTTTGTGGGTCAGGAATTTGGCAGCACTTACCTTGTAGTTCTGGTTCAGGGTCTTTCACGAAGTTGCATTCTGGTCATTGGCAGGGGCTACAGTCACCTGAAGCTTTGACTGGGACTGGCAGATCACTTTCAAGCTGAAGATGCATTCTCACACCTGGCATGTAAGTTTTTGGTGCCGTAAGAAAGCCTCAGTTCCTTACCACACAGATTTCTCCCTGAGGTTTCACATGAGTCCTCATGACATGAAACCTGGTTTTGTCCAGAGCCAGTGATTCAACAAGAGACAGCAAGGCAGAAGCCACAATGCACAATGCCTTTTATGTTCTAGTTCCGGAAGTTGCATACTCTTAACTCCTGCCGCATTCTACTCATTTAGAAGCAAGTCAGAAAGCCTAGCTCCAACTCAAGGGAAGGACAGTTATGCTCCACATACTGAAAACTTTCTGGACAAAGTTTAAAACCACAACACACTGAGTTCAAACATCTATCTGTCATGGTGATGGAGCATACCATCAATAAGCAACAAATGATACCACTCCTAGGGAGATTATAGTTGAAACAAGAGACAGGTCCCAGCTTGAAGAGGAGGAAGATGAAGTAATATACTCAGGTTGTAAAATTTCTATTTTTGTTTTTAATTAAAATTTATTTTTGTGCTATTTCTTACCTCCTTATCCTAACACCAGTAATTCTTTTACTATTTAGAGAAGCGCAGATTTGTTTTGTTTTATTTTTATTAGACTATAGTTCAAGACGATTTTTTTAAAAAGAAAGCACTCCTGTCCAAGCAGAAGGAAAGAATTGATCTAGATGCTGAGGAGAAAATTGTGTTGATCTCTAACAGAGATCTATTATGGAAGGTTACAATCAGTTCCTCTTGGAGTCACAGGGTTCTTGTGGTTGAGTTGAAGAGCCAAAACCCTCTAATCTCTGGAAAAACTGAATTTTCTCCATGGATTTATCTCTTCTAGCTTTTAGGTTCATTGTTTAATAGCACCAGGATAAGTAGATCTGTATTTATGTAGATTACTCAAGTAGTGTATAAAATGAGTAAGTTCAAAGTCAAGGTGTTATGGTTGATACATTGTGTCAACTTGGGGAGTCTAGAGGTTTGGCTAAATGATTCAGCAGGAAGCCAGGGTGCTTATTTTGTATACATCCTGAGCCTGTGGAAGAGGAGGGCGTGGAGATTATGTGAGAGCTACAGGCCCCTTAGATGGGGGTAGCCTGTTTACAATGTAAGGGTGGGAAAGAAGCTGCTTGCCGCCATTCCTCCCTTTTGCTCTGGCTGTTTGCTGTTCGGCTGCCATTCCCCCACTTGCTCTTGTTGCTTTGCTATCTTCTGCTTCGGAGCCAGCCAAGTATGGACTGAAACCTCCACAAACTGTGAGCTAAATAAACCTTTCCTTCCTTCATTTTGAGCGTTGGGTATTTTGTCTCAACAACAAGAGAAAAGTAACCAAGACACAAGGTTACCAAGTAGGATTCTTTCACAATAAACCAAGTATGAAATAATAAAGATCTGAATCCAGGTACAGAATTTTAAAAGAAGGGAGTTTCAAAAGTGGTTTCTAAAATATGATACTTAGAATTTGGTGACTAATTAGAGGTAGGAGATGAGAGAAAGAGGACATGGAGGAAAAATCAGAGGTGTCTGGTTTGTGAAATTTTGTAGGTAGTGAGGTCGACTGAATAGTTATGGATTTCCCAGGACCTTCTTAGTTTAGAAAGTTCCCACACTTGAGAAACCCCGCAATCCCAGGCAATCTGTACATTCAGGCACTGTATGATAGGAATAACAGTAACACATATTGGGAATGCAAGAAAGGGGATGTTTTGGTTGTGAAAAATAAACTTTTGTATGGGAATGTTTCACTTAACATAATACAGAAGTTATAAGGGGCAACAAGTTGGAAACACATTTCTGAAGCCCAGTGGAGAGGCTGGAGCTGGGCATGAAGAATCCTCAGTCATTACATGAGAACTGATGTTGTGGAAGAGAATAAGAACCACCTACAAAGGCTATAGAGTTGAGACTCCATCTCAGGTTTAAAACTTTTTAAAAGTGGATTGGGTGCACTTGGAGAAGAAGAAAACCCTCAAGAGAGACAGAGAAGCTTGACAAAGGAAGATAAATAAGAAATGGTGATTATCCCAAAAGCCAGAGAAAGAGGAAATTTTTTAAAGACCAAAGGAAGGAAAAATGTCAAATGCCACAGAGGGGAGTTCTCAGGATGTAGAAATTTGCTCCGTTTTCTGTGGTGAGCCAAAAGGACAGTTTTAAGAGTAAGTGCTGCAACTATAAGCAGAGTCTGGCTATCAAAGAGGATGGTGTCCAATACCCAGCCCTGGCTATCAAAGAGGATCGTGTCTAACAGACACCTTCCCTGCCTGACCCTCTGAGAGCCAAGGCAGAGAGACCGAATCATCACTTGCAACTTAGTCTTGATTCTCAGGAACTGAGAAACTAGTCAGCCTTTCTGGCAGGTTTATTTTTAAAACTATCAGCTTTACTAAAGTCAAGTATGTGCCAAGCACCTTATATGCTTTAACTCATTTAATCCTCATTGCAAAGCAGTGAGGAACTGTTACAAATATTTCTCTTTTTTTTGGTTTTTTTTTTTTTTTTTTGGTTTTTTTTCCAGTACCGGGAATTGAACTCACGACCTTGCGCTTGCCAGGCAAGCACTGTGCCGCTGAGCTAAATCCCCAGCCCCCTACAAGTATTTCTCATTTTGCTTCTCTTCAGTTTCTCTAATTTTTAAAAATCAGTGATCACAAACACAGTTTTTGCCCACATACCGTATTCTAATGCTATCCCCCATCTTTGGTATTGCTCAGAATGTTTGGGTCCTGAGTCTCCATGGCCTGCTTTGATTCCTGAGAGTCAAGGGAAATTTTTTTTCTACTTTATTAAGATGCCTGTGAATTGTGTTACAATTTTCTGAAGTACGATAACTCCACCCACCTCATGTTAGTTACCCAATTAAGGAAGTCAACACATCAATTTTTTTAAAAAATGCATAATCTGGCATTCAGATATCTGCAACGTTATATTCACAACCTCTGTAGTTGAATAATTTGCTTATTGTTTTATGTTGGTAATTTTTATCTACCTATTAACGATAAATTTTTGGATGTCAGAAACAAAGCAACATGCTCTTCTCATTCCCTACAACACTTAATAAATTATTGGATACCATAGGCATTGATTAATATTTGATGACTTATTTCTAAGACTCTGAAACAAAATTCCAACCAGAGCATGTTTGTACTCTATGATGGCCTCCGTGGTGTTCCTGGCTAGAACACCAATATTAACTATATCACTCTGAGCTCCTCTCATCAAATCCTTTCAATATCCATAGAAATAGTTTATACACTGGCTGAAAAGGAGAGAGCACAGAAACTGAAATATACTATATGTACTAGTGCTCATAGAAGATCGAATGAATAAATGCTCAGCAAATGAATAAGAATCAGAGAAAAAAACCTGATTGTGAGAGATTAACAAACTTAATTTTTTGCAATTATACAAGTTTATGTATGCATTCTCCCTATGAGATTGATAGTAATGATATTACTATATTCTTAACTCGCTAAAAAATAAAACTCTGACAGATGGTGTATACATATAAGCAACTAATGAAACAGACTCTATTTTTCTCTCTCTGCATTACTCAGATTGAAAAAAATCCAGAGTTATCAATTCTTCTGTTAGACATACAAGTCTAGGCTTGTATAACTATGATTTCTGCTAACTGGCCCCAGCCTAGTATTTTCACACCTTTTTTGTACTAAATGGTTAGAGCTGATCACTCCACCAAAAGCTGTCACTGAAACATCTCCATTTAAAAATCGGAATAAGACATGTAGTGATCAGATTGACTTTTTTAAATATTATTCTACCTTTTTGCATTTCAGTAAACTCCTGCAAACATCACCCATTCGCCTTTGTATAATTATGCACATATAAATGCCAGTTAAAATTACAGAAATTTTTTTTTACTCAATTTGTCATATGTAATCACTACATTGCTAGCCTGGACAGATCTTTGGATAATTAACTGAATTTTTGTAAGTGTTATGGATTGCTCATGTAACTTGGTAAAAAGCTGTTTGCTGAAGAAAACTGAGGTGCGGGGGATGGACGGGTGGGGAAAGAGTAAAACACCAAGCTTTGCTAATAAATAGTTCTCAGAAATATCAGCTCCCAATTTACTACTTGTACACAATGGGCCAGTTGAAACTTGCATGGTGATCCAATTTGCCACAGCTCTTGTTTTTAGGCTTTGTGGAGATGCTGTGTGAGCACAGCGGGGGCCACTCCTGCGTATCCCCTGAGTCAATCAGTGGGCTTTTGTCTCCTGCTGGTCAAAAATATCAGGTGGCTTTGAGAGTCTAATTATCAATGAAAAATTAAATTCAATACAGAAATATAGCCACAAGCACCCCTCTCCTCACCCTTTCTGTGCCCTCACCACCCCAGGCATGTGATGGAGTATCAAGTTATTCCTTAGGATTGCAAAGAGATAGCAAGAGAAAAAAAAGCACGTATCTAAAGAAGCAAATAGAAGAATCAGTTTTGACTTACATACCTTTCTCTTTGCTTGGTGGAGGACCGTTCCGATTACGATGGGTGTTCTGGAAATTAGCAATTAGTAGGGTGCTCCCTCTAAGAAGCGTTAGGCCCAGCTTATCTCAACATTGCTTTATAAAATTTTCTGGGCAGAGTTTCCATCACAGATTCAATAAATAGGTGAAAGAAGATATGTTATTGCAAATAATCTCAATTTACTTGATAATCTAAACTTGCTCTTTTGTGATGCAGCAAGAGAGTTCTTATTGTTCATCAAAGTATATTCTTATCTCTGCTGAATTTAACCCAGGCAGAGAGATTTCTTTCCAGGCTGTTTGGGAAACAAGAGGTTGAAAATGCTGGCACCTGCCCCTTAACTCAGACTTTCAAAGTAGTTTCCTTACTTCACAAACTAAGTCAAAAGATAGAATTTGAAACCAGCAAAACAAAGTATAGTACAGCTTTAATTTTCTGCACATTACAAATATACTACACATCTCTTTTAAGCCTTTTCTTTTTCAAAATGATGTGCTTTGTTGATAATTACCAATTAAGATCATGTTGACAGAAATACACTACCATCTCAAAATATCTACCTTTAGCAATCTTTCTCATGTGATACCACCCCAAAAAGGAATATTAAAGTTAAAACCAACAATGGCAAGCTTTCTCATGGTGCTCAAATACTCTAATGTCAGCATACACTAGTTTTTGTTTTTGTTTTTATTTATTTATTTATTTATTTATTTATTTATTTTTGGCACTGGTACCCAGGACCTTGCACTTGCCAGGCAGGCACTTGTGCTGCTGAGCTATATCCCCAGTTTTAAAATCCCACAGGAAGTCTTATGTTTGATTCACAAATATCATTGAATTCTGAAGTCTTTTTCCACGTGAAGGACTATCAACAGATGCTGCCAATCTTGGATTAAATATCTTTGGAAATTATTTGATTCAATAATGCATTCTTCCTTCTTAAAAACATAAAAAGTGTTGAATATGTAAGTGTGTTAGTTAACAGATTGGACTATTAACTTTATCAGTGTTTCAAAATCCTTAGAAAACCAGTTCCATTTGTTTGTGCCTGTTTTAAGAATCATGCTCAATAACCAAATTATAGCTAAACTTGGGGCTGGGGATTTAGCTTAGTGACACAAGCTCCTGCTTGGCAAGTACAAGATCCTGAGTTTGATACCCAGTACTGAAAAAAAAAAAAAAAAATTATAGCTAGACTTGACCAGAGGCATTCTAGGAACTCAGTAGAAAAATATAATAAAGAAACACTCTCATGACTAGAGAAATGTAGAAGATGGGGATATTAAAGATGAGTGTATAATACATGAATCTATCAATTTGCATTTTTTAATGTTTCAAATAAAACTATCTTTTTGCAAACATGAGCATTCAAAAACAAAAAAGATACAATCACTTGGTCATCGAAGACTAAGCTACTTTGAAAATAGAAATATTTACTATATATTAAAGAATATGTTATTTTTCATTATTCTATGTTAAATGATTTTAAACTATATAGTTTATTAATAGATTATCTTTGAATATGACACCTTTAATAGAGAAAAACACAATTGCTTGATATTCTTTGACTTTTAAACATTTGTGTAAATTTTGCTAATTCATTTTACATGTGAATAGCAATATCACAATCAAAAAATAGTTACTGAACAGTCGCTCTTTACAAATGGAAAATCTTACAATTAAAAATGATCAAAGTCAGATACTATTGTAAACTTGAAAAATATTCTTTCACTGTGCACCGTAGCTCACACATATAATCCCAGCTACTTGAGAAGCTGAGGTAGGAGGATCACAAGCTCAAGGCTGCCTGGACAACTTAATGAAACCCTATCCCAAAATAAAACATGAAAAGGACTAGGAATGTAGCTCAGTGGGAGAGTATCCTTGGATTCAATACCTAGTACTGCAAAAGAGGGTGAAAAAAGATTATTTTTAATATCACTCAAACTTATCACAACCAAAGATACATCAAATATTGTGTTGTATATTAATTCATCTTTGTTAAAATTGACTTAACTAAGTGAGCACAAATAACTTTTCCAATCTCATTCATTCTCTCAGACACTGAAAAAAGTCATCTTTACCAGTGATACTTGCCTACACAGAATCCCACCCTTTTCCTAAATGAAGCCTATAAGTCTACCTCATAGGGATTTTTCAATGGTATTTTATCTAAAACAAAAGTTACACACACACACACACACACACACACACACACACACACACACACACCAGTGCATATTAAAGGTCTAGCAGTGTATAGGAGGATTTTTCCCACTGAGATCTAAGGTAGGGAGTAAACACTTAATGCAAATATTTCAAGTTTTCTATTCTTTTTGAGACAAACTAGCCTAGAACCTTTAAAAAAAAAAAGAAGCTGGACATGCTATTTAAAATTGCATCATGCATTTTATATTATAAATTATTAAATGACTTAATGGACAATACCTTAGAAAGAAAATAGGCAAATTACAGAATAATTTAAAGTTGCAAAGAAGCAGAGCAACTTGCAGGACATTAAACATTCTATTTTGACATGGAATGCCTGAAGCTAAAGCAATTAAAGCTGCAAAGTATTGCTGGCTGACATGATGTGTATGTAAATTTGTCATTCATTGGCAAAGGTTTGTACCAATCACAGGGAATGTTCAAGGAAAACAATCCATGTAGCATAAAATGCTTTCAGTGAAGTCCTCTAAAAGAATAGTTATGCCTCATTTAGGCATCTGATCATTATCTATAGTAAAATTGTAGTTTAATAAGAGTCCTCTATGGAAATGGCTTTAAGAAAACTAGGTCTTGACATATTATAAATATCTATGTTTCTTAAAGGGAAAATATATCTTTTTAACACATTCCACGGCTGAAAAAGAAAATGCACACTACAAATTGAAACTCTATTTAATTTGGTTATGTTTTTATCGGGGACCCCAAAATAACTCCTACTTCTGAGTGCAGTAGGGTCCAACAGGACCCTACTTAATTCCAGCCAGTGATCTGATTTATCCCAGCTTAGAAATAGTGGTGTTTCTGCCACAGGAGGTAGTTGGGGGAGGAACAAAGTAATTCACCAAATGCACTGTTACTTTGGAAGAGAAGGAAATGTCTGCTGAGGTCAAGAGTCACAGAATATTTGGACAGTTGAGAAATCATAGATTCGCCCTGCATTGCCAACCCTTGAAGACTCTGCCAAGATTCTCAGGTTATTTAGGGTTGCAGAGAAATGCTGGGCAGAAACCTAGCAGAAGCTGTAAGGAGACAAAACATACTTTAATATTCATCTATCAAAACTCTCTTGTTATCCTTTCAAACTAGATGAGCAAATAATAAGCTAGAATCTAAGAGAGCATTTTAATATCAAACATGACTTCAGAATAAATAAACCAAACAGTGGTTGCATGATAACTCTTACATTCCTTAAGACATTTCTTTTTTTTTTTCTTAAGACATTTCACCAATGGGTTTAATTAACTTTCCCAAAGCCTATGAACAAGAAAATCAAAATATCTCTCTCTCTCTCCCTCCTCCTCCCTCCCTCCTTCTCTTTCTCTTTCTCTTTCTTTCTCATTCTCTTTCTCTTTTTCTTTCTTTCTTTTCCTCTCTCTCCCTCATCCCTCCCCCCCAAGAGAGCTGGTTCATAAGACTTCACAGCCCCATAGCTCAAATTTTCCTCCCTGAAGCTGTATATTCAGTCTTTCTTGGCTGCTTTACAGAAGATATAGAGAGTTTATCTCTAGCTTCATGTTTTGGAGAAAATCATCACTAACTGCATGCTCCAACTGAATATAAAAGCTATACAAAATGCTAGGGACAGTGGTGCACACCTGTAATCCCGACACTCTGGGAAGCTGAAGTTGGAAAATTCCAAGTTGAAGCCCAGCCTGGGCAACTTAGCAAGGCTCTGGCTTGAAAAATAAAAACAAAAATAAAAATACTGGAGACCTTGACCCATCAAACATTTAATTTGATATATAAACAATATGTTAATAATCCAAACCAATCATGCTTAAACACTATGTCTCAGTTAAATGAATTAGACATTTAAATTTATATATGCAAATCCTAGTAATGAAAGGAACCCTACTCTAGAGTTTAATGATATTGATACCCCCCTGTGTAAGCCACAGAACGAAAACACTAGCTTGTGAAAACTCAATGAGCATTTGTTGAGCATCTCTGATAGGCATAGTGGGAATTATTTAAATGTTCATTATATGTTCTCATAAGACATTCTCTAAGGGGAAAATACACAAATAATTAGATATCATACACATAAAATGGCAAAATACTAAATAAAGGTATAATGGGTAAGCCATAAGAGTAAAATGAATAGGAGAAGAAAGGGAAAATAACTGAAGAAAATAGAAAGTGGTATGTGACAGACAAAATGGAAAGTGGTAGGGTGACCTCCAAAACTGGC
Source organism: Chinchilla lanigera (assembly GCF_000276665.1). Taxonomy (NCBI): domain Eukaryota; kingdom Metazoa; phylum Chordata; class Mammalia; order Rodentia; family Chinchillidae; genus Chinchilla; species Chinchilla lanigera. The sequence goes on along the minus strand of NW_004955423.1, from coordinate 3,536,124 downwards.
TTGAGTGCCCCTTGCAGCACACATGCTGTAACCTCTCTAGCCATGGTCTCTGTCCACAGCTACCAGTTTCACAGTGGCTTTACCAATATATTCTTTTCACAGCATTCTCTAAGATATTCATGCAAATAAATGTTTTAGAACTACTTCTTAGAGTTATAACTTAGAAGAGGAACAGATAGTCTTAAAGTTTATATGCCAGTAAAGCAACTGCTACGGTGAAAAGATGATCATATGTTTCAGTGTTTCACCAACAATGCATATGAATCATAGCACTGCCACACAGTAATGTTAACTGATATCAGAGGCCTAAGAAAAGAACTAAAATAATGTTAAAATTATCTCTAGCTTTAGACAATAGCCACCAATGGTCTTCTGGTGATCTGGAAGTTTTAAAATATTCTAACATTCTTCCTCTTAAACCTTAACCTATTAGAAGGAGAATGCTAATCTATTAGAAGGAGGATGCTGAAGTGTGGTTTTCTTTGTTATAAACATGAAGTATCTGTGAGGCACAATATTAATCCCATTTGTACCATAAAATGTATGATCCACTTGAGCCTTGCTCTCCTGTGAATTATGAATCATCGTAATGCTCTGGGGATAGCTGTCATGTCACTAAGGTTTCCACTTTGTTTCTTCAACTTTTTCCTCAAACATCTTGATACCTAAACTATTGAAGAAATATAAAGCCTTCCAGTGAAGTAACTCTAATATATTCTCTCAATACACTGTCCACTTTTTCGATACCCACAAATTATGTAACATAAGAAAACTAGATTCTCCAAATGAAACGATACTAGTTCTGTTTTCTCCCTTGGTAGGAAAGGCTATTTATTACAGTCTTATTCCTTGGGTAAGTAGCTAAAATATCCAATTAATAGGTTTTAACCATCAGCTAGAATTTGTTTTTAGAATAATGAAAATGTGTTGTCATTATGCTCTTATTCCCTTGTGTTTTTTTGAGATGGTTCATTATAACTTACTTTAGCTGCTCTGTTTTCTAATTCTTCATATTTTCACATCTTTTCAGCAAAATAATAATACATAAATAATACCTGACAAGACTACATATTTTTCCCTACTGGTATGCTTTTGTTCTCCAAGCATCTGAAAAACTGGGTATAGTAAAATATAAAGAAAATCCGAACATGAGCATTTATCCATGGAAAAGCATCAGTTTTCTCTCTTTTCCTGCTACACACATCACAGATTCCAGTTAGCAATGCATTAAGCAATACAGAATAGCAATTTTGAGCCTAAACATCATGCCAAATACTCCTGGTGAAAAATAGTTGCTAAATGTAGCTTCACTTTAAAAGTCACTGTTTTCATTAACAGTGTCTTCCAACAAGCTTGCTTCAATAGTACTACTATCAACCATGAAATTTAGCTGTTTCTGTTTACTCTTTGAATTATACCTATTAAATTACCAACTCAAATTATTTTCCCAGTTGTCATTGCCCTGTTAAGAATATTGTTAATAAGCTAAGGTCTCTCAATTCTTTTTCTAAGCCTATGTAGCTGTCTGAATATACTTACCTATATGATTCATAATGTAGACTCCAACAGAAAGTAGAGATATCTGCTAATTCCTATAATTATTAATGATGCTTGCTTTTAGAAAACACTTGGCAAAAGCATATTCCATGCATTTCTCTACTTGCTACACCTATCAGCAACAAAAGCGCAGTGGGGCATATAAATTTTCCAGACCTATAAAAAAAAAGATGAGCTTAATTAAAAAGTAGACTGCTAGTGTGATTAGTTAAGGAATAAACTGATGTGCCAAAATTACTGTAATTTTACCAAGTGCTATTCTTTTCACTGAGATCTATAAGACATTAGCCCAAAACTAACTGAAAAATAATTTTTTAAAAATGTTGCTGCATCACCACAGTAGTCAATAGGGTAACAAATACTCGTTGTACCCCTAGGATTTTCAAGTTACTCTGCCAGGTACTTAAAGTATAGTGAAACACCAGACATAGTTCCTCCCATTAAGGAATATATGTCAAGTTGCAAATATCATTTGCATGCACTGTTTTTAATTAATCAGTGACTTTACATTCAATTATGCAAACTTTTTGTAGTACCTACTTTACACTAGACACTGACCTGAGGACTAGGGACAAAAAGACACAGGAACAGATGTACATGTCTCACATATTGATGGTAATGTTAGATATTAATTCACTAGTTATGATCAAAAACTCTGTACAGATTAATGTTCCTGACAACAATCTAGAATCTAGACCACTATTTAGAGATGTGATGACATTTTGTCTAGTAAGTCGATTTTGAACGTTTCATTTCATCATTTTCTGATCAATCCACAAGGAATTTTTCTCATCCTGCTCAAGAAATGTACCAGTAAGTACTCCCAAAGACCAGTGTCACTCATCCTGAAATAAAATTAGAAAGAAACCTCAGAGATAAATCTATCAGCTGATAAATGAGTTGAAATAAATATTTATGTGCATTTTGTGTATTCGTGGTAAGCCAAAAGCTTCTCTTAAAGAAAAAGCATTCAAAGTTTTAAAACACTGATGTCAAGGTGTAGTAGATCCCTAAAATGTTGGCATAATTAACTCCAACAGGCACTACTAAACCAATTTTGTAAAATCTTGAACTTATAGGGCAGTGGGTCAGATTTTCACCCATGTAACAGATAATAGATTCTATTATCCAGAGTCATATTCATATAGCTATAGAGGGGTGATCCTAGTAGATTGCAAGCCAATCACAGCACTGTACTCCAGGGAATACTGAAAAGTGAGAGATCACTAGTTATAGTTGACAATGCTTTCTATAGATACGGCCAAGTCACCCAACGCACTTGGGAGCAGTTGGAGTCTTTCCTAAAGTTGATGTCACACACACAGACTTAAGTCTTTCAAAAAAAATCTGTTGTCTTGGGGGCTGGGGATTTAGCTCAGCGGCAAAAGCGCCTGCCTGGCAAGCGCAAGGTCGTGAGTTCGGTTCCCGGTACCAGAGGGGGGGAAAAAAAAAAATCTCTTGTCTTAATAGTGCTAATGTATAGTACTAATATATTCTTAGAACAATCTTGAGAGAAAAGCTCCACTATTAGACTGCTATTGCTCTAAAAGGCTTCTAGTGAAAGGTAACATTGTTCTATAAAAAAAGAAAAACAAACAGTATGATATATGTTATATCTCCAAATTTTATCTGAATAAATATATGATTCTATCTTTTAATGATAAGAAACTATATAATCATAGGATTCTATCTATAGAGCAAACTTGGTACCAATATACTTGGTACTGAGGACAAGACTAAAAATTTTATAGGCTGGTGGCTCTGTTTCTAAGGGCTGATTTGTGTTGTTTTGAAGAATATAATTTGACTCTCGACGTATATCAAGGTTTAACTATGAAAGCGTATGAAAAAATGAAAACAAACAAATTTTCTCTTTAAATGCTAAATTTTCAATTTTAGTCTATTTTAAAAAACATTTTTGTCTTTCTAAATGCTTGCTATTCAGACCAAGAGTATCAAACCAATGCATTGAGTGATTACGAATCTTATAGACCATATAAAAATCATTCTACAATAATAAAATCCCTAACCTCCAAAACCAAATTCTTTAAAATGCATAATTCTTACTGTTCCTAACATTAGAATTTGGACTCAAAAGACTGGCAATAGAAAGGATGCGTCAGGAGAGCTTGTTCTGCTTTATTGTTAACGTCATAACGTCATTTCTCTCAGACTTGCAAAAGCTGAGATAGAATCTCCTTGTGATTCTGATATTGGGAAATTAAAAATAAAAACACCTATAGGGCTGGGGATATAGCTCAGTGGCATAAGTGCCTGCCTGTCAAGTGCAAGGTCATGAGTTCGATCCCCAGCACTACAAAAAAAAAAAAAAGAAATACCTATAATATGACCTCTGTGATATAACAAGAGATATGTACTCTATATTACAAAACTGAAAAACCATGATTGGATCTTCTCCATAGCCCAAACCATGTTAGAAAGGGTGCTTCATACTGGGATTTTATTACAGTTTGTTCCAGTCACCATAATGATGCACTGATATTTCAATGTTACCCACAGAACTTAAAGTAGAATTTTCCAATCAGAATTTCATACAAAAATCAGCCCAAAGCACTAGTGAATTTTTATGCATTTAAAAGGTCTATGAATTTTTCTTGGAGGTTGAAATCTTTTATATTCGTCAGGGCCTTGTACAGATATTTATATAGGATAATAAGGCTAAGTGCAGACACACAAATCAGTACAAATTTATCTGTGTGGCTAAAGAGATGCTTCTGTTTGCATATAGATATTCATGAAAATTATGGGAAAAAAGTCAAAACTAAATAAATATTTAATATTTCAGCACCTGTCATGTAGTTTGTGTGTGTGTGTGTGCTTTACTACTATTGACTAGCAGTACTACTGCTACTCTAACCAACTTCATTAAAGAATAAAAGAAAAGTAATAAGTCATTTCACACTCTGTCTGACCATTATACAATAATAGCAAGATTTCATGCAAGGGTACAACATTATGCCCATCTGCAATCACAGTCTCTTTGCAAAAATCTCAATTCACACTTCACATGCAGCTAACCTTGTTACCATCCCTTCCTAAATCCATCAGCGTTGCAGCTGCACGTCTTCACAGCCCAACATCTTAAAATTCATCACTTTGGCACCTTAGCGTCACTATAGGTCAAGATAAAGAATCCAACCAAGAATAATTAAAGGGCACCCAGATGTTTAGTTTACTTATCTCAAGCCTTTCCTTTAACATATTTGAATTGCCTGTGTGTACTATTTCTTTCATATTTTTAAGATATATGCAATGTGATTATTTTAAGGGTATGAGACCCGGAACAATACATTTCAGACTTTTTTATACAAGTATAGTTCTTTGTAGTTGAAATTTGAACAAGAGGCGTGATAATGAGTAGGTTGAGGGAAGGAAAGGTGTTACCTCATTAAGGTAATTACTAAGACATCCCCACCATTATATTGGTTTGAAAATGTGGCAATTAAAGCACCCTACACGGGCTCCTGAAGACAAGAGAACAAGACAGTTCTCTTGGAACTTCTTTGGTACGGTTAATGTATGTCATGTAAATGAAAGGGTAGACTATTGCTATTTAATTCTTTTCCTCAGCCCCTCGCCCCCACCCTCAAATTTCTTTGTGGGTTATGGTTCTATAATTTTCCCCTTAACCTGAATGTAGTTCTCATGAAAGGTGCCAGATTGGCATCCCTGGAAGTGAAAGCCCCCTGTTTACCCACAGAAGAAGTGGAGCACATGAAACAGTAGGGCAAGCTGTGTAGGCAGCATGCTACCAACCTAAGTTAGAAGAGATCTGACCTTCTTTCCAAAGACAAGTCTCCTGCTCTGGTAAGGAGGCTGCTAAATTCATGCCCAAAGTCACGAAGGTTTAACATACCCATAAAAGAAATGGTAAGAGCTGTTCTTAATTTCCTCCATCGCAACCTATCCTAGCTAACTCACGTGGTTCTCAATTCACTCAAGCTAAACTTGAACTATTCACTAAACCATTGCTTTTGGTCAGTAATACAGTTCCCTTTTAAAGTTGGTTGTCTTGCTCTTGCTCTTTCATTGTTTCCACTGCCCTAATCAAAATCAATAATAGCGTGATACACCAAATGACCCATAGAAAGCAATCTCAAAAAGCTTGCTATCATGCTCATTGAAGTACTCTTTATTTCAAGTTAAGGAAAACATTTTTATTGTCCAGCAATAGGGCTGGGTGGAGTGGGGAGTAGCTCAGTGGTAGAGTACTTGCCTAGCCTGTGCCAGGTCTGAGTTTGATCCCTAGCACTAAATAAATAAATAAGTAAATAAATAGTACAGCAATGGGAGAATGGACTCATTTCGTAAGAGGAAACATTATGTATTATACATACAAAGACTGAAATTACATAGAAATATGTGTACTATGTGGGAAAAAGTATAAATATCCCAGATGAAATAACAACCACATAAAAATGCACCTGCAAAAATTAGAAATGAGTCAAATGTTAGGAGTAGCTTTTTTTGAGTGAGCAAATATAAGCATTTTTTTCTATTTTTCAGTATCTCATAAATATACGACAGCAAGCCTGCATTATTTTTACAATGAAAATTTTATCTTAATAATTTTTACATAAAAATCTTAGTTTCCTTTATAAAAGAATTTAGTCACATAAATTTAACTTCATTAAATGGAAGGTCAAGAATCGCCTGAAAGTGCTATACTTCTGTAGTTTCTCTTTCCATCCCTTTTCCCTCTCTATTCTTATAGAAAAAAGTGATGGGAATGGCTGGTGTTGAAAGAAAAAAATCACTAAGCAAATATGTTGAGGAAAGAGCTGGTGCTTAGAGTAAGTGTTACACTGGAAGGCCTCGGAGATTCTTCCAATTCTGGGTTTGGATCAAGATCAGGTCTGCTTAATATCTAATTAGTTATTAACATGGATGTTGGAAATGTCCTTTTCCCAAGTTCCTGTACAAAACCAAGTAATAGTCATATTCCCCTAAGTGACTAGATCATTCCTGGGAATAAAAAAAAAAGAAAAAAAGAAAAAGAAAAAGCCTGTAAGACATGTTGTCAAAGGAAGAGACTCGGTCCTTCCTGAAATGCTTTAAATAACAGCTGCATTTTTAAAATCCTGCTCCAAAATATTGACCAATAGTAGATCCATTTTCAAGCTCAGTTCATCATTTTGGCATTGATATACCTCCACAATTTTTGGCCTATCACCTTGCCCCATGCCAACATGCTTGTGTACTATACTGTGTTTGGGACAGTGAAGTAAAACTCAAGCAAAGAACAAGCAGAGAATGAAGAGCAGAACAGGCTCCGGTGGACATAGGCCCTCAAAGTCTCCTGGCAGTCTGTCTCCTGGTACCTATCACCCGTTCCTGAAATGAAAGCAGTCATTATTGCTTTACTAAATGAGGTGGGAAGGTCTTAATGTTTATATAAATTCTAATTGAATTCTATCCTAATAAATATCTTCATAGGCAGACCTTGGGCGTGTGAAAATAATTGTGCTTCTGCAGAGACAGTTAGGCCACAAGATGAAAGGTATACGTGTGGAGCTGTGGAAAGTCACCTCCTAGGTTCAGGCAGCGGCAAAAGGTTTTAACCAAAACTCATAACCAAGAGGTAGAAAGAAAGGAGCGATAAGAGTTTGGGCCTAGTCTGTGCAACCCTGTATACCTGGACAGCCTCACCTGGGGCTGAAAGAAAAGGTGATTAGGAGTGAGGAGGATGGGCAACCTCACAGCTGCTTCTTCTTCTGCGCTTTGATTGGCCGCAGCCAAGGTAAGCGGGCAGAGGGCAACCAGGTGACAGAGGTGGATGGAAATGTTGGAAGAAACAACATGCTTTTGGTGGTCAGTTCTAATGTAAATCTAGGGGAATTCATGGGAGAATCCAAATGTAGATTTCCAGAACTTTCTAAAGCAATCTGACAAAAAAGAAAGAGAAAGAAAAGTACACCATGCTCACATTTATTCATTTGTGCTTTATATTTCTCTCCAGGCCAGTCATCACTGTATAGCAATGAAAGATTGTGTGACACTTTTGCCTTTTTCGCATAAGAGCAAGTTTAAGGTGATGCCAGAGTATGTTCACTCAAGTCCAGTGAGGATGTAGGTGTTCCTTTGAAATCTTTATTTAAATGGCAACAACTTGACAGACTTCTACTTACAGAACAATTTGTACGAAATAAGGCAGATGAATGTGATGTTTTAAAGCCAGCCCAGCCTTTGATACACCTTTATCTCCAACAGGGTACTTTGTGTCTGGTAATATGTGGTCTGAAATCTCTCCATCCATTGATCTGCAGATGCTCAGCTTGCAGGAGGCAAGTGTTGCTTCAAGGGGAAGTTGGGCATCAGCTCCCTAATGGTATTACCAAATATTACTAGTGTTTTCCAGAAATTATGGCGTAACAACTTTTCATAAAAGTAGAGATATTAACAAAGTCAGAGTTTAAGATTAAATTATTAGAAAATAAGTTCACATAATCCAAAACCTAATTAGCCTGAAAGATACCTACTATGGTCCCTTCGCTTGGGAGATGCCCACCTTTGAAAACTACACCAAATAGCTTGGATTCCTTACAGTAGAAAGTGCATAGCACTGGATTTCCACAACGACTCCCTTCTAAGATGTAGACCGTTTCTCCACCAGGACACCAGTTTTGTTGCACGAGGGTGAGGAATGAATGCATTATCAGTGTCTGATTAGTCTCCCCTGGAGGTATTAAGTCCAGATGGTTTTATAGGAAACTTTTCCTCCGCTTTTCCGTAAAAAACGAGGTGTGTCCAGTGGATACCCCACCTGTTCCTCTAGCCCCAAGAGGCTTTGGAGAAAGTGTTGGCTCCGTGTGGTGCTTGAACCTACAAATGTGGAGAATCCTTTATGCTACAATTCCCTATGGTTCCTATATTCCAGGTAGCGTTTCTATCCCACCACCTATAATGGGGAAGAGGAAGAGTCGAGCCAGAGGGGAAGACCGCCTTGTTACCAACAAAGAGAATTTGGCTTCCAAGAACTGGGGGAGATCTGAAGAAGGTATCATTTGCAGCCTAGAGGCCTTTGAAGGAGTGAGAGGGGAGGGGAGGCAGGATGCAGATATCAGCTCCTACCAGGACAAAGATTATTTTATTATCTTCACGGGAGGAGAAGGTTTTATATTCCTTCCAGAGCCCACTGCGGTGTGCAGAAGGGTCCTGCTCTGTAGGCCATCCCAGCTTTCCTGAAGGCGTCTGTATTCCCGGCCCAGGAATACAGGGTCTCTGTTCCGATGTGCGTATTCTCCCTGGAATAGCGATCTGTAGCCTGGCACAGGAACCCACCGCGGGGCTGTCTGGGGCTGGGCGGGCTAGCGCCAGGACTCGGTAGCGTGTGTTCCGCGAAGACCCGCGCGGGGAGCTGCACTGCACCCAGTGGGGCTGGGAGGCCGCCGCGCCAAACCCCTGGCAACGCGGTGTGCAAATCAGTCGTGAGCAGGGGGCGGGAGGGGGGACCCCACGTCCACGACGAGGGCCTCCCCACCACACAGTCCAGGCTGATCTCCACGGGTGGGGGTGGGTAGGGGCGGGAAGCCATCGGCTTCACGAAGTGACAAGGCCCTTTTATCTTTAACCAAGTTCAGTCTCGCGCTCGCGATGGTCCTTTTCTTTGGAGCTCCCGCGGGGCGACCGGTTGTCGGGGGCGTTGGGAACCCGCGAGGAAGGAGCCGCGGGGCCGACCCGCAGGGCCGCCTCGGGAGCGCGGGTCCGGGGCCTTGGCGGGCAGAGGCCGCCGCTCGCCAAGCGCGAAGGAAGTCACCGCCAATTAGAGAGGTGGCGCCCACGACCTCGCCGCGCCGCGGCGCAAGGGCTGCGGAGCCGCAGACCCGAGGTCCCGCTCCTCCCTAGTCGGCTTCCACTAAGAACTTATTAAACAGGGGCGGTTTAGGGTTGATCTGTCACTGAGCACTACTTACCCGGAGATCTTTTAGTTTTTGAATTACTTTATTGATCTGAAGATTTTGTTCTTTGGAATGTGACCCTATTTGGATTTAGAGCTAATCAGGAAACGCTGCCGGGGAGGGCTCTTTGTAATCACCTCCGGGACCTCCCCCGCGGGCGCCGCCGACCTTTCCCCCGCGCGCCCCCTGCGGTCGCCTGGGCTCTGCCGGGAACCAGCCCGGCCGGGGCCCCTAGCTCAGCCGCTCGACCTGGGAGCTGTCTGTGGTGCTAGGAGAGAGAACCCGGAGAGGGAGACCCGGGGGACGAACCAGGAGAGGAAGAGAAGAAAGGAACTGAGAACGCGACGCCGACCCAGACGGTGCACCAGCCACACTCAGACTGACGGAGACCTTCAGAATTCAGCTAGAAGGAGGGGAGGATAAATTCTCTTCTGGGTCACCTCATCGCCCCGAGACAGCTGACCTGATTTTCCAATGCAAGAAGCCAGTAACACCTCCCACTTTGTGAAAGCACACCCCTCACCCCACACACTTACCCTCACCCAGCCCTGAGGGTGTTCAGCGTGCTAGAGGTAAGAAAGGAGGGGCGCTGATCACGGAGAAGCCCCCAACTCCAGGGAAAGACACAAGTGATGGAGCAGGCTGGATGGAGTGCACCAAGGAAGAGGGGCTGGGCAAACACTGCGCGAGAAATTCAAGGAGCCTGAGAACATCCTTGCAAGGTCCGTGGGGTCAACGCTGCAGGAACGCCGGCTCAGCACCCGCCACACCTCTCTCTAGTCAACAGCCAGAGCGCGCGGGGCAAGCTAGCTTTCCCCCAGCAAGGATTCGCAGCGGCAGAGGAAATATCAGTTCCCTGCGAGGCTTGGCCTTGCCCCTGACCGTGCCCACTAGTGGTGAAAGTCGGTTTCTTTCCAAGCATGTTGACTTCAAGCCCTGCCTGGCTTTTTCAAAAATCAAGCCGTTCTCTTCCAGTATATTTTTGTAACCACGTGGCTTAGCAAGAACTAAAGTTTCCCTAGCCCTGGGGAGAGCTTTTCCAAATATTTTTAGAAAGTTAAAAATATAACAAAACAAACTACTCACAAGCCGCCTGTTTAAAAGAGGGAGACGGGATTCTGCCGACTCCCGGGGAAGGGTTGCCTAGGCAGGAGTCGGCTGCCGGGGAGGGAGGAGGGAGGAAGACTTGGTGTGAGGGTAAGAGGTTTTATTTGCAACAGAGGAAATTGGCTGTCTAATTTGCCATGGTGTGGCCTTTCATTTTAAGGGGTGGAGCAAAAATAAGCTGATACAGGCTGGTAGGTATATTTGCTGGAGGCGCGGAGCCAAGCAGCAGTAGTTTACTTTGCAACTCATTGAAGATCACTGGGTTGGGCTAGAATGGCTGGCTGCAGCCAGATACTGTAACTTCCTCCTTAACACTCAACTACAGGTTTCCGCTAGGTGTGCTAGGGTTCCCGGGCTGCTCTTGGGCTGGGCTCAATCTGAGAGGTGTTTGTGGAGCTTAAACGTCTCTCTGAAATAAGTTCACTTCCTATTGGACACAAAGAATGCCACTGAAAGTCTGTGTTCTGTCAGATTTCAATTTAATCACAGGAGCAACCCAAATGGAGTCCAGCCATAGATCGCCCTTCAGACACCAGGTGAAGGTTGGAGAAGAGTGGGACCTCTGGAACTGGAGAGCTCCCAGGAGAACAGGCATGGGGTGCTCCCCTCTCCTCAGAAAACCCTGGAGCTGGTAGTGGTGCTTCTCTAGAATGCTGGCCCAGCACTAGCAAAACTCTGGGTTTGATTTCTGCCAGAAAGGGTAGGGGGATATGAATGAATATCTAACATTGCTCTCCTGACCTGTTAATCAACCCCAGGACTCTTTGTGAGGAAAAGGACTAGGTTTGACTTTTAAGCAGTACTTTGAGGGCTTTTGGGTATTAGGGCACCTGCTAAGGTGCCCTTTGCAGCACTCCTGCAGAAAGAAAAGGATGAAAAGAAGGAACACAGTACCCTACTTTCTTCCAGGGACAACCTCCACTCCTCACCCCTTCCACCCAAACTTCACTTGCTAACTTGTATGCAATAGCAGATTTAGAAAGGGAGGAGAGACACTTTCAACTGCATGAGTTAGGGTGTGTTAAGAGAACATGACTCTGAAGACAAGGGGGGGCTCTGATGTATCGAGTAATTACTTGCAGCCATGAAATATGAGGTTAATTCCAAAGCTTGCTCTCTTAGGCAGTGCCCCTCTCCACTGACTGACTAGGACCCCAAGTTCAGTGTTGAGAGGGAAGCAGCAGCGCGCAGACTCCCTAGCAGGGAGCAAATGGCAGAAAGTGGGTGCTGTGGCCTTGCTTGGGTTTGTAGGTTGGTTTGTGCATTTTCCTCACCTGGACCTGAGGTAATTCTTGATATGGATTCTTTGTGTGAACTCTGTGGGCGTCCAGGTCTCCCCTGTGCCAAAGTGGACCAGCTGAGGTCCAGTGCAGGGCAAAGCTGTAACATCCTCAAGCCTGGGCAAGAGCCCTTTTAGGCCTAGGCAAACTGCTGCGGACTACTGAAATTTGATTTTAAAAAAAAAAAAAAAAAGCACGACCGCGAAGATGAAGCCAGGAGGGTCCACTGAGTGCCCAGACATTAGGCATCCCTGCTGGACATAGCTTCACCCGTTTCCAGCCAAGCCCAGCTGCCCAGCTGTCTGAGTCTGTCCCAGCTCAGCAGGCACAAAATGAGAAGAGCCAGTCCAGACCCTTTTGTTAGAATCAAAGAAGACCAAGACCGTTTTTTAAAGCAAATTGATGAGCTGGGGAGAGATCCGCAAACCACTCCCTAATTAGCCAAGGTCTGATCAAGGCGCCTGAGGCAATTTCCTCCTGGATTTCACCTCTTTCTTTCCTTCTTCCATCTCACTCCTTAACTTTTATTCCCACACCACTCCACGTGTTCAAAAAACGTTTTTAAGTCTGTTAAATAAGGTTCAAGCATCAGAAAAAGTTGGAGACCTGATCCTAGATGTTTTAGTTGCTTACTACCCTCACCGCACACACACACATACACTGCACCAGGGCAGAAGTAAGGATCTGGGTGTGAGGATACTAGAGCAGGTGCAAAGGCAGAGGTGATAAGATCCGAATCAGCTGCTTAGGAAGTGACCTAGGGGCTGGAGAGGAGTGCCAGCACCTCCCTAACTGCACCCTCCACTTACAACACTGAGCACTGAGTTCGGTAGGGAGTCGGCCTGGCCCAGGGCCGTGCAGCCGGCAGTCAAGCCCCAGCCTGGAAGCTCCGAACATTTGTACACACACTCACACACACACTCACACACACATAGAAAGTAGACAGGAGCCCTCCCCCACACACTGGACTAGGTCTCTATACTTTGGGTCCCAGCCGGTCCAGAGGCGCAGATAAAAGGCTTGGCGTGCCTGTCTCGGCCAGAGTTCGCCCTGGTGTTCCGGCTCCTGGCATCGGAGCACAGCGAACTCGCTAGGACGTGCCGCTTGGTGTGGTGCGGGCGACAGAAAGTCCGCCGCAGGACGGAGAAGGCAAGGATCAAAGCCACGACAAGGGTTTGTTAGCGGGGCCTCTCCGCGTCCCCCAGGGCGCCCTAATTGCTCACCCCGCAGCCTCCCGCTCGCTCGCTGGCAGGCTGTCCGGCTGCGCGGGCGGCCTGCCGCGGGCTGCACAACAGCTGCGAGGCCGGGCGTCGCCACCCCACGCCCGGGACCCTCGGCGCCCCGGGAAGACCCGGGAGGGGGAGGGGCGCCCGAGGGATCCCCGCGCCGAGCTGGGGCCTCCGGGCAGGCGGAGGAAACCGGCCAGCCGCCCAGTAAGCCAGGCTACAGCCCAGAGAACAGACTTCCTCCCGAGGCTTCGGGGCTGCTGCGAAACCGTGCACTTAAAAAGAGAGGCGCCCGAAGGTAACGAAGAGTCGCTGGAGAGGTCAGCATGAAAAACGGAGCTGTTTTTATACAAACCAACCCACCGTTGTAAGGATTTTGTAAATTCCTAATATTCCAGAGGGGATACTTTTATTCCCCCTAACCAAGTCGCACATTTAGTCATAGTATGTACAACTGCTTTAGTGAAATCAGCTCCCTGGGATTTCATCGCTTGTTAAAAAAAGATAAACTTTATTTTTGTAATTTTCAATCACAAAAAAAATCTATATTTTTGTCTAAGCATTTATTTTACTCAATCAAAAAGACATGAAAAGAAAAATCATGTTTTTACTAACGTATATAAGTGACTCTTTTTTTGGACAACATATAATAAATATGATATATCACTTATCACTCAGTCTTTCAAATGTACATTTTTTTTTCATATTATGGAGCATGCCACTTTTCCAAAAGAAAAAAGGTCATGAGAAATCAGTGCAAAGTTCTCAGTCACCCTCCTCTTTTCTGTGGGGCAGACGAATATCCACAGCAAGACCTTCTGCCTGCTAATCTGAGGCTGGCAGTCCACCTACAATTCTCTCTGCCCCATCTTCCTCTCCATGCCCTTCCTTCTTCCCGCCTTAGCCCTCCCCCCTCCCTCCCTCCTGCTTGTCCCTAAAGTCGTTTTTAAAAAGAACTTGAGGTTTTGTTTTTGTTGATGTTTTCACTTACTGGTTTCACTTTGTGTGGGGTCAGCGTTTCACCAGTCACACTGCTGGGGGAGCCTTCCAGCCCTGCCTCTGGGGTGGGGATGGAGAACAGAGGCTGGCTCCTCTTTGGGGCCCCCCGCCCATCGGTGAGGGTCTTCCTCTCTTACTCCTCTGCCTCCCGGGGTTGGCCGCAAGGGAAGCCTGGTGTGGGGAGAGGCAGGGCAGCTGTCCAGGTTGGGGCCGGGGACAGGGAAGGACGCACTGCCTTCCCTCCTTCTTCACCGGGGATGTGGGGTGCCTGGGATGGGGTTGGACAAGGGATTGAGGGCCGGCTGTCCCCCTGGCCCGAGGCCATGGATGAGCACTCTGGGCACCAGGGGCCGCTGCAGCTGGGGATGGGGTGCTGGAGGAGTCCGGTACATGCTGCTGTACATGGCAGCGGCAGCTGCCGCCGCTGTCGTGCTGTCCATGCTGCCCAGAAGGCTTGGGTGATAGAAATAAGGCGAAGGAAACATCCTCTGCAACGCTGAGTAGTTCCCCGCCTCGGCGAGAAGCTCCAGGCCCACCGCAGTCTGCCGCTTCCACTTGGTCCTGCAAGAAAGTGGGTGAGCGTGCAGCCTACGGCTGTGGGCAGGATCCAGGCACCAAGGCCCCCACCACTTCTCTGGTCTCCCAACTTCTCTCTGAGATGAACTGAGGCTCAAAGAGCTCTGGGAAGCTGAGACACACATCTCCTGCCCTGCCTTGTTGGCAATACAACCCAAACCCAAAGCGGATTTTGTAAACTACACTACGCTGGAGACGCTGACAGATAGAACCCTACAAGCTTTGCCACCTCTTCCAACCCTCCGCTTTGCTGTGCCTCCACCCCCCCCCATAATTTAGTTACTTCTTGAAACTTTCCTGGAGACCAAACGAGACCCCCTTCTTCCACAGACAGTCTTTTCACAGGACTGCCTTAATTCTCCTCGAGGTCCCCCAACCATCCCAAAGCCTCTGCTTTGGCCCCTCCCACTCTCCAGACCCCAACCAAAAAGAAACAGAAAATGTAAACAAAATCACCGGTCAGACCGGAGACTCCAGGGCGGAAACCCCAGCCCCTCTAACTCCCTGAAGCTTTGGACACAACTCTCTTATCAGGCTGACAGGTCCTTATAGCGAGCAGGGGGCTTAGGGTGAAGAGAATGACAAGCTTTCAAAACAAAATCCTTTGAGAAAGGATTCTCCCATGGGGACAGTATCCCCTGGCCACTCTAGGTGGAGGGCAAATGCATTTCACCATACGTCCTCCTTAGGAGAAAGTAACAAAACCTGTAATCAGTTTTTCTTGCTCTCCTCCCTCCCTCGCTGCACTTCAGCACCCTGCTAGGAAGAAGAGGGCAGCAAGCTTTTGCTCAAGTCCCTTATGAGGGATTGCAAGGCTGGTGGGCCGTCCATACCCCAAAGCTCCAGCCAAATTAATAAACATGTCGCCCATTTTAAATTGGCTACAAATGACACTAATGTTTTCCGACAGAATTAGGGTGGCTGAAACCGTATGTAATGAGACAGAAAATTATGGTAAAGATGACAACTGGATGGGCATTTCCAACCGCACTTATGGACGATTAGAACACAAACGAGAGGAAGGGGCGGGGGAGGAAATCAGACAAGGGAGCTGAGCACCGCCAGGCTTGCAGACAGCATAACCTCGAATCAGACAGCCCAGATTCGGACCTACAGTTTGGGGCCCTGCAAATTCCGGCAGCCACTTTCTTAGTTTCTTTTACACAAAATCACTTGGTGCTGGGACAGCTCTGTGGCACCCTTTCTCCCTATTTGAGACAGCAGAGGCAGTCAGTACAAGGGACAGGCACCCCCTCCCCCGAGGCCGGATGCTTGGCCAGCTGCCTGATCTCCAGCCAGCGGCAGCAACCCAATTCCAACCCAGCTGGGCTCTCCCAGTCTCCCAGGCTGTATGGGACCCTGGCTCTCCCCACTCCCACACATCTAAGCAGAGGCTGGTGGGATAGCTCTGTGGGGACTGCAGTAGCTGGGCCTTGTTGCCAGCTACAGACATTTGGAACCAGCCTAGGGCAGACCCAAGGGGTGCACGGCACACACAGGCTCTCTGGGCCTGAGTGTCAGCTGCACAGATGTCTCAATTTGAGAAGGTGTGGCTTGACTGATCTGGGGACAAAGTGTGTGTGGGAGGGGGCAGTTCCAGCAGCTCAGATTTCAGAGGGAAAGTAGCACCTGTTAGGACACTTAGAAGTGCAAAGCTGCCCAAACTCCAGCTGCCCTTCGGTTCCTCTCACTTGGTGGTGCGGCTAATCCTCACCTTCTGCCAAGGGTGAAAACCCCAAGCACCTACTTTAGGCCCTCTCACTCTCAATCCCTAGATCTCCAGAGAACAGTGGGGAACAGCCAGATGCCTCTGCTCCCCTGAGCAGCCTTCCTTACCTGCGATTCTGGTACCAGGTCTTGACTTGGGTGTCAGTGAGATTGAGTGCCGCTGCCAGGTCCATGCGGTCCTGGACACTCAGGTACTTCTGCCGTTCAAAGCTACGCTCCAGCTGATTGAGCTGGTGGTCTGAGAAAGCTGTCCTGGCTTTTCGAGGCTTCTTAGCTCTTACAGGGGGACTCTCCCGGCTACTTGTAATCTCCCGGTCTCCTTCCTCCTTTGTTCCTACGATAGAAACCGAGCCACAGCCACGTAAGTTAGCCTGAAATGGGAAAGGGTACAGTGTCCTGGCACACACTTCCCTATTCCCAAGCTAGCCACTGATCCTGGGGTGCTGCACTCAGTCACCACCCTCACACACTCTTACTTGGGCCTTAGCCAGTAGGAAGGAAAGGATTGTTTTCTGACAGGGGAGTGCGGGGCCTTGTGCAGAGATCCTGCAAAGGTTCTGAAAGAGTCTGATCTTCTTATGGTTGAAAATTAAAAGTTTAAAAAATATTTTTCAATAAAGCTTTTTTTTGTTACTGTTTTTCCTTGATTGGGGGAAACACTGTCCATTTTTAAATTGTTTTCACTCGGTTTTTCTGATTTGATTCGTTTCAGAGAGTCCGGTGGGGTTTTTGTTTGTTTTTTTGTTTGGTTTTTTTTTACCTTTTTCACTTTACTTTTTTTCTGTTTACTGAAAGTTACAGGCACTTGTTTCTTTCTCAGATGCACCTGGGAAATGTTGGAATCAAGCTTTCTGCAGCTGCCTGCACAGGATCTTTTAAAGCTCCCAAAACAAATGTGTCACCCAGACACTGAACTGAGCTCAAAATTACCGAGTCTATCCAGGTGACAGTGTGGAGATTTCCGGATTCTATTTGTCAACTTTGGTTTTTTACTGAAATGCTGGGAAATCGATATGTCAATCCCTCTCTGTTTGTACCCGTTTGTGCAGTGCTCCTTGATCTTCCCTGCAGGAAGAACAATAATCTCTCTAATTGACCCACTGGGGAGGTTGGTGCAGGAAAAATCGCCAGACCAGACTGTACATCTGTTTTGGGCACTATTATGCTAATGCTATAATAGTAAAATGAGAAGTAAATTCCTACCTTCCAGACAGTCAGTACATCTCTTGACAAGAGAAGGATTAATAATAACTTATTAGTAAAGGGAAAAAAGAACCTACTTCCCTCGTATGTTACAACTCTTTTCCCAAGCAAAGACCTGAAGAACACTTAATTATAAGACTGAGAAGAAAATGGAAAAGGGGAGTTAAAGGATAATTCCCATTGTCATCTGATTTCACAAAAATAAACGCCATAAAATTTTACATCTATGTTACCTCACCATCACTTGTAAGAAGCTAAACATTTTACTAAAAATAAAGAAATTTGACACCATTGGGTAAGAAAGGATTTTTTAGAAACTGACTATGACTTTGTACTGGCTTCTCTGTATTAATCACTAATTTATTTAAGTTACTCTGTTAATTGACTGGGAAGTTTTTCCTTCATTAAATCCGATAATTCTTGCGTTACAGTTTAGAAAATATGAAGGACGCGGACGTCTGCATTAAAGAATCAACATCAGGTAGTGATCCCAGCCCTAGGCACCAGGCTAGCCCAGCAGCGTCCCTCTCCCACCTCCCGCGTTCCCATTCTCAAGGTCTCGGGTAGGAAAACTGCCAGTCGGTCCCTTTTATCAGCGAAAAGTATTTCCTTTCACTTTTCCTCGCCGCCGCCTATCTTCCCAAAACATTAAAATTACGTAAACAAAGAATAAGGCTGGCTGGCGGCGAAGATCGAGGGGCAGAAATGAAACAATAAACAGAACTTCGGCCGTGGGTCTCTAAACTGCACGGCCAGGCCTCTCTTCGGCTTTGCTCTCTTTCCACCAGGGCCCGAGACGCTCCCAGAATAATTCCTCGTCCGAGATCTGCTGGCGGCCTGCGCTGGGCAGGGAACCTGGAGAAGGAGAAGCTGGACGGCGGCCGGGCGGCACGACTCACCGTGGCATTTGATGTCGCTCTGGGAATCTTCCCGCTTGTCCAGTTTGGTTTTGCTGTCCTCCTGCTCCAGCTTTGGCCTGAAGCTCTCGTGCGCTGCGTTGCTCTCCTGCTTCGGGGTGTGGTGCGGAGAGGAGACGCTGGTGCTGTAGGGTGCACACGCCGCCAGAGGTTTGCTGTCGCCCAAGATGTCCTTAATTAAAAAAGAAGAGGTGGAAGTCCTGGGGGCTGAGGCAGCCGAGCCCAGCTGCTGGGAGGCTGGCGGCGGCGGCGGCTGCTGTTGGGGCGAAGGCTGCAAACTTTGCGTCGGGGCCGGGGCTGGCGGCGGCGGCGGAGGCGGCTGGCCGTGGTGGAGGTGGTGGTGATGCTGGGGCCCGTCCGCTACCAGATGAGGCTCCGGGGGCTCCATGGTGACCGAGATGGGAGAAGAAGGCGCCGTTCCTACGGTGTCAATCTCCGAGCAGGGGGACGGGGTGGCCTGACTCCTAAAATCCGCGGTCCTCGCCTCCCCGAGCGGGCGGAAGTCTCCGTTCATCATGCCGGGGCTGCCCGAGCTGGCACTAGACAAAATTGTGTCTATTCCAAAACTAGACCCGCTGGCCCCTTCCATTGTTGTCATTTCTACATGAGGTCCACGCCACTCCGCCGTTCGCCAGCCGCCCTAACCAAAAAAGCACAGGAAGCTATCGATCGTAAAACAAAATAAACGACAACGCCGCCGCCGCTTTAAAACAGAAAATAAAAAAGTGGGGCGAGAGCGAAGCAGAATAGGAAGGTGACAATCGGTGGACTCTTTCGACGCAACTTTTTCCCCTTTATGCAAAAAGGAGGGCTAGGGAGAAAGACGAGGGGCCAGGGGGACTTACCAAAAAAATTAAACTAGGGAAAGCAGGGAGCGAGCGCTCCGGGGACCCCGCGCACGTGGGGCGGCGGCGGCGGCGCAGGGACCTGGCGAGGGCGCGGGCGGCCGAGGGGACCCGAAGCCG
>NW_004955423.1:3508858-3516532 GCF_000276665.1 Chinchilla lanigera | reverse complement strand
AGGGGCAGCGAGCGCGGACCCCGGCGGCTCCCGAGGTGGCGGCCACGCGCGACCCGCCTGGCCGCCTCGGAGCCGAGTTTCTGAACTTTCTTGGAAAAGTTGCGGAGCAGAAACGACCGCGGCGGCCGCGGCCACCAGAGGAGGAGGAAGAGGAGGAGGAAGAGGAGCAGGTGCAGCGGAGGAGACGGCGGAGACGCGACGCCGGGCAACTCCGGCCGCTGCCGGGCGCGTTCGCTTGTAATCCGGCGGCTCGCGGGCGGCGCCGACCCCCCTCCCGTGACGTCACGGCCACTGTCGCCGCTCCCCACGCCACGCCGCCCGAGCCCCCGCCACGAGGCCGCGCGCCGGCCCCGCGCCCCCATTGGCCACGCCCGCGCGAGCGAGCGACGCCGGCGTGCCACGAGCCAATGGGCGCGCGGCTCAGGAGCCCGTCAGCCGGCGCCGCGCGGACCCCGCTGCTCTTTTGAGAACCCGCGCATCGCTTTGCCCGCAGCCCCGGGCCGAGTACCCAGTCCAGGGGTGCTGGTGTCCACAATCACAAGCGAGGGGCAGAGACGGGCGGGGGGAGAGAAGCGCGCGAGATAAAGGGAACCTAAGGGAGGGCAGAAAACGGTGGTAACGCCGGGCGCGTTTTCTTAAGTCACGGGGAGCGTGGGCGCAGAGGGCCGAAGAGTAGAGGGACCGGCGGACTCGCGGTTGGACTCGCAGCTCCCCCAGCCGCGCGCACAGTCCGGAGACCCGGGGCTCGGAGACGGGGCCCGAGGGCACACGCGGGGAGGTGTGCGACTCCGGGCCGAGCTCAGATGCGCGGCCGGACTCCGCTCCGGGTTCTGCCCGAGCCCAGGCGCTCGGCTCGGGCCTGCGGGTGGCGGATCCGAGCCGGGTCTGCTACGAGGACCGGGCCTGCGGCCTGAGCCCGGGGACCCAGCCCTGCTCCCGCGGGAGCCCGTCCGGCCAGACACCTTCTTCCCACCAGGGGAAACGGCGCCCGGGGCGATCCCCGGCGCAAGGGCAGCCCTTCACCGCAGGGTCAGGCCGGCGGGGGCTCGGGCGGCGCCGGGTGGTCCGTGTCCCCCCCCCCCCCCAGGACCGGCCGCTCACCTGGAAACAAACAGTCGCTGCGGATCCACTTGGGACCCGGAGCGTGATTGTGACGCCTCGTCCGAGGGTATCAACTTGCATTATTTTCTTTAGGACGTCTCCAAACTGTCTCTTGTTGAATGTCAGAGTAATGGGAAGTGCCAGTGACAAGACGGCATATTACTCCTGATTAAGTGCCGTGTCAACCTAATTAGCAGAGTAATTATAAGGTGCTAATGAATGATTCAAAGTTCTTTGAGTTACATTTTACTCCAAATTACCATTTTAAGAACCCTATGAATCTGCGAGCTTGGCATCGCTTCCGTGACTAGGTGCAGAATGATGTTAGAAAATGGCCTTTCGAGTCTCCAAGGGCTGGGCCGAAGTCTGGGCTTTAGCGGCGGTTCCGTGGGTCGCCGTCCGGGGAACAGCTTTTTGTGCCGAAGTCAGGGGAGATACCAGGGAAACAGATGTCCTCCTGGGACAGGATCTTGCCTTTCGTTGGGAACTGCAGTGTCCAGCCCCGGTCGGGAAGCGGGTATTGGGCGACTCATGCCCCCTGCGTTTTCCTGGAGAAATCGAGGTGTTTCACCCAGAAAAAGCCCGCGCTGTGTCGAGGGTACGTTGAGCTGTTTCGAATCATCCTCGAGCCATTTTTCACCGTGCTGTCTCTGGGAACAGCAAGGAGAGGAGGACCCGAGGAAGGAGCTCTGGCTTTCCTCAGAGGACGAGGGGAGTGGAGCGGAGGAGCCGGGGTTGGTGAGGCGGGACGCGGATGAGCTCGGGGCAGAGAGGCCTTCGCCACCCTGAGGGGCGCGGGGAGCCCCTCGGGGACGTGCGGCCGAGGGTCGTGTCCGGCCAGCCTGGGCAGGACGCCGCGGAGGGCCGGGACGCGCGCCGGAGCAGGGTTGGATCGGCCTCTTTGAGCGCTGAAACTGCGTGCTGGCCGGGCAGACGCTCCCGGAGTTTTCGGGCCAGGCCTTGGCCTTCGGGCCGGGGTTGCACGAGCACGGACCGCCGGCGGCGACCTACAAAGACTGCTCGTCCCAGGCAGCAAGGCCCCGCCCGCCAGCCCGACGCAGGACACCCCGCGGGCTCCGCGCCGAGCCCCTGGCACAGCTGACCGCAGTGGGAAGGGCGGGAAGGGCGCAGGGGCTGCCGAGACGGCGCGCGAATTATCGATCAGGGTTCTCCCCGTTCTGACATCACCTACCAACTTCCCACACGAGGTGCGTTTTCTGCTCGCCCTGGGGGCTCCAACTCGCACTCCCCTCGCCGCGTGTTCGGGGTGGGAAATGGGGAGAGGGAGAAAACAAATTTAAAATCCAGAACTGACGGCACTGCCCAAATCAATTATTCTAGACCTTGATAAATAATTCATTCAAGCCTGTTTTTGTTTTGTTCTGACGCCTAAAATGACTCAAGAGCTCAAAAGGCTGATCGCACAGCTTGTGTTGGGCGGTTCAACAGGGGTTTTTTTGGGTTTTGTTTTGTTTTTTGTTTTTTCGGGGCGGATGGCTTGGAATAATTCACAACACTGGCAGGAGAGACAACAGAAATATGACCCTTCCCCCCCCCCAAAAAAAAGAAATCTGAAAAGAAAGGAAGAGTAGAAGGAAGAAGTGTTGGGGGGAAGGGTATGCGGGTTTTGTGGAAACTCCAAAACAAACGCGAACCCAGTAGGCCCACCTTGTGACTGTTTCAGATCATATTTTCTTAGGAAAAGGTTAATATCAAAGAAGAAGATTCTTTGGCAGAGTGTTAGGAGATTAGCTTTTGGGAGTAACAGTGGTGAAGGGAAAATAGGACCTTGACTTTCTCAAGGCTCTTACGTTTGGGTCCCTCCCAGAGAGGAAATCATAGTAATGGCCTGAAGGATCAAAAGCGGGACTCACAGACCAGATCACAAACAATAAAAAATAAATTCTTAAAAGCTAGGATTTTAACTTTTCTCAGTTTTTTTTTTTCTCCAAAGACGTTCTTTTCCATTCTTTTTCTAAGGGTATACGAATGTATATGTACAAAAACCCTGCATTTTTCTGGCAGAACAAGTATAATTTACGTTTCATTTTTGAATAATCAGAATTTTGAAAATAGCTCAGGGTGTAGATTAATCACATTTCCAAGTGAATGGGTATGTATTGACTGAATTTAATCTCGGATTTCCCCACTGGATTTAAAATACAAATAGAGTCCTTAAACTGACATGAATTTTTAAAACGGTATTACAGGCCCTCATTTTATCTTTTATGTTTAAGAAGGAAGAAAATTCTGTAATTTTAAGAATTACTACCCAGAGAGGAGTTGTTTGCCAACTGTGAGTAGAGGACAAACTTTTATTTCCTGGCTCTGAAGGCCATATCAGTGCCAGTCAACAAACAACACCAAAGATGCTTCTTTCCTAATACAGAGACTTTCAAACACTTGCTCCTCTGCAGTTGTGTCCCCTGATTCATCCTCCCCGGTCCACTTTCACTACCTAGATTTGGATCTCTTTTAAACTGGAGCATCATATTTTTTAAAATTCTGAATAAATTTGAAGAAAATTTTTCGCAAGTTCTGATGAAGTTAGGGCTGGTGTTTCTTCTGTCATATTTAATTTGAACGTTTCTCTAGGTCCACTTGCTGACAGCGCCAAAATGGACAGGAATAAGGTGCAAAGGCGCTTCTCTCCACTGGGCGGCGCCAAGAACCCCGAACCGAGGGAGCAGGCTATTGTTTCTTTCTATAAAAGATGTAAGATACACAAATAAGCTCTCCGCCCTCTAAGGCTGACTCCCTGATGATTGAGTGACCTCTCCGCCATTTCAAAGCTGCACAAACGTCGGAAGTTTTCTTTCTTTCTTTTTCTTGTTTCAGCCCATTAATATATTTCCAACTGCTTAAGGACTTGATGTGTGTTGGCTTAGGAAAATAATATAAGAAAGAGAAAGACATGAAAACACCGAGATTAAATCGCTTCCTTAGTTTAAGTACATTGAAACCGAGAGTGGAGATTTGGGAGCAGAAAGAGAAAGATGAAAGGAAAAACTAAGGTAACTGACAACTGGTCTAACAGGAACAAGTTAAAATGAAAATCGGTGTCATTATTAATTGTTCTGTGAAAACTTTAAGAGATAGTTCTACAATCGTAATAAAATTTGCAATAGCTATCACTTCATCAAAACTTTAAAGATGAGCAGTTTGGCAGGGACCTAGGGAAGTTGGCTTTTTCTGGGAATTAAATGTGCAGGGAAGCAAGAAGGTGTGGGGGAAAGAATGCTGGAAGGGCCCCATTGGCCACTTTCTAGCATTCCTGATGTACCTTTTCATCACTATGTCCCTTCTCTATTAAACAGAACCTTTATCCTTGCCTAGAATAGTGACAACTATATCTTCTATGTAAACCTCCTTACAAAATATGAGGCAAGAATTTGACAGATGTACTAGGCGAAGTGGCAATTATTTCTAGATCTGGGCAACACTTGATAGCTACATTTTTCACTTCTTCCTTCATTCATTTTGTTCATTTTTTTAGCCAGTAAACATTCTATGCCAAGTGCTCGGGACTGGGACACTATCCACAGAGAATAGACAGGAGCGTGTGTGTTCTGGAAACTGTCATAAATAACACGATGCATGTCTGAACTGGCTACAATGGGAATTCACTACTGAGTGGGGAGTCTTACCCTGGGAGAGGATGTTAGAGTGACAGGCTTCCAAAAGGATATAAAGTGTGTGTTAGTCACAAAAAAACAGAGGTTCAACCTAAGTAATGGGATACAGGGATGTTTATGATAGCAAAGATTTCCTAAATTGCCCAAACTTTTGATCTCAGCTAGAGCTGGGTTGCAATCTGTAGGCACGTGTTACCTCTAGAGAGCTCTCCCGAGTGCAGCCTGAAGAAAGAGTATCCCTGGAACACCTTGGAGGGAAAAAGGAACTAGCTGCACACGCTGGCGGAACCGTGCAGCAGACTTTACAGCAGCTTTCACCCTCTTAGGTGTGACCTCAGCCCCTTCGAACCGGGACTGCAGCCCATCTTCCCTGCCCCCACTTTCGCTTTTATTTATTTATTTTTCTTCCGTCTTTCTTTCTTCCTAAGTTCCCGAATTCTGGATCCCAGGAAAAGGTCTCATCTAACACGGATGAAGCAGGAGGAAGTGGCAAGGTGGACACAGTTGGAAGAGCTGAGAGAGAACTGGGGAGAGATCTTATTTACCTCCTCCCAAGCCAAAGCATTGCCGACTGAAGGTCAGCTCCTGGAGAAACGCAACAGCTCCCTTGTGACACACTAGGCCCCAGGCGGGAAGCGATGTTCCTGACGTTCAGAGGGAATGGAGGGCCTTGGAGCAGGGAGAAACGAAAGCCTCACAGCCTCAGAGCACGGAGCGAGGGTGCCAATCAGAGAAGGGGAAATTCATTTACGATGTTAATTAACAAGCGGCTAATTAAAACGACACTTTGAGCGCTAATCAATCGCCTTATTAAGTTAGAGCCATCACTGGAACAAATTGAAAGCTCCCCGCCCCGACTCCTGCCTGTGGTGCAGGCGGGGCTGGGTTCCCAGGGAGGGCGCGAAGGCTGGGGAGCGGGCCTTCCTCGGCTCCCTAAGCCTCTCCGACGGTCCCGGAGTTCTCCACCTCCCACATTCACGCCCGCGGAGCTGCTTGCCCCTGCCCCCGGTCCCGGAGAACTGTAGTGTCTAGGGTTCGATGTGTAGTCCAGACGCACCCGCCTGCGAGTCAGGGGTTGCCTAGGGCAACCCATTCAGCCGCAACTACCACTGACTTTGCCTCGGAGAAAGAGCTCCCCAAATCTGTGGAAAGACGAATGGGGGCCGCCAGCTAGGGGAAGGAGGCCACTCGGCCCAAAAGGGGGCGCTCTAGGGTCGGGATCCTGCATCCCCATTTCCCGGGACAGACTGACCGCCTCATTCTCAGAACTCCTAGATGCTAGCCCTGGTGCCGCTCAGCAAAGAGGAAAAAGCTGACCTGTCCTCTGGCAGCAAGGACAGGACTACCTGCCTCCTTGGTTTGGTCTCCTGGGGATCGATAAGAATGGGATAAGGGTGGGAGGAGGGGAGAACTAGAAGGTCCACCGATCCCCTGGGGCACGTCTGGCACTCGCCAACCAGTTCGTGCCTTCCATCCAGCCAATTCACGCTTCTCCAGTCCCCTGGCCCTCCAAACTCAGTATGAGAATTGAGACCTCCAATCCCTACTTTAAGGAGTCTTCCGCATTCCCTAATTGTTTAACGACTGCTTTTCACCAAATTCCCATGGGAGAAACATTAGGCAACAAGAAAGGGCTGTGAATTAAAATACTAATTAAGTGAGTCCTTCTCCTGCAACTCCACCTGCCTGGCAGGCCGTGTTCAGGCAGAACCCGCCCGGTGCACCCACTGCACCCTTCCCGGGGTGCAGGGATTCAGGAGAGACAGACCTCAGTGGACTCCTACCTGCTCTGCTTTTTTACGGCCTCCTGCAGAGAAACAGAATACTACTGGAAGAGGGTTTCTTGCGTGGTGGGTGATGTGTGGCGGGCCCAAGGTGTCGTTTCTGTGCCTGCGGCGACACATGCGTGTCCCGAGCTGGCCTGTGGGCTCGCCTTCCCCCAGGTACTCCCGATCGCATCTGCTAGTGGGGCTGTGCGTGCTTGGGGTGTCCCGGGAGAACCGAAGGAACGGCTCCCACGTGCCAAGTTCAAAAGCATTAATATTTTCATCATATTATCATTATTCAATATAATAATATTTGCTCGGTTAGCGGCACTAATTAGGCCACATTAAAACTGTAGTGTCTCCCTAATGGTGCGTAATGTGCCCACAATCACATTTTTCTCTCTGAGGATGGGCGGCTGTCGGCTGCCTGGCAGGGGAGGGGAGACAGGCAAGCAGCGGGCTGTACTGGGGCATGACGCCCCCCGCCCCGCCTCCACACACACACACACGCCCCGCTGTAAGTCTGCCTGGTGGGATCCACAGTCTCTGCACGGTCGATGGGACCCTCTGCCGAGCTCTCTGCCCAGCGCCCAGTACCCCGCAGCCTCCTCCTGCAGCCCAGCGCTTTGAACTCTACGGATTGATATTGCTTCCCTTCCCCCTTTTGTGTGTGTAGCTTCAACTGGTTAGATTTTTAAGGTTTGGGAGTGCCGGTGTGAAAGAATTAAAATACTCTTAACTGGAGCCGCTTGGTTGAGAACTGGAGGTGCAGCCCCCAACGCTGCGCTTTTAGGATCCCCTTCCCAATGGGAATTTCTTTCTGGGAATCGAGGGTAGGAATGTAAAAGAAGCTACCGAAGAGCAGGTCCAGTCCCAGTCTTTTTCCGGTTCGTGGTGTGTGCGGGCGGCCCCGGCGCTCTGCGGCCCTCTGCGAGGTGGACGCTAAGCTCGTGAGATGCCCCTCCCGGAGGCGCGGCGCTGAGATCGCTCTGAATATGTAACATATTTGTAACGCGCGCCGAGGTGTGATGTGTGTCTGCGTGGGGGAGGGGAGACGGTGCGGAATTGGGAAGGAGGGCACACAGAACTCACACTGTACTGCGCAATCTAACAATCTGAACATTCCTTTATTAAAAGCTGTAGCGTGACATTTACGCTGAGCCACCAGCCTC
>NW_004955423.1:3446358-3503858 GCF_000276665.1 Chinchilla lanigera | reverse complement strand
CCGGTGAAAACAGATGCATAACATATTCATGCGCTGAGCACCGCGAGCAGCCCAGCGCGGAACTAACTTTTTTTTTTCTCCTTTTCCTCTTCTTTTAAATAAAACGAGGAGGACTTCCGCAGCTCGGCAATCCTGCTAAAGCTGCCAGATGCAGCAAAACTAATATGTGTAAATGCTTTAAAGCAATAATCTGCTTACAGCGACACTTCCCCTAACGGCGGCAGGACTGCGGGGGGAGAGAAGGCGCTCGGCAGCCAAGGGAAACCGAATTGTTTTGACACCGCCATTGAATAGCAAAGCCTGGTGGATAATCATTTCATAGGGTAATTGTGGGCAAGTAAAAAGAAAATAATAAAAAGATCCTACCCACTTTACCTTCCCCCATCAAAGTGAAAGATGAGTTCTCCTCATTATTTTTACCTTGCTCACAACATCACTGGGTTCCTTCTAAATGAAATAGATTTAATGATAATACTAGAAGGTAAACGGAGCTGGAATAATATTTACTGTATAATCACTTGGGCTCTGTTAAGCTCAGCGCTTCCCCTTATCCCAAGAATCTCACTAATTGCTTCCAATCGGAAAATGACCAGGCAGACTTATTTTGCTGGAAGGTTTCTCGCACCCAATGTTAAAAAGCATATATGTGTTCTTGTTTTAGGAGCTCATTCTCATCCAGTATCCTCTGCCTTCCAATTTTAAGTAGCTGATGTTTTGTTTGGCTCCTGTTTTATTTGCTGTCAAAAGGAATTTGATGCAAAAACCATTTAAGCATGTATACAACCCATGGAGGGATTCATTTGACCTCATTATACTGCAATAAAGAAGGAATCCAGTTTGTTAAATATCACCGAACCGCATGCATTTCACATCAGATCATAAGAGCAATGCTTCAAAAGATTACCCCAGAAAATGCTTAGAAAGATGGAATGGGTTAACTTTGCTTGCCAGAAGGTGTTCTGACAAACACAGGAAAAGAGAGATGTGTGCAGCCCCCTTTAAGAGCAGAGCAACTGAAGAAAAAAGAGATTTATGCTTTTAATTAATGGCAATTAAACCATGCCTGTTGGCTTGGCCTATGGCAATTGTTCCCTGCAAAAAGGAGGCCGAGCTGGTGACAAGCATTTGAATCCGCTAAGTTCTGTCAAGGGAGCTGACTCTGCAGGCATCAAAACCAAACTAAATCAATAAAAGAATTAAACTTTTATAAATTGCATTTTGACAAGTATCAGATACCGTTAAGCTTTGATATTATGAATTCCTTGGAGGTGATGCAAACAAGAAGGGCCGCAGTTAGAGATCCAAACAATCAAAGAGGCTTGTTAACATGCGCTGTCAAATGCATCAGTGCTATTAATTACTACAAATTAATGTGACTCTCTCTTCCTCTGGTGATTGGAATAATAATCAGCCAGATTTGTGGAATGAGCACAGAGAACATATGCAACCCTGCCAAAAATAATAAGTTTAAAAAACGGCAGACATTTACAATCTTTGTGTTCAAAGACTGGATGGTTTTCTCATTGCCAGTGGTGACCTCGCTTTACCCTATCTTCCCGGTTCCTGGGATCTTCTTCGTGTGCTTTCCCCTGTATGATGACAGAAGGAGGCATCATGCTCTTGCCAATGATTATTGGAGCATAAAATAAAATCTTTATTGTGCTTCATTGAGGTGTGGGGGAGATAGAGCCCTATCCAAAGTGATGGTTTTCTAGGAAATGAACCCAAATGCCAGATGTCCTCTAATTCGGCTACTTCCTAGCATAAAAACTGCTGTGCATGAAGATTGAGAATTTAAATTACATAATTCTTTCTCCCCGCTAGTACAGTAGCCAGGGTTTGTGGGGAAGTAGGGACCCTATAAGGATTCTGAGTACTCAGAAGGATTCTAAGAGAAGCCAGCATTGTATGATATCCACATCTACAAATGACCATTGGCAGGATTGCTCTTCAGATCCACATTTTAAAATAGAATGTAATTGTCATCTTAACAGCTAGAAAAATTGTGATTCTAACCCCACTCCCAACAGGAGACCAGAGCTAGATGGATATTTGTGTCATTAAATGTAGTAATTTACATTTCCTAAACATTTTAAAAAAGCAAATATATTATGAATTAGTTACTAATAATATATGTCATTGTGTTTTCTAATACATAACATTTTTCTAATTTACTACTTTGGACATTTTAATACCCTCCTCAAAGTCTCTTTCTGCATTTTAAAAAATTTTATGAACCAGTAACATTATTTCCCTCACTGAGGAGCTTCCAAATGTCTGTACTAGCCTTCGATTTTACTTGAAGAATAAAGTTTAACCACAGTGTAGCAGTTGTAATTGGAGAGATTTTTTATAAGTCAGGGACTAAACATCCTAAATATGATCTAAGTGTTCTTTCAGCTGAAAGGAGTACAGGGTGGAGGTGGGGATGGTGGAATCAACCTCTAATTGTCTCTTGCAGTTGGCAGTAGGATTCCAATCTGGAATAACATGCTGTCCCTTCCTACGGTTTTGGGGTGATCCACAGCTCTAGAAAATCATCATTTATTCATTGCGCTATAGGCTTTACATCAGTTGTGTGGACTGCCTTGATGGAGGGATGCAGAAATCCTAATACTGCATCCCCTAACTTGTAGTAGGAAAGGTGCCAGTTGTGTATGGTGTTGGGACTAATTATTTGGTTTTTACTATTGACTATGCCTAAGTGTGTTTTTAACACAGAGAGGAATTATCTTGACACCATCTGGTAGCAGTTTTTCATGTCTGACAAAATCTAAAACTCAGTTTGAAGCTTAGCCTGCGATAAATGTGCTTAGGGTTCCATTCGACCTTGGTCGCCCTCTGACCTTATATGTATCGGGGCATTTGTCTCCAATGGGGTTACAGTATTTTACTGATGTGCCTAACCTCTTACCAGGAACCACAATTCTTATGATAGATAGGACATTTGCTTAGATAGTGACAAGCAAGTTTGGGATGATGTTCTCTCTTTTTTCACTGTCAAGGAATGGATTCTGGGCTCTAAGACTGCACTTAAGTTTGTTTCCCCTTTCAAGAACCTCTCCAGCTCTATTTGGAAAGGCCATTAAAGGGGAGGAATAGGAAACAAGTGCTTACAAAGCCTCCAAAGAAATGTCTAATAAAGTCAGATTCTAATGACGTACTTCTTTCCTGCCCTGCGTGCTTACTCAGCAAATGCAGAAGGAATTTGTTGTTGGAAATTTGTGTAATCCTTTTCCTCTGGTTACTTGGCAAGATGCTGCATGAGCTCCGGTCTTTCTCTATTTTAGAATCCTGGTTTTATTGTAAGCATGCTTCATTTCACCCAAATGTCCTTTTTGGGTTTGAAAGCACTACTCAAGCTTCATCACTTATTTTTAACAATATAATTTTCTAAGAGTGGCACGTTCTCACTAAGCCTGACATGTGATATGTAAGCACATATTGACCATTCACTCTTACTTTAATGCTTCCTGGCAGTAACAGTACAGCAGGCAGAGTTCAGACAACATGTTTGTCTAGAGTTCCATATCCATTCAAATCAAATTTGTCAGCTTTCAATTTTTAGTATTTCTTTTTATTTTTATTAACATTCAAGTTAATAAATGCCTGTAAAACTGACAACATTGAAATGAACAACCCATATTCTAAGTGGAAAAAAAGTAATTAAAGTGCCCCTGTTAAAATAATGTAATTACCTTTTTTGGAGAGTTCATTTACAACACATTTGCATATACTTCATTTTTTATTATTTTGAAAGTCATTTGTAAATTTTCACACACACACACACACACACACATTATATATATAAAATGCCTATGTATATTTTTATTGCAAGGAGATTCTTTTCCCAACTCCTCATTTCCATAATGGTTTCTCTCACCTGTTTCCCCATTTTTTTGGTGGGGGGGGTTGGGTTTTTTCCGGTACCAGGAATCAAACTCACGACCTTGCACTTGCCAGGCAGGCGCTGTGCCACTGAGCTAAATCCCTAGCCCCCCTGTTTCCCCATTTTTAACATGGAAATATTTTTCATTTTTGGACTGCTAGCTTAATTCATATAGTATTATCAGTTCGATAATAAGCTGGTAAATCCTCACAAATTTTATACATGCCAGGATTTGAGAACTATTATCCAAAATCTTTTCCTTAAAAAGAAAGTGATGGGGGAGTGGTAAAGGGACTCAAAATTCACATCCAAGTAGATATATAGATACATTTAGACATATAGAGAAATATATATTCTGACACCTTTATTCACATCCATGTATATGAATATAATCTATGACTGTTGATTCTCAGAAAATATGTCTTTGTTTGAGAGGTAAAGTGTCTCTTTTTACTCTACTTGTGAAGAAAATGGCAGATGAATGCTCCACTATTGGTTATTCTTTACTTTATGGAGTGATAGGTGAGCAGACACTTTAATTTAGACCCTTTGTGTTTGCACATAGTTTCAAGTTTTTTTATTATAGTATTCCAGATACAATGACACTCCATATATGCAGTTCAACTTATAATGAAGCAAATTGCAAAAATAGATGTGGATATTTTTCTCTGTTTTGATGCAAAATGTCCCAAGAAGAGATTTATAGGAGACACTGGATGTTTCATAGATGGATTAGTTACTCATGAAACACAATATACACACACACTGGTGGTGATTTCAACACAAGTAATAGTTGATCAAATTAACTATACCTTTCCCCCATATGACAATTTTGTGATTTGAGAAAAAGAACTGACAATTTATTTTCACTACTCTTGTAGTAGTTCCTTAGGCAAGGGAGTATAGAACTGGATGTTACTTGTAACTTGCCTTGTATTTTCATGGTGGTAAAAATAATACTAAATGTTTAATCCATTTCTAAAACAAACACAGCACACCTCCATAGACATATCAAAGGCTAAGTTTTGTGGATACATCCCAAGTATAATCTTGAGGTATCAAGCAGTTATTTTTTCAACTGCACAAATGACTTTTATGATTTGACCTTTCGGTGACCCAAGTTGCAAGACTTGGGACCTGAATTTATTAATTATCAATAGTCTGGTTGAAGACATAGCCTTCTCTTTCATTCCCAGCTCTGGGAAGTAGCCTTCTTTCCCACCTACATACTTGCTTTAGCTTGTTAGGTAATAAATTCTGTTCTGTTAATTATTCCAAATACAAATGTTGAGAAGACCCATTCAGTTACACAAAGTACAACTCATTAACCATCATCACATACTTGATTTATTTAGTAATATATTAAACATAAATGACATGAGCATTCCTTTTCTCTCTGTTCAGAAATGGAAACAATTCTGACATGGTGTACGTGGTCCTTTGTAAGTAAATGGGGAAAAGGGGAGCTGATTTGAAGAGAGCTACAGTGAACTTCATGAGGTCTTGGGCAAGTCACTAACTTAATGTAGTTCTATTTTCATATTTTAAAAAAATGGTGTTGTGTTATACATACATCCTACAAATGTGTCACACCCTGCTATGTCCCCAAGGATACAATCATGACCAATACAGACACAGTCCTAGATTCTAAATGTGATAGGCTAGAGAAAATAGAAGAAAATAAATACATTGCAAGAGAAATGATAAGTATAATGGATGTAGTACTACAGAAGGCCATAGGAGTGCAGAGAAGGGAATCCTAACCCAGGCCAGGGATGCACCAAGGGTTAGGGGTTGCTTCCTGGAGAAAGTTTTGTCTAGGGCAGGGTCCAAGGGTTGAACAGAAATTGGCTAGAGAAAGAGAGATGGAGGAAAGACTACAGCAGAGAATAGTCCAAACAGCAGGAGGCCAGGAATAGGTCAAACACTAGAAAAGCTATGTTAAAATCAAAGAATAGAGGTGGGCATGGTGGCACATGTCTGTAATTGCAGCTACTTGGGAGGCTGAGGCAGGAGGATCACAAGTTTGAGGCCAGTCTAGGCAATTCAGTGAGAACTTGTCTTGAATCTCAAAAAATTTAAAAAGGATTTGGGGGTATAACTCAGTGGCAGAGTGCTTGCCTAACATGAGGCAGGCCCTAGGTTCAATCAGAAAAATAAATAGGTAGAAATCACTCATATTGATTGCCTTGACCACAGACTTTGAGGATAGATTCCATATATAAGATAAAAAGAACTTTCTAAGATTGAAGTATAATTGTTTGAAACCAAGTCCTTGTTACTACTAGTCTTTACCGTATAAATATGACTTATTAGAGTAATAGGCTTGGATATATATGACCACATTCACTAGACAAATGTCCAGTTGATTCAAAAGCTTTAAAGGCTGATCTGTACCATGATATAGAAAAAATCAAAGGGACTTAAAACATATTTTTTGTTTGCTGGTCCCTTGTGTCTGTATAACATGCAACCATTACAAAGCCTCCAACATTTTAACTTACATAATCCTCAGAACAGTAACGCAAAGGAGGAATCTGTGTGTCAAACCTAAGGGTCGCATAGCTTCAAAGACTCAGTAACACAAAGGAGATTGTTGGCCCATTCCTATAAGGTGAATTCTAAATCCCACAGCTAACCCGGAATTGAGAAAAGTGGTAGGAATTTGAGATTTTTAATTTTGTTTTTCAAACAATAAGTAGAATTTAAAACAGTAATTTGGGCTTTCTGTCTCATTTTCTCACTTCATAAGTTTAGCATATTTTAGTACTGAAACCTGGCCTTCATTCCCAAGAAAGGACAGCCTTTCTGCTTGTGCTAGAATGCTGAGTTCTAAAGATGGGAGCTTCCTTATTCTGAGATAAAACCTGTCACTCAACAATCAGTTTCCACTGGTCCCAGTTCTTTCCTTCATCAGCACAAACATCCTCAGTTCTTTACAGCTTCTCCTACGGCATGGCTTCCAGGTTTCTCCCAAAACAATGAGTGGCTACCTGCTCAGACCTTGGATCAGGGTCTCGGGCACTCACTGTGTGACTTTTAGCAACCCAAACTTTCTAATCCTCAGCTTGTCCAAAGGTAAAACGCTGTGAGGATGCGAAGTAACAACCAACACAAGGTGCTCAGCAAAAGACTCATTAAGTGTTGCTTTCGTAAACTATAGTTTATTACTATTAATCCTAGCCACCCTCTAAACACATTCTAGTTCGCCAGTGTGCCTCTTAAAATTCAGCCCCCAAATTCAGACAAAATATTTCAGAAGTAAGCCATATGTTAGGTCATGAATGAATTTGATTAATGTTCCCCTAAGGCTCGGCAGAAGAAAACAGCTCTTTCAATATAATAAACAAACCATATGCATAAACACCATGATTAGATTCAGGTATGTAAATAGAGACATGATTTTCTAACTTTGAGCCAGTGATTTTAAGGTCTTGCTTCCTAAGGTGGTATAAAATTAGGTGGTTTCACTAGTACTTATAAAGCCACTTATAAATAGTCCATACACTAAATGTAAGCAAAAGACTTTGCTCACACCACCACGGCCCTGCACTCACTCCAGCTGCAGGGGCTCCTCAGCAGCGAAATTGAGTGCTGGGACCCAGAAGAGAGAATACTGGGAGGCAGGAGTCTGTAATCTCATTATCAATAGCTGGTATATTATAGCCATAGTGGCCTACTGTTTTAATATTGCAGCACACTAGGCTGTTCTTCAAATACATTGTCTTCAGCCTGGAATTACCTATTGGAAAAATTCATAGGTCCTGCTATTGTTATGATGCTGTGTTATAGACTAAAACCTTTTTCTTTACTCAGGTAGGAGCCAAAACAAACAAACAAAAATCAATAGCTCCCCTGTTTCCTCCTTCTCCATTACCTTTGGAAAAGGAAATTGCCTATCTTCATAGAGGCTCGCGTGCTGACAGAATGAATGAAAGAAGAGATCACACAGCTGGATGATTACCCACATGTAGAAAGATAAAGGGGAAGACAGAGGAAGAGGGAAAGGAAAAGAGGGTGGGTGGATAGATAGGTAGGTAGGTAGATAGATAGATAGATAGATAGATAGATAGATAGATAGATAGATATTATGATAGAAAGCATCTCAGGCTGAGTATCAAGATATTTGAGTTCCATTCCTGAATCTTCTACTAAATTGCTCATAATTTCACTTAATACCTTAGCCTGCCTTGGCTCTTACAATAAACTAAAGGTGTTGCCAGACATCAGGCCAGGCCACCTTGGTAGGTCTTAAACCCTTAAGAGGTAGCTCTGCAACTCCAGTGTCATTGTCCTTCTCGCCAGCACTCCTCCCTGTCCCATGGTTTGCCAGCTTCCTCAGGGGAAAGGTATGGTGTTACCACCTCACCTCCCAGAGATGCTCATGCCTCTGGTGAATAAGAAGTGGTTTGGGGTATCTGAGACCAACTGATACCTAGGTTCTTTCCAGCTAAATTCTGTTTCACATAGAGATAGACTCTTAAAAGCTGGGTGTGGTGGTGCATGTCTGTAATCTTAGCACTCAGGAAGCTGAGGCAGGAGGATCACTGTGAGGTCAAACCCCACCTGGGCTACATAGTGAGTTCAAGGCCAACCTGAACTACAGTATATAGTGAGATCCTGTGTCAAAAAAAGAGCCTCCTATGTTTTGCCTCTTTTAATATATTCTCTGTGAACACAATCCTATGTGTGAAAACTAATTTTTCTAAAATACGAGGAGCACATCTGGTCTTGCAGCTCAGTTGAAAGTGCTCATATGTCAGGCAAAATGATAAGGTGAAAATTTATACTTCAGGCTTCCTTTTAGTCTGTTTTCTTCCTTAATTTCTCCTTTCTGTTTCTTTCTTTCTTTCTTTCTTTCTTTCTTTCTTTCTTTCTTTCTTTCTTTCTTTCTTTCTTTCTTCTTTCTTCTTTCTTCTTTCTTTTTTTAGAGGCCACGGTCTCACTATGAGGCCTCACACTCCTGGACTCAAGAAGCAATCCTCCTGCTTCAGCTTCTGGAGCAGCTGGAATCACAAGTGCAGGCCACCACACCCAGCCCAGCCTAATCTTTCTGTGCTGTAACTTCCCTGTGTCTCTTTTAGCTTTCAACACCTTAAAAAGAAAAAGAAGTCAGATAATTAGTAAGTACACATCATAAAGTCCTTTATGGGAAGGGGCTTAGGGATTTTGCTGGAGTGTCATCAGTACAACTTCATACCACCCTCTTCCAGACAGGAATTGTTTCCCAGAATTCCCTTCTCCACATGGTCTAGGTCAGAGTCAGCACCACTGCCAGTGAGATAGACACTCCTGTAAAACTGAAAGGTCAGAGAGGAGAGACCATAATTCTCAGGATGCAGTTACTGCCAGAAGCCTGAGTAGCCATGAGGTTCTGAGCGGCCCCTAAGTGAGAGTCTAAAGAATTACACTGATTGGTATAGACTGAGAGAGAGGGCAAGAGCTTTCTGTAGAGCTCTTAAAACTAGAGGTGGCTTTCAGGTGTACACCAGTGACTCACATCTTTTAGTGTGACAGGCTGAGATTATTGGAAGTAGCTTCCTGATCGTGGTTACCCTAATTTTTCCAGTGGTTGGTTATGCCTCTTAATATTCTGCATTAAAATTCTTCATACCTCAAATACAAATACATGGAGTGGCTTCTGTGACAGAACCCATACTGTTAGGTGACTACTCACTTGCGTTTGTGGATCCCCTTTAGTACATTTGGATGAGCTGGTACTCAGCCTGGTCGAAAACACTTAAAGAAGAATGAAAATTGTTAGCTTCTAAGACAACTCATTACGTCACAGAGCTGCCCAAATTGTTAGAACGCACTGTTACGGTATACATGGGTGTTTCTACTCAGAGAAGCCTGGGTTTGCTACTTAGGAACACTGGGCAAGAGGATTAACTTCTTAGCCTGTATTCTCTTCTATAAAGTGAGGTCTATGATTGCACCTATCTTTCCTGGTTGTTAAAGGGATCAGATGAGATGTTTATAAACCAACTTTTCCTGGTACTACCACAAATTAGCACCCGGATAACTTTCCCCATTTGGGGCTGTTTCTGTTCTCTGGAACATGCAGATCAGGCCCCCTCAGTTAGCCCAGAGAGGACCTTCGCAAGAGTGAGAGAGAGGTGCACCCTCTGGGCTGACCCCACCTCGCATCAGGCACACCAGATGCAGCTTAGAGAACAGAAAGAGAGCAGGACTGCAGCCCCTTCTTGCCCTAAGGCTGAGCACCCCTGAGCAGAGCCCAAACAACCACCCACTGTACCCCTGATGGCAGGTTAACGTACTCCCTCCTGCAAATCTTCTGTATTTTTTATGACTTCTGGCAATTCCTCAATACCCCTTTTCTCTAGCCTCCAAACCAAACTACACCAAGTTGGACAATGAGGACTGCCCCCTAGTGAAATAATAATAGTTCACTCTATCAGTGAGCAGTTCCACAGGCGGAAGGACTCAGTCACATTAAGGTGGCAACTTCCTTGTGTATTTACACATTTAAATGTTATTGTAGAGGTTTATCCTCTTGTTAAAGATTGCTGGACATCAGTGAGAACATGTGTCTCCCACAGGGTATGAGAAAGGCGAAGGTTGTGAAATCCTAACTTGGCCGCCCCACTACACCCAAGGCTCTCACTCACTCCTGTCATCCTTTAGAAAGCTCCAGAGCAGAGTGAAGCCCCAGGTTGATTCCACCTCTCCTCCAGGCAGATGACCTGCTCCTAACATTGCTGGGACCCACGGCAAGAGAAAACATGGAGGCGTATGGATCATATGCCCAAATATTTAGAACTTACAAGTAATGCTCAAACCTGTTAAAAAAAGCATGTTCTCTCTTCTTACCTTGACAAATAAATACTCATAATGACAAAATTGAGAAAGTGTGTGCAAAAGTATGTTTTTATGTGACTGACAGCAAAATATCAAAGTAACTGAATTAATTATTATTGTGCACGTGTGAGTGCACTGTTGATGACATGATGATACTTGGATGAGTAATGAAGATGTACATAATTCATCAGCTATTATGTATTTATCACACAAAATTAATTTGTCTTGCTTTTATTTCTGTGTTCTATTGACATTTGTAAAAACTACTCAATATTTCTTGTCAATGTATTTCGTATATAATATATATGCGTACATATATATAGTTTCAATTCATTTCAATTTGGAGAAGCTTTGGTAAGGCAGGAGCAACTGGGAATTTTACTAAAATTTTAAAATCAGTATCTAAATTAGGAAATTAATTTTAAGTATAAATTTAACAAATACTCAAAAACTGTAATGCAGTGCATTGTAACAAAGCATTATCACAGAAAATATCATAAACTAGTTTAATATCAAATGCACTATTTCTTACATGAATATGTTAAAGGAATATGTTTTTATTGGTATATGTTTGTGAAACATAATAATTACATTCATTTCAGGGAACTGGTACTATATATCATATTTTGATCTTTTTCAATTCCTTTCCCCCTTCTCTCCCTTTTGATTTTTTTTGGTACTGGGAGTGGAACTCACTACCTCACGCTTGCCAGGCAGGCACCATGCCACTGAGCTGTATCACCAGCCCTCTCTCTTTTCTCTGATCTCCTTCCTCAGTCCAGAGAGTCTGCTCCCTGTTTCCTACCATTCTCCTTTATTTTACTCTTTAATTTATCTGTATTACTGGTTTCTCATAGAGGGAAAACCATGTGATAATCAACCTTCTGTGTTGTTTCATTTAATATTATGGACTGGAGATCCATCCATTTTTCTACAAATGATTTGAATTCATCTTTATGGCTGAATAATACTCATATATATATATATATATATATATAATATATATATATAATATATACGTTACATTTTCTTCATCCATCTGTTAATGGCCATTTAGACTATTTTTATGTGTAGCTACTGTGAATTGTGCTGATATAAATATAAGTACACATGTATCATTATAATAGGATGTCTTTAGCCTTTTTGAGAAAATACCTGAAACAGGTATAGCTAGGTCAAATAGAACTTGTATTTTTAGTTTAAAAGAATCTTCATAATGATTTCCATAGGGGTTGTATTAGTTTAAGTTCCTACCAATAGTGTAAAAGTGTCCCCCCATACATATACTCATCAGCATTTATGGAATACCTTTTAATGTAATATTTAGGTACACAAAGTATTTTTTACAACCTCATTTCAAATTTTTTTTGTGTTTTAATATAAAGAAAAAATAGCAGAGGATTGATAAATTTATTCACATCTCTCTTTAATTAAGACTATATGCTGATCTATAGTGATAAGAAAACGATCTCCAAAAAAACAAGTTATTCAAAATCATTTACACATGAATAATCTCCTTACAGTCAGATAAACTTTTCATTTCCTTGTTTTAATGCCCTTACCTTTTTAAAAAATGTTATTTTGCTGCATATTTTGCAACAAATATTTTGCGGTATATTTGGATTTAGAAAAACTATTTTGCTAAAATCTTTTAAAAGAACATTTTTTTAGTCTTTTTAAAAGTGAAGTAGTCAAACCTAGGTAGATTTGAAATTTTTGTCAAGTTTTGGTTAATATTGTTAGTAGCAAGCGATAGTTTGTATCAAATAACTCTATTCCAAATTAATTTTCCTCCACACAGCTAACTCATATTTGAGATTCTTCTGCTGTTTCGATTAACTCTTCTAGTGTACCTTGTGTTTTAAATTAAATTACTTTCACAGTATTTAGACAGCATTTCTATCGCATGTCCAAGGACAATTTTATCACCTTGTTTCATCAAAGTATTTCATCTTTGGGAAGATTCAGAAAATGTTGCATATAATCTTTGAATTTCTATCAAAACAACAGTTGACACTGTCTCTTAGTAACAAATTCAGAAGTGTGCTGTACATGATAAACACAAAATTGGTGGGGGGACCAGGGTTCTCGATGATAAATCTGCTTATCAAGCAGATTGTCACCATTATCTCTTAGACACTGTACTCAGACAACTTCTGAATTGTTTAAATAAAGCTGGACTGGGGCTGGGGATTTAGTTCAGCGGCACAGCGCCTGCCCGGCAAGCACAAGGTCACGAGTTCGATTCCCGGTTCTGGAAAAAAACTCAAAAAGAAAAAAAAAATTTTTTTAAAAATTGGATTTAATTTAAAATTTTTAAGTTGTATTTTATTAAACATTTTAAAAACTATTGGCAATTCTAACATTAAGTTTATTTTGTCATCAATGCAAAGAATAGGTATGCTTTCTGAAGGTTACATCTACACTTACATACACATTTTAAGAGTAATACAAGTTATTGTAAAATGTTTCTTTTCTAGCCCACGCTACTCTAATTATGCACTGCACTAAATAATGAGAACCCCTAAAACTAGCCGAGAGCACAAAGAGATGCAAGAAAATAGACGCTTGGTACTATCAGAAAATGATACCTTATTATGCAAAAATCTGTAGCCCTCACACTACCTGAGAGAAGAATTTGACAAGTTAATTGTTCTTTTCCCTTACCTAAATGTGCTTCTGGTACTGGAATCCCCCACTCACTCTAGAGCACTGTTTTTTACAGAAATGGTGGTACAGTCCACCAAACCTCTTGTGTGTGGCTTCTGATGCTCTTTAGAGGATAAAGGGCAAGAGATATTGAGCGGTGTTTTCCTGGGTCTTGAACTGTGTTTGACACAAGAACAGCTGGCTCTGTATCAATACTAACAGAGAGCCTGGGTGTGGGTCTGGGTGTGGGTCTGGGTCTGGGTGTGTGTGTGTGTGTGTGTGTGAGAGAGAGAGAGAGAGAGAGAGCCCCAAAGGGAAATACCACCAGGAGGATCCCTTGTCTCCATGAAGGTCTGAGTGTAGCACAGGAAGTCTATCTGTGTCTTACCTCAGGTCACATGTCCCCAGGATTTTTGTCAGAAGAGGCCAGGTCAGATCTCTTCACTTCCTCTCCCTCTGCTCCAAGTCTATTGGAGGCATCTATTTTGTTTGGAGTATCTTTGAAACTCTATTAGACAAGATTCATTACTTTTGAATGACATTACATCCCCTTTTCTTTTCTTTTTTTTTCCCCCTGGTACCAGGAATCAAACTCACGACCTAGTGCTTGCCAGGCAGACCCTGTGCCGCTGAGCTAAATCCCCAGCCCTACATCCCCTTTTCTAATATCCTAGAATTGACCCTTCCGGTTACAAAGTTTCTGATTTAAAAAAAAAACCTTTGCATTTCATGAAAGAAATTCTTGCTATAATTAATTTCTTTTTCTTTTATTTTATTTTTTGGTACCAGGAATCGAACTCAAGACCTTGTG
Organism: Chinchilla lanigera; assembly: GCF_000276665.1. Lineage (NCBI taxonomy): Eukaryota > Metazoa > Chordata > Mammalia > Rodentia > Chinchillidae > Chinchilla > Chinchilla lanigera. The sequence goes on along the minus strand of NW_004955423.1, from coordinate 3,489,687 downwards.
CTTGCCAGGCAGGTGCTTGTGCCACTGAGCTATATCCCCAGCCCCTTGCTGTAATTCATAAACAACCTATACCCCACAGGCCCACCTTTATACACAAATACAACACTTTTAGAACAAACTCTCCTTTCTGCTTCCTAGAGTCCAAGAATTGAGGACATTTTCAATAAACAAGAACTCTTGTCTCTTGGATTAGTCTTTGCTTTTTAAATTTTAGAACGTACGATTCTGACATTCTGTTCTGTGTGTCGTGAATCCAGTGATCTCAGTGAAGCTCTCAATACTCTGTGACCCTGTGATACGATCAGGTGTGCTAAATAACAGTAAGGGGGACAATGGGGGGAAAGTGCTTAGAACAGCATGAAGTGAGCGCTCAGCACAGCTTTACAGCTGGGATTTCTGTGATTGTGAATTGAGATTGGGCTTTTCGGTTCCCGGTGCACTTTCACATAAATTTTCTTGTACGATCATTCTGGGAACCCTGTGAAGTACACAGGGCATATGTCCCCGTTTTACAAATGACAAAGCTGAAGGAGAGGCTCCTGACAGTACTAGAAGCATTCATATATGTACATGGTAGAGTAGGGCCTAAGTTTTCAAATTCTTACTGGTCAAATGGAAGCAGTGACATCTTTTGCCCCAAATTGTAAAATAACTTTTTTTTCCTTCACTAAAATAAGTTCTGCAATATTTTCCAATGGGAAAAGCCTCTTAAGCCTAAAAGACACATAATATTGCCAACATCTGTAAAAGTCTAGATATGGGTTTTAATATAACCATGAGCTTACAGGACACAAGATTTGAACTTCCTAGTTACAGGAAGTGAGGATCAGAATTGTGACTGTCATTTGAGGGTGATGCTCATCAGGTCACTCATCTAAACAGAGGACAGAACATCCAAACAGAACGCACTTGGTAGGCAGGGCTCCCATGTAAATCCTGACGAACCCCCATCAAGGCACCAAGCATGCTCAGAGCTGCTGCAGAGCGCTCTGCTTTTCAGGCCTCCTCCGTAATATATTTTCCCCACAGACTTCTCTGTATGTTTTCTCTGTATATTCATGGAGGGTTTCACTAGGAAGATCAGAAAGGCCTTTCTTCTAGCGCTAGTCATTTATGATTTGTTCCATTTTGTGTTGCTGTAACAAAATACCCGAGGCTGGGTATTTTAGAAAGAATAGAGGTTTATTTGGTTCATGATTTGGGTTGCCAAAAATCACACTAGGGTCTATGGAAGCCTCCAGCTACATCACAACATGGCAGAGAGCTGCAAAGGGAATTGGCCATAGGCAGAAGAGGCTAAGCAACAGGATGGTCTCACTTGGTGACAACCAGTTTTCACAATAACCTGCTGTGGTGAGAATTAATTAGTTCTTTCTGAAGGTGGTGTCCCTATGATCTAACCACCTTCCACCGGGCCCACTAAAGACCTCTCAGTGTGCTACATCAGCGATCAAGATCCTAGCACAAGAAACTCAGAAGACATGCTCAAATTATATCCAAACCAGAGCACGCCCACTGTGATGTCTCCCCCAATAGAAAACCTCTCCTTTCTGTATACATTTATGTCTTTTCTATCAAATTTACGGGCTCTACTACAGATTCAGCTTTACAGTATATACACGTCAGACTTTTTTCTTCTATATATTTGAGTTCACAATTAGATTTTCAGAAAAATAAGAGTGTGTACATATAGCCTCAGAGTGTAGTAGCCTTCACCATCATACCATCGAGGTTTGTGTAAATACACTCTACAGTGTCTGCACAGTGATGAAGTTGCCTAATGTTGCATTTCTTAGAATGTATCCATGCTGCTGAGCACATTTTCTCTGTGTATAACTGTAATTCCTGTGCTCCAAGTAATCTCCAAATAATGCCTGGTAAAACCTGTAACCTCAGTGTTGTCCAATGAAGTGTTCTTTTGGAATCCCAAAGTTTTCTTTGCATATAGGCAGAAACATAGTGTGTAGCAAACATTATTTGCCATGGCATTTTAGCCATTCAGCTAGCGATTACATTTTCCTGTCCTAAAATTTGGGCCAATGGAATGTGAGAGAAAAAGATGTGTCCAACTTTCATGTCATTTCTAACTTAAGAAGAGCCCACCAGGCTGGGTTTGACTCAACGCCCTCCCTACCACCTGGAAATGATGACAACTTGAGAAGCCTTGGAAGCCATATCTTGATGGAGGCAGATCCCAAGAGGAAAAGTACCCTTCTCACTTAAATAGCCGGACCCTTCCTTGAGAGAGAAATGAGCTTCTCTCTTATTTAAGTCACTATTTGGGCAACCTCTTCATTATTACCAGCTTAACTTTGCCCCCAAGCTATTATATTCGCACAAATAAGACAAGGAACTCAAACAACTGTTTTATTCCAGTTTGCAATTTGGTTTAGTAGATAGCAGAGGAGCTTATGTGTGAGCACAAGGATTGTGTGTGAACTCTCTGTGCTTGCAATTTTATTTTGAACCTAAAATTAATCTAAAGATAAATTTAAAACAAAACAGTTTTATTCTTAGTGAATAATAAACTTATTTATTCACTGACATCACTGGTGTTCAATAAATATATGAAGACCTGCTATGTGTCAGGTAACAGTGTGGCAATCATATTAAACACCAGTTATACTCTTTAATCTCATGGAACTTTCAATTTGAGGGAGCCAAAGTTAAATAAACAATTACACATGCATTATTTAATTGCAATTGTAGTAAATGCTAAGAGGGAAAATACAGAGTACAGAGTGCCATATGAGTGTATAACGAGAAGCCATAATCAGGACTGGGCTGTAGCTCAGTGATAGGGTTCACGCTGAACATGGGTAAGGCCCTGGGTTCCATCCCCAGTACAAAAAAATGTGGAGGGTCTAAGCGATAAAACACTAACAGAAATACTGCATTTTTAAAAAAGCAAACAAATGCTCATTGAAAATAGTTTCCATTTTTTTTGTACATTTTTATTTATTGAAAGATGCTGTGGGCAATGATAAGTAAAAGTTGGAATCGGGCATGGAGGTACACACCTGTCATCCTAGCACTCTGGGAAGCTGAAGCTGGAGGACTGCAAGTTCGAGCCCAGCCTGGGCAACTTAGAGACTTAGCAAGACCCTGTCTCAAAAATAAAAAAGGGCTGGAGCTATAGCTCAGGGTAAAGACACTGGGTCCCATCCCAGTACCAATAAGTAAATAAATATTAGTATGTGACCTCAACCTGTTTCCTCATCTGTTGAAAGAAAGCTATAGAGAATTTCTATATGGTACAGTCATGCACCTAGTAACTAACAGGGCATTTAGGCCAACAACAGACCGCATATACGGTCCAGCTGAAAAGCTCCTATCAGCTGTTATGGTGTTAGATTTAGGTAAAATACACGCTTGACCCCAAGAATGATGTGGATCTGTTGTGGGAGGGGCATGTTCATCTGTGTCTCAATGAGACGACATGGGCTTGACGGAGAAAGCAGAATCCACCAGGCATGAATTCCAGGTCCACTGTGCCATTTCATTTTTTGGTGTTGATCTGGTAAAAGAAATAAAAATAAAAAGAGCAGAATGTCTACCTTTCTGTCTACCTACTTTGCTAACTTTCTGGTGGTTCAGAAGTGAACTTCTGGAGTCGGGGCAGCTCTTTGGAGATCAGAGAGACCCTGAGTCACAGAAGAATGCTAAGGCCACTTGAAATCAAGGCACTGGGCCGTTATGGTTTCTGTGTGTTGGGACACCAGCTGTCCTGCCTTCCTGTAATCTTTCCCTACGGAGATAACTGGGGAGCACGCTCGAAAGCTAAGCAGAGCTGACTTGAAGCTTGGTGCTTATGAGAAGTCAGAGGCAATAGCAGGTAGTTACTGGGATACTAGACATAGGACAGTTAGAGTCCACCATGGTTGGACAGCGGTGGACAGAAGATTGAGATGGCAAAATAAACTCCTGGGAGCAACAAACTATTTTCCTCTGTAGCCTGGCATGTTTCAACAGATCCATCCTGAGATGTATAAAACCACGAAAGCAGATGTGTGCAGGAAACGAGAAATTGTTGCCAAGTGTCTTAGTCACTTTCCATCCCTGGGACACAACACCGGCCAGCCATAACGCAAAGGAGGAGAGCTTTGTTTTGGCTCGTGGTTACAGTCCCAGGCCAGAAACGGCATGGTGGAAAGGCCTGGGTGGAGAAGAGGCTGCTCGCACCATAGTGCTCACATCATAGCCAGACAGCAGGAAGAACAAAGGGAACAGCGCGGGAGGGAGATGTACCCTTCCAGGCCGTGCTCCCAGAAGTGGGCCGCTTCCAACCAGACCGCACCTCCAAAAGCCAGTCAGCCACATCACCCCCATGACTCAGTCGTCTTCCAAAAGCCCTGCCTATGATCGCATGAGGATCTTGTGCAACAGTCTTGATCCAAACCGTAGTATCAAGAAAAAACACCTCCATTAGCCTTTTAGCTTCACCTGCCCATAGTCGGTAGATTTAAAATCACTGATTTCAGAGGTCTCATATCTGGGAAAAACATTACTAGTTGGCCACTAGCTTTTCTGTACATAACACCTCTGATGTGGGGGTTAAGGTACCAGTTGCCTAGATTGCTTCCCAGGACCTGAAGACAAATTTTGCTGAGGACCCTGACTCCTCACTGGGGCCTGGAGATATCTGACAAGTGACTAAAGGGGGATAAAAGGGTTGGCATCTCTGTCTTCATATTCTATTGTCCTTTTGGCTGTCTTAACCCTTGGGTCAGATTTTACTCAGCTCTGTAAGTAGACATGTTGGTCCTTTAAGAAATATTTTGTCCAAGACTATGGTGCAGGGTTTACCTGACCTACTGCCCGTTGGAGCTGGTCTGGTTTCTTTTACCCCAGCCCTTGTGCTTTCACAGCAGCTCAGGCACTGACCACCCTTCAGCCCTACCGTCAGACCAGGGTGTCTCTGCAAGGTGATGCCATGAGCTGTAAGAAGAACTCAGTAGCTCCTGAGCGAAGTTGATTGCCAGTTAGGACACTGAGTGAAAGGTCAGGATATTTTGCACAGTCTGGTGGCATCAAACACTCAGATATGCAAAGATTCAACAAATTCTAGGACAGGTCCACTGTGACCCCCGCCGCTGGTCCAAGCCTGCCACATGATGAAAACGTCTTTTGAAACTGGGCCCCTGGCCAATGAAAATTTGTAGATGTTAGCCACCCCAGCAAACCAATAAAAACCATCTACTCTCTGTTCTGTGAGCAGCAGCTCGGTCATCCTCTCAATCAATTGCTTGTTCCCCCCAACCAAACCCCCAATTTGGCTGAAACTTCTTTTCCTGTCTTCCCAGTAAAGCTTTGCCTATACAGGGGTCTGTGTGCTTACAATACTTACCTCATCTCGTTTCTACTGTCTTTGGGTCAGAAGGTCACACTGCCAATATTATAGTTAGTTAGAGCCAAACTCTGGTTCCAATACTAAGTGTGTAACTTATTATTATTATTTTTGGGGGGATCAAACTCAGGGCCTTGCACATACTCAACAATCACTCTACCACTCAGCTAGATCCTGGGCCCACTATGTAGCTTTAAAAATGTACTCAACCTGTCTGTTATATAGGTTCCTTATCTATAAAATGAGAGAAACAATAGCATGGACCTTTGGCTCATAGGATTGTCATAGGATTAAACTGAGTTTTAATGCAAGTAGACTCCTTAGAACACAGCCTAGCACGTCGTGCTTGTTATTAGCTGCTTCTATTACTCTCACTTGGATGTGATTTTTCATTTACAGTCCTTATAAATTTTAAGTTAGGCTAACCAGTCAACAAAGTATAGATAGATAGGGTTTTCACAGAGGCCAAAAGAGGAAAGGCAGAAAAGTTCTTGCAATAATCAATTTTTTTTCTCTGAGAAAACTCAGTTCATTTTATACCAAGCCCCAAAGTTCTCTTTGACTTTGCCCTTTCCTGGATAGAAAAATGATTGCAAGCTATCTCTCCTACCAAGTAAGGTGGCACACACCAGTAATCCTAGCTACTGGGAGGGTGAGCAAGAGGATTACAGATTTAAACCCAGCCTGGACAAGTTAGCAAGACCCTGTCTCAAAATTAAAACACAAAAAGGGCCAGTAGAGCATAGCCTAGCACCTGTGCGGCCTTGGCTTCCATCCCCAGCTCTGCAAACAAAGCAAAACAAAACAAAACAACAGCAAAGCAAACAAAAGAATCACTCCTTACTTCCCACTATCTTCGTTAAATTTTGATCCTTAAATTTAAAGTATAGTCATGATCCAAGTAAGTTTTCCCACTGAAGCCTACTCTCGATTTGAAAATACATCCTACCTAGGTGTCTATTTTTCTTGCATCACTGGAAAGAATTTAAAATCTCATCCAAAGCACCATCGTTTCCCAGCAAGTCTCTCATCCCTAAGCCAAGTTCAATCGCACCTCTCGGTGCAAAGGAACCCCCTCTCCAGATAGAGAGGGCAGCAGCTCCTCAGCCCAGCGTAAATTAATATCACAGATGCTGCTTTCATAAGCAAATCAAAACCAGCTTTCCAGTTTGTAAACATAAACTTCACAGGCCCACTGTAGGATAGGGTTCCTAAGCATTTTGAATTTACGACACCCACATAAACCTCCAGAGTGTTATTTACAGTATTTGCTTCATAGGGAGAATTAACGTTTCAGTGGTTTAGGGAACAAATGCACACACAGGAAAGCAGGCAAGCAAATTATTTAATGATTACTTTCTAAAAATATGTCACTGAGCAGAAAAGTGTTTGGAGATATATTCAGGCCCGTGTCAGTATTCGAAGCTTCTTCATTATCACCTCAATCGCAGTGAGTGCAAGGGAGTGGGAGCACAAACTCTTACTAGTCATCTTTCATATAACACTTCGTACAAAAATAATGATTCCAGCCCTCAGAGCCCCACCCCAGTATTTTAGAAAATATTGCTTCCTTGCCTTGAGGCAATGCTCTTTGGGTACCTCAAATACTTGATGAGCTGTTTGCAACAGAACTATATTGCATTTCACCACTCCTAATGATTATCAATAATTTGCTCTTCCACCTTAAAAAATTACAATGGGTAAAATAAAAATACAACAACAGAAAGAGTGTCTTCAGTTGGCCATCCCGAGCGAGTTTTAAATTGCCCTTTTAACAATGCAGCCATCGCTACGGAACTCTGAGGGCGGATTAATGCTTTTCAGATACTTCAGTGTATCAGAACATGGATTTGCCGACAACAGCTGCAGCCAATTCCCCTGACTGAGAGGAATTACAAGTATTATCACCTAGATCATTAAACTGGGTTCATAGATTGCAGAATGTCTTCAATCAGTTCATCTAAGAGAACTTGAAGCCAGCTGGACCCCCTCAGTGAGAACTTGACTTAATTGGCCAATAAGTGGCTGGAAAAGGTGCATGCTATTTGATAAAATTACCGAGTGAGCAAGTCATTGCAGTTTGGAGAAGCACGGAGGGTAGACGGCAGGTCAGCTCTTTCGGGGAGGGCTAAGTTAATGTCCACTATTAAGTGCTGCTATGAAAAATGGTGGCTTGCGTGGAGCTCAGATTGGAAAAGAGGATCCAGGTCAGGCTTCAGCTGATGAAGTGGGCAAGAGGTATACATGTATCATGTCTTTGGCCTCATTTCTGCCTCGGTAATAGTCCTGCACTAACCACTCTTCAGTTGCCTGGATTTTTTGTCTCTTTCATTTTATTGGTATAACTAAAGATATTGCCCTTGCCAATGAATCCATCTAGAAGGAAAAAATACTTTTTCCTTGACAATGTCTCAAGATCAAAATATGTTATATGCGTGTCTGAAATGCCACAATAAATCCCAACATTTTGTAAAATTAGTATGTGCCTGTCTTGGTTACTTGTCTCTCATTGCTGAGACAAAATACCCAACACCCAAAATTAAGGGAGGAAAGGTTTATTAAGTTCACAGTCTATGGAGGTTTCAGTCGGAATCAGCTGGTTCCAAGGCAGGGTGGCATGGCACAGGGGCAACAGTTCAAGGCAGCCAAAGACAGCAAAAGCAACAAGAGCAAGGAGATAGAGCAAGCTCTTTTCCTCCCTTATACTGTAGGCAGGCTACCACCCCCTATGGCAGGTGTAGCACTCACACCATCCCAGTGCCCTTCTCTTGCACAGGATGAGGATATTTACAAAGTGAGGACCCTGGACCCCTGCTGAGTCACCTAGTTAAATTCCTGAACTTCTCAAGTTGACACAATGTATCAACCATTGCAGCACCTAAAAACAGTAACCTAAAAGTCTTCCACAGAAAGGTTCAAGAATCAAGATTTTGAAAAATATACAACTTATTCATACATATTGATAATTATTCTCTCCCTCTAGTGAGGAGATTGAAGTATTGTTTGTATAGTAGATGTCTACATTTTATCAGCACAGTTTAAAAAAATGGGCAAGTCAAAAATCAGAAAATGTTACCAGATTTTTGGCAGAAATTATTAAATAAAAACAACACTTCATGTTGAAACAAAGGTTTCTTAACATATTGCTTCTATAGCATTTTTCCCCTGCCAGTAAACGTTTTAGCCAGTTTGCAAAAAAAAAGAAAACTTTTGACAGATTTAGTTCAAGATTTCAGGTTAACAGACCTGCAACAACACATTGTCACTTGAATTATTGGTGTTAGACAATAATGTGGTATTATTCAGGGGAAGTCCCAAGATGAAGGTTCCAGTGCCGTGTGCTCATTTACTCTTATCCAGAAATCTACCTATTTCATGGATTTTTACTAAACAATGTAATTTCACTAAATAACAATTATCATTGGGTCTTATTGCAAGCAGAACAATGGAAAATAATTCCAACAAAAGCCAAGTTTGAACTACAGCCTAAGCAACAAGATACACCTTAAACTTACACAGCATTCATGAGTTAATCCACTTGTAAACGCCAATTGCATTGCTAGTATCCCTTCAACTTTATTTGCTAGCTTACTTTTGGAAGTGTGACCAACGGTGTGCACTTTCCCTTGTGTCACTGGGCAGACGTAGTGGCACGCTACCGCCGTGTCTGTGTGCTGCACTGCAGTGCCAAGCGCCTTCTCTCCAAGAGGGAAATGTAATCCTACCACAGAGGCTTTGTAGCTGCTGGTCCCTCCATCTGCAATCCTCTTCCTCCTGTCTTAAGGCCTAGGTTCATAGGTCAGAGACCTTCCCAGACAATCTGTGTAATATAACCACTTGCCATCCTTCCCAGCTCACTGCCCACTCCACTGTCCTGAGAAGATCGTACACTGACATGCTCATTTTCATATCCACACCCCTAGAATAGAGGCTCAGTAAAGAACAGGATATGGTTTGTCTTCTCCATATCTATACTCCTAGTGCCTGATGTATATTACATGCTTGCTAAATGTGAATGAATAAATACCTATCCAAGAATCATTAAAAACGTAACGCATTGGCTGCCATAAAGCCAGGGCAGCACACGTGCTTGAAGATGACATTTGCTTGTTAGAGAACTGGGATAGTTCAAAACCAGATCCAGTATGATTTCGCTTCCATGCAGCTCGTCCCTCTTCTCCTAACACCCTCACGTTCCCTCATGCCCCACAGTCCCCCGTGTCCCTCCCTGTCCCCCTCCCCCCACTGCCCGTAGCTCTCCTCCCCTCTGGTTCGTTACCCCTCCTCATTTCTATGTTCTCGTTAGGCTTCCATCATGTTCCCTCTTCATTTTCCTAAATAGTTTCATGTCTCTGCATCATTGTCCCAATTAATTTGAAAGCTCACTGAAGGCAAGGAGGAAGCTGCAGACAGTCTTCCTCCATCCTCCTTGTTTCACTCCCATTAGAGGAATATGGTAAATATGCATAGATAGCGGGATATTTTTTCAAATGGAAACCGCACATTTGCATAGCAAGAGCCACTAATACTTATCTAGTGCCTAACTCAGCCAGGCGGTGAGCGTCCAAGTACAGAATGGAACTTGTCATGTATTCTTCCTGGGCACCATAGAAAGGTTTCTTTTGTTACCTGCATCTTAGAAATGAGAATTCAGGACCTAAAGGACTTCGAAAGCTTTTTGATGGTCACAAACCATATCCTGTTCTTTACTGAGCCTCTATTCTAGGGGTGTGGATATGAAAATGAGCATGTCAGTGTACGATCTTCTCAGGACAGTGGAGGGTTCTTGGAAGAGTGCCTTACAGACTGAGGGAGACATCTAGATTCAAACCCAGGTCTTTCCACCCCAAAGTTTGAGCTCTTAAGTACACTGTTCTGTCGCAGGTCTGACTGGCAACCTCTTGGCTTATCTGTGAATTCTTTACTTGGGCCTCAAATCTTCCAAGGACAACTGGAAAGTCAAAAGCACTCTGCAAGTATGTTTTAAATTGTCTTATTTTTATTATAGCACTGAACTAGGTCTGACTAATGAGAAAGCAAGTCGTTTTCAACAACGCAGCGGCTTATAAATCAACATCTCCTTATGAAACCTCAATGTGCATTGATTTTCTGAACAGGAGACTTTCACCTCCACACTACCAGGTTCCCGCTTCTAAAATATTTTTTCAGTGTGATCCTGATGAAAAATAAGGTAGAGGTGGGGGATCATCTTCGAAAGCTTTTTGATGGTCACATTGTTGCTCTAGCAGCTGTTTGAAATGGAAATTGCCTTCTGGGTGGGAAAGCGAAGCAGGGCTTACAATTTCCTGCTCCTGTTTATTCCTAGAGTATTGCCGTGAAGAGTTAAATCAGGGAGCACTGGACTGGTGCACACATTTTTCTCTTACCCTGAGATCTTGGAGGTGAAAGGGCAGCACTGAATTAAGCATTTATTGTGTTCAAAATCTGTGACCCGGAGCTGGTATCTGAAAGCATCATTGATAATAGGGTTGGAAGCGCATTACATTTTGCTGGTACTTATCTCATCTTGCCTCGGACAATCCACTCCAGGAGTCATAATTACCCCACTAGGAAAACCGTCCCATTGTCTGCTGGTCTCTACTGGCAGGAAGTTTTTCTTTCTCTCTCCAACTATATCCTTTCTCAGCAGGGCCCATTAGTTCTCATTTAATTGGTAGCACTTGATATAAATAGCCCTTCTCTCATCGTTTATGTTGTTTTCATTTAAATAATTACACTATATGATGTTCCCACTCCCTGTCAGCGTATGTTTTATGGAAAGCAGACAGCAAACCACAGGTTTCAGTATATTGTTCAAGCATGACTCTCCCTTTTTCAAAAGAACAAGGCTCATGATGACCTTCAGAAACGGAGAAAACTATTTTTTCCTATAGTAATGGGTACACAGCCTAACTGGAGAGACAAACAGAAGCTACCAAAACTGCCCAGTGACACACTCTGTTGACGTGCTCCATGAGGCACCTAGTCGGGGCTGGTCACCAGGCTGAGGATACAAGTCTGGACGAGTCAGATACAGCCCTCACCCTTGTGCGTCCTACAGTCTGGACTGTAGAGGAGAGGAGTTTGGGTACAGGCTTCCAAAATTTATGTGCATGCAAGTTTATGGGAGACTCCGTTGAAAGACAGAGTCTGATTTTCAGTAGGTCTGAATGAGGACTGAGAATCTACATTCCCACCTCCCCAGCGACACTGATGTCATTGGCCCAAGGCCCATACTGAGTAGCACAGGGCCTTGAGAATGAGATCTGACCCACCTCAGCTGCCAAGTGAACATTTGTTATTTGGGCAGCTTCTTTAGAGAAGTAAAATCTCGCCATTCGGCAAATGGGCTTTAATGTCACTCCGTCAAGCTGTTGTGATGGCAAACAAGTATAAAAGTATTTGATAAATTTTTATCTGCTATACAAATTTATAGTGCTATAAGGAAATAATACTCTCATACTCTGCTTTTTTTTTTTTTTTTGTCTTTTTGAGACAGGGTCTCACTATGCAGTTCACGCTGGCCTTGAACTCTCTTTGTAGCCCAAATTGGCCTCAAACTCGCAGTGATCCTCCTGCCTCAGCCTCCAGAGTGCTGGGATTATAGGCTTGGGCCATCATGCCTGGCCTACTCTGCGTTTTTGAACATACAGTGTCTTCTACCTAAATCATTTGAACAATGATCACTTCCACATCTCTCAAACCAGGTTTTCAAAACACACATCTTCAAGACCAGGTGTCTTCTATTCCCAGTGATGATGTCATAGAAAAAGCTATTCTTCTATTGGCTAAAGCCTGAGGACATTTTGACTCCATTGTGAAACATTAGCACTAGGCATCTCTATAAAATGGTCTTTAGATGAGATTTGAAATTTTGACACATTTATTAGAAAGAAATAGCGTGCCTAATTTCTGGAAAATATTGCTACTGGAGATAATTTTAAATAAGTTTCCAAGCCTTGAGGTTCTCTATTATTAAGTGTTGTTAAAGGGAAGTGTTATAGTTAGCAACTTCTTGGCTATATAATTTTCTGAATTTAAATTTCCTCAGCTGTACAATGGGCATAATAACACTACTAACAAAGCATATTATGAGAATTAAGTAAGCTAATGCTTTAAAGGACCCAAGTACATAGCAAACTAATACCGCTGACTACTTCTCTTTACCGGTGTTAGGAAGATGGACTGAATGTGGCCTTGTTCTACATTACCCAGGTTCTTCCACATATTCTGGTCCTTTCTTTAGCCAGGAGCATCGTGCTGGGCCTGTACCTTCTTCTCTGTGGGCTTCCGTTTAGATTACACGCTGCCCTCCAAGGAGAAACAGGGATATGCTTCTCTGTCCTAAAAAAAGCAGACTTTAATAGTGCATGTTCATTATGATGAAAGTTTTTCTCCCAATTTTTTAATGTGACAAAATGCTTACAGTAAAATTTCCCAGCTTAGTCATCCTCAAGTGCACAGCTCAGTGGTATTAACAGCATGCGTAATGCTGTGCAACCATCACCACCAACCATCTCTGTAACTCTTTTCATCTTGTGAAACTGAAACTCCTATTCACTAAACAGTAAGTATCTCCTCCCTTCCGCTATACTTCCTGCCCCTATGGTTCTGACTGCTCGATGTACCTCTTGTAAATGAAATCACGCAGTATTCGTCTTTCTGTGCCTGACTTATGTCACAACATAATGTCTTCAAGGTTCATCCATGCTGTAACATGTGCTCATGTTTCCTTCCTTTTTAAGGCTGAGTAGTGTGCCATTGCATAACACATTTTGCTTACCCATTCATCTGTTCATGAGCATGTGGTTGCTTCCACGTTTTAGCAGTGGTGTGTAATGCTGCCATGAATATGGATGTGCTACTATCTCTTGGAAATCCTGAAACATGGCTGTTTGAAAATTCAATCTTGAAGAAACTGGCCTGGCTGTTAGTAAAGATTATTTGTAGTATCCAGAGTCATACTCTGTATGTGAAAAACTGGTATGAGGGTGGAAAAGGGGAAAAGTGAAGCTACTGAACTTACCAGCCATGACTGCATATGGGGCACAATGTTAAATACTATGCGAACAATACCTACGCCATTAGCTCCACGTTCTTCAGATGAAGACACTGAGGCTCAGTAATGTTGATAACTGATCTGAGAACTACAGGCAATATTTGAACACATCTGCCTAAGGTTTGTGATTTTATTCATTTTTTAAAATTTCTTGTGGTACTGGGGATTGAACTCAGGCCTTGTGGGTGCTAGGGAAGCACTGTATCCACAAGCTGCATCCCCAGGCCCCAGGTTTGTGATTTTAAAGACAGTCTCACATAGCTCGTGTGATGCTGGCTCAATGTAAGGGTGCAGATCTTCACCCTTCTCTTCTGCTGCCGCCACTGTGGGCCCAGTGCACCCAAGAGGACACCAAGGTCAAAATGCTCTATGTGCTGCCTCTGTGCCCAGTGGGCAGCATGGAGATGGGCTAGCTGGTCACCGTGGCTTACCATTCTGAAGGTCCGTCCCTGGGGAAGAGACTGAGATCTGTGCATAGGAGATTTGCCAGGCAATACTCTATGGGACACCTGAGAGGAGAGGGGAGGGTTTCAGGAGAAGGACCTCATCCAGTCCCACAGGGCACTCTGCTGTCTGGATTGCCCTTCTGGATTATCCTGCTTTGAAGCAAAGGGAATCAGACTTTCTTTTTTTTCTGGTGCTAGGAATCAAACCCAGGGCTTCAGACATACAAGGCAGGTCCTCTGCTACCAAGTTACACCCCAGCACGGTGACCAGACTTTAAACCCTCCGATTAGCCAGGCATTTTTGTGCAGAATGCCTGAGGTTAGGATTAAGGGAATAGCCTTGATAGTCCAAGGAGAGCGACTCAGTTGAGAGCCATCAACCATCAGGATTTAGAAGGATGAGCTGTATCAGTCTGAGAGGAAACTGGGAGGTGGACCACAGCACTCACCACAGAAGTCTTTTGCTTCTTGCCCCGACCCCTGGGTTATTCACTTCCGTGCAAAGAGGTTAACACTGGATGTTGGGAATAGGGGGGTAATCACATCTCCCGAGATGCGACATGCTCAGTTCCTTTGCCGTCTGATACGTTATGTGCTGGAGGTAGAAGAAGGGCAGGATACAGTACCCAGACTCCTGCTAACCTTGGTTCAGTAGCAGAGAAGCACATCTAATCCCAAAGCATCATACTTGAGCCATTTTATTTGCATCTTTGGGATTTTCAGTTTTTAAAAAATGTTCTCTTCTATGTGAGGGGGAAAAAAGGAGCCAGAAAATAGTCTAAAAGCACATTACCAGGAAATTGTTTCCACTGTGTTTATGACTGTCCTTAATGTTTTATGAATATGCTAAAAAAAAATGCTGGGGCATATTTCCTTGGGCACTCTAGTTAATTACTTATTCTGAGTGCTTCTACTCCATTCCTTGCAAAATGTGTTGTGCATTAATTCTGATTATGTACAAAAACCCACCTGCAAGGAAAAACTCTGAATCAGTAATGCTGATAAAATGAGCAGCCCTCCTGGGGCTCCACTGAGAAAGAGGATGCTGGACAGAATTAGAATCTCGTAGCTAAGGCTATTCATAATGTCATTAACATAAAGGCAATTAAATGAGTTTTTAACCTACAACCCTTTATTGTTATTAATGAACATTAGAAAAACACAGGAGATAAAATTGGTAATTATCTCTGCACCAAGCTATGCAATAATGTGTTTAAATATAAAAACAAAACAAATGATTATTGTTAGTATTTTCAGTAGCAGAAACCCCAGGAGCAGCTCCGTCATATTTAATCACATGGGCCCACACCAAGAGGGTTAATTAAAAGAGGGCTTTACCTTCTATGTGCCTGGTTGTTCAGCTTAATACGGAATCAACAAACGTAAATGTAAATTTACAAAATGTCCTAAGCAGTTGTTTCTGCCTAAGGGTTAACCACCTTTACAGAAACGCAGTCCCCTTTAGGACAGTGGTCTGTGGCTCCAGAAACAAGTTTTTCCTCTCTGAAAAAAAATAATTACTACACAATGCTTTCAAAGCCCATTCTGAGAACAGCTGTATAAATCCAGGCTCATCACTTAAGCTTGGTGTTCAGTAAAAATAATTTAAGCATTTGAGAAGGACATGTAGATTTAAAAAGTAATAGCAAATGCAATCTCAGCACTACGCTATATTCAAGAGCCGCCAGTTTAATTTTTTCCTTTCTTTATGCAAACTGGAACAGCCTTTAAATAAGCCATCCTAGGCAGAGCTTGTTTATGAGGACACAGCAGTTAATGGATGGTGAAATGCCCTGCATCTAATAATAGTTTTCCACTAATTAATTCAGTTTGTATATCTTACAATTGAAAATGTGAATATCACATCTCTTATAATTTATTCCAAACTGGCTTTGTTTCCAAAGCCCATTTTTAAATGATGCATACCTCTAATTTGTCTTTGTAGTGCAGTTCAGGGCAAACAATACTGCACAAATGTGATCCTTGGAAACAGATTTTGAACAACTGCCATGTGGCAAAGCTAAGGCTTTTTGTGTTCACTTCATTTTTCTCATACAACCAATTCTACAAAGGAAATTACTTGGCTTTTTTTAAAAAGGCACTTTATAAAACAAAATAAATGTAGTGAAACCACTTACATTTGCATAATATTTTATAAAACAGTTTTTGAGAACTTTGGGAGATAATGAGATCAAAATCATGACAATCACATTCATTTTCATTAATTGACTCTCTCTTACACATTTTGTTACGTACAGAGAGCTTCCTTACCTACGTGTGAGCTCCTTAAGGGACAGGAAATTGAGCTAAGTATCAGGATGAGAATTTAGACATGGGAAATATGGCAGAGTACTTTTCTTTTCTCTAGTGCTGGTTATGCCTCCCAAAGCTGCTAGGACTCAGAATTTAAGGTCAAGAATGAATCCCACATGGTCAGCTACCCGACAGGTAGTTAGAGATAGAGGCTGGGTCAAGCTATCTAGGAATGGCAGGGAAAAGATGTACAGCCAGCCCTCAGCTCTCTCCAAAGTGAACGGAGGGGAGACCCCAGGGTGTGAGGCAGGGGAACGAGGCAGAGCAGCAGTCATTCGTGCCATCTCCCTTCCACGCGGTTCTCCTGGGTGGACCAGATGGAAAAGACACACTGCAGACCAAGCCCAGGAGCACACACAGCTCACCAGTCCCTGCTACAAGGACCCCTGCTCAGGGCCAGGTAAGTCCATGACTGCCATGCCTTTGCCTTCTAAGTTTCAGATAATCATCCTCAGGGCCAAGCACCCTCTTTGTTTAGTCTTCCTTCTCACTCTGCCCTGAGTTGGGATCCAGGCACAGCACATCCTGCTGTCCTATGATCCAGGAAGACCAAGCCAATACCTAGAGGCTGGGGAGAGGCCTCCGCAGGATGGTTCTGCGTTTATGGAGTATCTGTGTGCTGGAGCCATACCTGTAGACTGGAGCAAGAAGGGACTTTTTGCTGTAAACCAAAAAAGGATTTCTTCCAGCACATGGAGCTTTGGCCTGGGGGGTGTGAGGGGACGTATTCATCAAAACCATTTGCATTTTCAAGTTCCATTATTCCTGATCCTTCTGAACATGCTGCCCGGCTGGTGCCTCTGCCATGTGGCAGACGCAAGCTCAAGGTCAATCTCCGGCTGTTAGCCAAACAATTGGGAACCACAGCACACTAAACTTCCCCCTTTCTTGTCACTCTCCCTGGCTATTAACCACCCCTAGGGCGCCCTCAGGGGCCGCAAATTTTCTCCTGGCGCCTCCCCCGACTTGTGAAAATTCTAGAGGCCTGTGAGGTGAATGATGAGCAAGCACAGGGCCATATGCAGGGCCTTTGATGACCTGACTTCAGACAGCTGAGGGAGGAGGGACGGTGGCTGCATGGCTGCTGTATTGTCGACCCTTTGATTGGGCCCGTTCTGGCTGCCCTGCGGAGCTGCTGCCAGTGGGCCAGCCAGGGAGAAGGTGGCCAAACAGCAGAACAACGGCACAGCCTTTCACAGCTGGAAAATCATTTTTCAAAGACCTCCGGGAGGCACCAGTTGGTCCTGTCAGCTGATATTTGATCTGGGGAGTGTGGAGCAGCTGATGCCAAAGCAAGGCTCCTCCAGACCCGCTTTAACTGAAGGCTGGCCGGGGGACCGACTGCCTTTTCGCTCTCCTTCCTGTCTGGACCTAGGAAAAAGGCTGGTGGATTCCCTCATGCTAACTTCTCTGCATGCAAAGAGAATCAGGGGCCCTTCCGCCCCCATTCATTTTCTTCACAAAGTTCTCAGAAGGGTGAATAATAATAACAACTATAAGACAAATTTCTGCAGGACAAAATATGTCAATTTTACATTCAGATACTCAGAGAAATAGGAAACTTCTTTGCAAATGGTCCTGTTTCGACAATTTTGAGGAGCTTTGTGTCTATGCCCAGCAGAATGGTATGCGATCAGTAAAATTTAAAAAAAAAAAAACTAGTTGAATATAGCTTGTATGGATTCTGTGCAATCTGGGTCTAAATTAAATGGCTATAATAAAGAGTGGCTATATTTAGAGTGACCAAAAAATATTTTATCAAAATACAACAAAATCTTTGGAGTGAAAGGGGATAGTAATAATCAACTCTGAAAACAGACGTAAACTGGAACAGTTCTAGGTTATCTGGAGTTTCTGAGTCTTCCTATTCTTTTCACATCATCCTTACAATGTCATTTTCAAAATAAAGAGTGTCACATCTGTTTCCTAAAAATGCCTATATTAGTTTGATCTTTTCACTTTTAAGAGGAAGGGACGTTGTAAGTCTCAGACCACAACTTTCACACCCGCAGAACAAAATAGGGCCATGCGTAAGACTCACATCTCCAGATTTTGGAAAGAGAGCTAAAGCAGGAGTTAAGAAATGTAGTTAAATCCCAGCTCAGCTGTTGCTGCGGCTCTTGCCACTTTTACTATTCCTATTACTACTAGTAGTACTACTACTAATTCTATTACCCTTGCTATGACTGTTGCCCATTTTGGCTCTTTGCATCCTCATTTACTTGCCTATCACTGGAACTCCATGCAAATATCTGGGAGAGTAAATTTTCATAATTGTGATGAAACCCCTCTCCATCTGGCCTTTTACTTTGGCAAATGTATGTGTATGTGTGTGCCCATGCACATGCATTTACACACATTTGCACGCTCATGCAAGTGCATACACATGACAGATAATTTGTGAGCACTTATTATGCACCAGGTCTAGTGTTAACTGCTGTCAGTACAAATCAGTGCAATTTAGATTCTAAAACTAAGAGTGCAGTAGAAGAGGTAGACAAACAAATGTTATACAAGACATGGGAATAGTTTATTTTAGGGACAGGTATGCATGGAGAGGATAGGGTATCAGGGATGGTATAACTGTTCTGGGTCTTTATGGATAAGCACACATTAGCTAATGAATTAGGAGAGAGAATGATCTAGTCAGAGAAGAATTCACACTGAGTCATGAAGGAGTGGGGCATCTCGGAAGACAACAGGAAGTTTAATAGACCATAGTATCCCACAAGACACACAGTAGAAGGGAAGGAAAATGAAGCTACTAAGAGCAGGAACAAATTTACAAAGTCTTGAGCATCACGTCTGTTTGTAAGGTATATGAAAGGCTAGCTCAAACCAGACAGTGATCTGATTGCAAAAAGGTATGTAAGGTTACCCTAATAAGCTACTTAGGAAATTATATAAAGAAAACATTACACATATTACTCAAGCCACATTGTGTGCCTTGGGATTTCTTAATCTTGGCCCTGTTGACATTTTGGGCCAGAGAACACTTCATTGGGTGGGGTCTATCCTGTATATCATAGGATGTTTGGCATCTAATGACGCATGTACCCCAAGATGTGACACTGCAAAAATGTCTCTAGACATTGCTAAATGTCCCCTAAGGGGCAAAATTGTCCTAAATATTGCCCCTAGCTAAGAACCACTGCAAATTCAGAAACAAAGTGAAAGAGTATACAGGGAGTTAAGGGAAAGAAAATAGTCTGCAGAAGCTGAGGCAGATTGCTCTTCCAAATCACTTTGAAGAACTCCAAAACTGTTTTCCGTCAAAATCGTTTTCTGACATAGCCTTTATGTCCCAGGCAGACTCAGTCTTTTGACTAAATAATTAGGTGGCCTTATCCAGGCTGCGGGCCTGGGGCCATATGAGACCACAGCATCTACTTGAGTAATAGTTTAAATATGATTAATGTCCCCGAGGATGCACCATGATTCGAGGCCCAGTCTGCAAAATGGCTGTGGAACCTCTGGGGGTGTGGCCTAGCGGGAGTCGGTAGGTCCCTGAGGGCGTGCCGTGCCCCCAGAAGGTAGCTCTCCTGGGACTCCTAGGTAGCTCTTGTGAAAAGCCTGAGTTTGGCTCCACCCTCCTCCCTCTGCTCCTGGCTGGATGTATAATCATTTGCTGGCTCCTTTATCTGCCACAACCATAAGAAGATGCATCAAACCCATGCTGCACCAGTGGACTTTCAGCTTCCAAAGCTGTGAGCTAACTAAACCTTTCCTCCTATAAGTTAGTTGCCTCTGGTATTTTGTTGTAGTGACAGAAAATTGAGTAATATACCATCCTTTGGCCAACTCTATTAGGTAAAATGTAGTGTATCATGGCATCTGGCAGAGGAAAATTCATTGCCATGGGGGTAATTTTTACACAAAAAGAATACCAAGATCAAATCTACTTTCAGGAAAATAACACCACTGATAGTGAGACATATGTGTGGGGATGAAAAGAGATGAGGGGTCAGCTCCAGCCAGCCTAACAAAGAGGCCGTATCTATACACAGGGCAACAAGTGATAGAAACTGACTGAGGCAGTAGGAACAGGAAGCCTGGTGCCACCTCAGGCGTCAGTTCCAAAGTACAACCACAGGATTCACTGGGAAATTAGGTGTGAAACTAGAAAGTAGGAGCTGAGCATGACTTCTTGTTTCTGGCCTGAGAGTCTGTCTATGCTCCAACATATTGACCGTCAGGAATAAAACAAGAACTGGATTCAGCCTCATCCTTTTTACCTTGTTGATTTATGATAAAGTAACTTCTTTCTAAATAATTTTAAGAGTAGCCATTTTAGTTATAACTGATTAATAAATTAAAAGCCATTGCAATCTTCATTAATTCTACTGAGTTAACACTATTATAAATTAATGCCTTTAAGAGAAGAGAACTAGAATGTTCGTGTCTTGCCCTGCATAAATTCTGGTCAAATTAACCAGAGAAGACACACACATGCACACACACACATACACACACCCCTAATTACAAGTCAACTTATAAAATAAAACAAAAAACTATGAAAACAAAACTATCAAAGTCCAAACAAGTGCCAAGAAAAGGTCAAGCGCAAAACACATCTGGCGTTTAGTTAGATGGAGGGGTACCTTACAGGGTGGAGTGGATCTCAAAATAAGGCCCCTAGGAAACTTCTAGACTCTTTCAGGGGCATCTGTGGGGTCAAAACTATTTCACACAAGATCAAGACATCACTTACCTTTTCCTCTCTTGTTCTTTCATTTATTTAGAGGGAGGTTTTCAAAGGCTGTGTGATATATGATGACATCATTACTCTGATGGGAATTTGGGATGTGTCCTTCTGCATTACAATAGTTCTCCCATTTGTGTTTTCACTTTCCAGAGTTTGGGTTACCTACAGTGGTCTGAAATATTAAATGGAAGATTCCATAAATAAACAATCCATAAGTTTTAAATTGCATGCCATTTCTGAGTAGTGTGATGGAATCTCCTGCCGTCCCACTGTCATCCACCCAGAATGTGAAGTATATTTTCTCATGCATATCCATGCTATATCCACTGCCCACCCACTGGTCACTTAGAAGCCATCTGGGTCATCAGCTGGGTGTTTATGGCACCAGAGCACTTGTGCTCCAGTAACCCTTATGTTATTTAGTAACGATCCTGAAGCACACAAGTAGTGATGCTGGCAATTCAGATGTGCCAAAGCTAACCTGTAAAGTGCTTTCTTTCAGTGACAAGATGAAAGTTCTTGACTTCATAAGGAAAGAAATTAACCCATAGGCTAAGGTTGCTGAGATTTACAGTAAGAACAAATCTATCCATGAAATTGTGAAGAAGGAAATGGAAATTCATGCTAGGTTTACTTTTGCTCCTCAAACCAAAAAGGTTAGCCACAGTGTAGGATAAGTGCTTAGTTAAGATGGAAAAGGCATTAAATTGTAGAGTCTGGTACTGTTCAAGCTTTCAGGCACCCACTGGGGTTTGGAGGTGTCCCCCGTGGATAAGGGGGGAGATGAGCTACTTTTAATTTCAAATATGGTCAATATCTATTCTCTCTCCCTCCCTGTCTCCCTCTTCCCTCTTTCTACATAAACCCATAAAGAACTTTTTGGAGTCCTCAAAAAATTTTAAGAGTGTAAAGGGGGATTGAGACCAAAAAATTCAAGGACCACTGCCTTGGACAGACTATCAAAAGGTATGCTTGACCCTGACTAGGTCTTTCCACACAGTTGGGTCAAAGTCGGTCGTCAGTGATTTAGCTTCTCTATTGAACTACAGTCGCTTCTGTCTCCTGCTTTCACTTTTGTTGGTAATGGAAAAAGATTTTGCTCAGGGTTTCCTCAGTCTCATCTCCTTAATGTAAGGTGATATCCTAGGCTTCAAGATCTCAGAAACAGCTCATACCCTTCACAATTCTATATATGTATTTATACTAATGTTGTTGGAAGTACCTAAACTAAACAAGATGCTAGTAGCCTTCCAAGCAAGATAAAACCTTAGAATAGTGCAACTGTCTGCAAAACTACCCCCTTTGCATCTCCAGCTAATGCTCATGTAATTATCTAGAAGTTTAGCTCCAACTTCTTTGAAGCACAGACATTATTAGTAGTGTTACAGTTAAAATTCTTATACTATTAGATTTGTAAGAATCTGAGGGTTGTAAATCTTCAAAGCCCTTGTCTATCTACAAATATGATTATTTCATTCTCAATCTTGAATAGTAATTTAGCTGGGGATAGTAAATAATACACTTTTTATTGCAACCTTAGGTAATGGCAAAAGTGATTTTTGTTTCTGTTGACACACAGATAAAGAGGTTTTTGCTCCTTGTTTCATGTGGGAAGCCCAACCCCAGTTTTCTGACACATGCAGGGGGCGATAGGAGCCTGGTCCCAAGATGGTATTAAGACTCCAGTCTCGGTGGTCTTGTTCATTTTTGGGTCCCTGTAGTTTATGCAGCTCCAGTTCTTGCTAACCAGTTGGTTTTCCTTTCCATTTCTCATCCAGTGTTTTCCTTTTTGTTTTAGATTCCAGCTATGTACATCTATCATGCATTTAATATTTTATCACTTTTCTTGTGTGTTTGCAAAACAGTGATATTTCTGCAAGTGCTTAACCCACCATCTTGACCTACAGGTCTAAGCCCATATCCTCATAATGGAACCAAGGGATATATTTGCCAAAGCCAGAAATACTAAATCTTTGTGACTTACCAAAGCACGCCAAAAACTGCAAAACGCTAATTAGATTTTGTTAAAGATCCTAAATTAGAGCTGAGCATTGCTGTACTTGGATTGGTTATTGCAAATTAAACAGAACTATTTCATTTAAGTTTATGGTCATGCAGGTTAATTAAAATTTTCTCTTTAGAAATACAGCCCCCAAGACTATATGTAATTTAGTAGGTTTTATATTCATGCAGAGCAACAATGGCAGTTTCAATATTTAATTCTTGCCTCATAAACTTTAAAGCAAAAAACACATCCTCCCCAAGTTGTGTGAACGCTCTTTATGTTGGAAACAACTCACTAAAGGAAACTTGGAGTTGCTAGGTAACATGGTGCCTGTGGAAAGCTTCTAATAAAATGTATTTAAATCAGATTTCCTGGAGCAGATGGGCAAACTGAAGTGGAAAATAAATTCAAATGATCTGATATTGGCTTTTCATGGCAGAGCTAAAATCTTCTTGCAGTCAAAACGCACATAGATCATTTTCCTAGGGTACCGTTAAGGTAGCCTTGCTACAGAAACCATCGTGTCTTCTTCTCTTCAACATAAAGCTTCCTGAGCTTTGACAGCTGAATTACTTTCTAGCAACTGTGGCTGATCCATGAGGAACGAGTACTGCACAGAGAAGGAAATGACTTTGAATGTGCCTGCTTTCCTTGCATCCTCCCTAGGTTCACCCTTTCTTGTGCATTAATGCTTTAGTCAGGGTGGTCTTGTCTTTAATTCTTTCAGATCTTAATTTTTTTTTTAAAAAAAAATCATGGGCTAGGAATGGAGCTCTGTGGTAGGGTGAGTGCTTAACGTGTGAGGTCCTGGGTTGAAACTCCAGCACTGAAAAGTAGATAAATAAAATCAGATTATCAAAGCAGGGTTGAGCTTCTGGAAAATAAACCAGATAAGGCAGAGTGCCACTCATTAATAAGACAGAAGTGCCTCCAGAACCTCAGCATACATGTCTCTTGCTTCTCTGAGAGAATTTTCGCCATGAAAATAAAAACAGGGCATCCCAGGAAGAGAAGTTGGCAACAGAAAGCAGGTGTAAACAAGAATGGCAGGTTAGGGAACTGCAGTGAAAGGACAGGGCAAACCCTGAGCAGCTACTATCTGGCAGGCATGGTACCAGGTTCTTCATCTGCGGTATTTCACTTAATTATCACAGCAAATCTACCCAGAAGGTATTATTTTTTTCATCTTATAGGTGAGAAAACTGGGGCCCCAATGGCCTTACTAACTTAAAAGGGGTCACATAGTTAATGAACAGCAGAACCATGATTCAGAAATAGAACTGCCTGATTTTAAAGCTTGGCCACTTCCTCAGAAGACCCAGGCCCTTTGGGAGAGAGTACAATAATAGACATTCTTACATACTGCTAATGGAAGTGTAAATCAGTTCAAATTTTAGCACTGTCTATCAAAATGTTAAGCATACACACCATCAGATACACAAAATCATTTCTGTAATAGAGAAAAATTGGAACTGGGGATTGGTTGGATAACCTCTAATAAAACCACACAATACCAGAATTACTAGAATACTATGCACTCATTAAAAAGAATGAGGTAAATCTAAATGGACACGTGAAAATGTATTCTCAACATTATTCAGTCAAAAATAAGTTGCAAAAACAAAAGTTGTTCAAAAGCACAGATTTGTAACTTGGGTCAAATGTGTACAATCTCCTTGGACAAATGGGGAGCTCCTAGAAATATATACAGTGTCAGTGCTCAGTGGTGAAATTCCAGGGAACGGGGTGGAGTGGTTGTTGGCAGAATGGGGAGGAATATTTTACTTTTCACTTAGTACCATCCTCAACTATCTGATTTTTCCTAATAAGCAAGTATTATTAGCAATAAGCAAGTATTACTTTCATAAGAAAGAATTTAAAGAAGGCCCTTTGAACTTAGAAAATAATGGAAGGGTTTTATAGCACAAAAATGAAGTGGGTCAGGATCTGTTAGAGAATAAAGGGAAGGCAGACGATGATTAAGGAGCTAATGATTGTCAAAGGTCATTTACGTCTTCATGCTAATTGCCAAGGCAGATTCACAAAGAAGTTTAGCACTGGAAAGTGTGCACCTTGAAGGCAGAAGGCCAAAAAGGAAACTCCTCATGATATTTTGGATAACTTGTCAAACCAACACCTAAATGCTTTCTATTTTTCTCAACTCTATTCAGTGCCTGGAAACTTGAACACATTTGTTCTGTTCACACAAGAAATGAGCCAAAGAAAGCCTCCAGTAGCTCTACTGGAGAAATATTTTCTCAAAAAAAAAAAGAAGGAGGAGGCTTGCCTCCGAGCCAGATGTGGTTGCACAAACCTGTACTCAGCTACTTAGGAGGATGAGGCAGGAGGATCGCAAGTTCGAGGCCAGTCTGCACACCAGAGTCAGGTCCTGTCACAGAATAAAAGTTTAAGAAAGGACTGGGATGTAGCTCAGCGCTTCCCGAGTCCAATCCTTAATACTTCAAAAGAAAAGAAGAAGAAGAAAAAACCTTTTCTACAGCAAACCGTTCTATTCTCAGGATGCGCAGGGGTTGTCAGTGACAGCTGTAGCCCTTTCTGCGTGGAGATATTCTCTCGCTGATGTGGAGGCAGATTGCATTTGACTGGCTAATCCAGCCGTACACTGGAGAAATGAGGAAAGGCCCGAGCTACCCAGATGCGCTTTAGATTCTAAAAGGAGACGAGCCTACCAATAGTTTTTTGTTTTTGCTTTTGGGTTGTTTTTTATTTTGTTTTGGATTTTTTTGCCACTGCTTTTTCTGATAATAGCAACATGGCCATTATTATTGAGATTTCTGCTGCATATTTCTGAGATGCCCCAGACATCTCAGAGCACTTTCTGCAGAAGATATGACAATACTTTTTTCCAAAGGCTTTCTTAAAGTTGCTTACTTCGTGTTGCACGGCAGTATGGTTCACCTCTTTTATCTTTACTGCCCAATGTTTCCTATTCTTTTTTTTTTTGTTTTTTTGTTTTTGTTTTTTTCCGGTACCGGGAACCGAACTCACGACCTTGTGCTTGCCAGGCAGGCGCTGTGCCGCTGAGCTGAATCCCCAGCCTCTCCTATTCTTATTATTTTGTTCTAGTTAGCTTTCCTTTAGCTTTTCAACCCCCCTGGTTGCAGTTTCCCTAATACTAATAGCTAATATTTATTAGCACTAATTATGTGCTAGGCACTAACAGGTGCTTTTGACAAATTAATGAATTTAATCTTCATTGTACATCTATGAAGAAGATACTGCCATGAGCCTCGGTGGGTGCATGAGGAAACTGAGGCATAGAGGTGGTAAGGAACTTGGAGCCGTCTCCCCCCGAAGGCGCGCTCATTTCACCGTGCACCACAGAATGTCGCGGCGGAGAGCGCGGCCTATCTTCCTTTTAACTTTGTTTTTTATTAGTATACACATATTGATCACATTCATCATAGAAAATTTGTACCTGTATATAACATATCTTAATTCATTTTCCCCCATTCCCCTTCCCACCCTGTAACCCCTCCTCCTCTCCCTATTTACAAAAATTTTGTTCCTGTTTTTCCTTCCATTCTCTTTCATTTCCTTTTCTCTTCCTTCCCTTTCCTCTCCTACCTCACTTGTGCCCCTGAGGTCCCACTGGACCCAGCTAGTCCCCTTCTTCACAAAAGGGTTAAAAGCATTATACCGTGCCAGGCATGGTGGCGCATGCCTGTAATCCCAGTGCTCGGGAGGCTGAGGCAGGAGAATTGTTGGGACTTCGAAACCAGCCTGGGCTACAAAGTGAGCTCAAGGCCAGCTGGACTGCACAGAGAGACCCTGTCTCAAAAATACAAAACAAAACAAAACAAAGCATCATACTGCAGTGATACATGCACACCCCCATTTATAAAAAGCAGCACAGTTTGTAATAGCCAAATCTTGGAAACAGCCCAGATGCTCATTAATGGATGAATGGATAAAGAAAATATGGGGGTTTTTTTTATCTGCAATGGAATACTACTCTGCCATAGAAAAGGACAGACCAGAGACATTTTTAGGTAAATGGATGCACTTTGAGACCATACTCTTAAGTGAAATAAGTCAGACACATATGTTTAAATAGCACATTGTCTCTGTTGTGTGAAAAGCCAAAAGTGTAAATAAGGCAGTCTATCTTGAAGGAGGCAGACGGACAGAACACCTAAGCTAAGAGAATCCCTACACTCTGCATGACCCATTTCCTGTCCTTGATTCGAGGTGTTCACCAGGGCATTGAAATTCAGCTTTCCTAAGTTGGGGGAACTCAGATCCTGAGCTTCAGCAGCCATGCCACAAGCGGCCTGCCCCCGCTTTCCAATCCAGCCTGTCTGATCTCTTCCTTTGCTGACAGTTGTGCTGTGGTTGTGGTTGTTGGTAGTCCCGTGCAATTAGCACATGCATATTTGGGAAGATCCTATTACCTAGTGTCTGAAATCCACATTCTAACACTTTCTTACAGTCCTACCTGCCTCCCAAGTGAGCTGGGGATGTAGCACAATGGTAGAGTACTTTCTCAGTATGTTGCAGCCCTGGGTTTCATCCCCAGCACTGAAAAAATAAAAGAATTACCTAAATGGCTTCTAATGATGACCAGCTTGATAATGTCCATTTTTATAGGCTTTATCTCTAAGGAAGTTTGGGGATGAGGCATGTTATTCCCATCAGCAAATGTAAGAATCAATAGAGCTAACAACCATGTTAGCAAGATGACTTATCTTCTGCATGTTGATGACCCTCCCTCCTTAGCTATTGAAATATTTGTGTAATTAGCTCAGGCCACGGTGACAGAGGTAGACACTACACATGGACACGGCATTATCAATTTCCCCTCACCAAGGTTTATCTGTCTCTTGCCATCCTGACAGCCTTCTGACCCTCAGTAGAGACTAGCATAGAGAAGGCATTACCCTAAAGGACACTAGCCAGACACTTGATAACAAGTTGGTTGCATCAAACCCAATTCCACCCCTAGAACTGACACCTATTTTGGATATGGCTTAGCCTTCCCTGACCCTAGTGCTGTTGCTTGCACGGCTATCTGAGGCCTTATAGAATATGTTGCCTCCTGATACAGGATACCACACAACTTTGCCTCCAACTAAGGGACCCATTTGCTGGTGACAGGGTGTGGAAGTGTGTACATGACCTTGGATTGATTGGTCTGAAAATGTATTTCATCACCCAGAGGCAGCCCACATAATGCAACAGTGGAATGGCGCACCCGAGATGCTAGCTTGAGCCCAACGCCCTCTGGGGCTGAGCTGCTTCCTCTACTATGTGGTATGTGCCCAGAACCATCAGTACTCATTCTCTAATAGCTGTAAGAGGTGAGTCCAAGAATAAGTGTGGAAGCAAATTGGTCCCTTTCCCATTATTCTCAGTGATCCACTTGTGAAATTCTTTTTAAAGCAATGGACCCTAATTAGTATGAGGAACTGATGTTGTTACTGTGATAGGGCCAAAGGGAATATGTCTTGGAGCCAGAGATTCAATGGGGCATCTCTTGGTGATAATTTAATGGCTAGTGATAACTACAAATGGCAGATTCATCAGCCTAGCTCAGAGTGGCTAAAGCAACACAGAACCCTTGGGGATGAAGGTCTGAGTCTCTTCTAGATGACTCTTGAGAAGTAACCTAGACCCCTCTGAAGTGTTGGCAAAGGATGGGGGAAGTCTAGAATGATGGTGGAAGATGAAGATGACAAATATCAATATGGCTTTGGGACCAGTGGCAGCCATGGGAGCTGGACCTCATTACATTAAGCTTCCTATATTAAGACTTATAGGCTCTATAAATAAAAATAAAGCAAGTAAGAAGATATGTAATGGTAACATTGGATGACTATTTTAATAAGAACTTTTAAGGAAGCTTTTTCTGGTTTTGTGATATTGCAGCAGAAGCCTAAAGTAAAGGAGCAAGCTAC
The DNA here is from genome assembly GCF_000276665.1 of Chinchilla lanigera. Lineage (NCBI taxonomy): Eukaryota > Metazoa > Chordata > Mammalia > Rodentia > Chinchillidae > Chinchilla > Chinchilla lanigera. The sequence continues at coordinate 3,460,894 of NW_004955423.1, read as the reverse complement.
ATGGGTGTGTGAAAAAAACAAATTCCAAAGAGAAAAAACAAGCCCAAAGATTCTGAAACGGGAGTGCGCTTGGGGTTCTTGAGGAAGCTCCTGTGGCCACAGGAGCACGGGAAAAGCAGCGAGGTGATCAGGATGATAACAGAGCCCAAACCAAGTAAAATGAGAAATTTGGATCTCACTCTATGAGAGAGAGAGAGCCATCTACTGATTGTGAAATGATATATCATACATCATACAGAGCTTTTTGCCTCTCAGAGAGAGGTGCAGGAGGACCGGTAAGCTGCAAGCCAGGCACAGTAGCACATGTCTATAATCCCAACACTTTGAGAGTCTGAGGCAGGAGGATCCCAAATTTGACCCCAGCCTGGGCAACTCAGTGACTCAGTAAAACCCTGTCTCAAAATAAAGAATAAAAATCAGTTGCAGTGTACCTTAGTGTGAAAGCCCTGAATTTAATCTCCAGTACCATAAAGAAAGAAAGGAAGGAAGGGGTGGAAGGGGAAGGGCAAAAGGAAAGAAAAAGAAGGGAAGAGAAGAGGAGGGGAAGCGGGGAGAGGAGGCCACTACAGTACATTGTTTGGGTACATAAAACAAAGGTGCTGCATTGCTGGACATGAAGTCTTGGCCTAAAAGTGATGTGGCTATACTTGAGAGCTGACTTAAAGTTACTCCTGAGCAAACCCCCACTCTTCTACGTCTTAAATATCTTTCATAAAGCATCACTCAGCCGAGTGGGTCTAGTGATGAATGCTCAGAAAAATGCCTATCATTTCCTGATTTAAGTATCTATATAGTCTCGGGGATGGGGATTTAGCTCAGCGGCAAAGCGCCTGCCTGGCAAGCGCAAGGTCGTGAGTTCGGTTCCCGGTACCGGGGAAAAACCAAAAAAAAAAAAAAAAAAAAAAAAAGACTATCTATATAGTCTCAACTAAGAATTCATTGAAATAATGTCTCTCCACTGAAAAACCAAAGTGCCATGCAGGTTTCAAGATTGGGTCCATTATCCACACACGGATACCATTACCACATGCCAGCAAGCGTAGCCTTTTAACACGTGTACCTTCTCTTTTACTTTTCTCAACCACCTTGGAAGATGGGGTTATTCTGTAGAAGTTTATAGATGAAGCAACAGAGACTGAGGAAAGGGAGGCTGAGTAAACTGTCAGTGGCTATTGGGAGGGTAAGGGGAGAGCCCTGGACTTGAACCTACAGATAATTCCAGAGCCCATGTCACTGTGAGCTACTCACCATAGCAAACTTTGGGAAACACGTTCTTTGGCGGCCTAACCTAATTTTTATGGTCTCTCAGATTCTTCTGAATATGAGAAAAAGACTTCTATTAACAGGAAGAGCTGATCTTTTAAAGCCACATTTGCCTGGAAGAACATAATTAAGACAGTGATCCTGTTTGTTTATTGATCCCCTAAGTTAAAATGTTCCTTTTACTCCTGAAAGATTATTTAGTCCAGTGACAAGAGTGGGTGGGTGTGTTATTCTGAGCTTCTTTGATGATGTCTGCGGCAGTCTTCGTGGTGTGTTTTTTTTCCCCCAGAGCGTCATAGTTCAGCCTTACTCTTACTTTTAAAAAGTCATTAGTGTCATTGCATTTACAGAAGAAAGGGGAAAAACACACGTGTGATCTACCCATGAAGTAGAGTTGTGTGCCCCACATGAACTCAGCCCTTTTCTGTGCTGGAAGTGAGCCTGTCCTCACGCTGGGGTAGAGAAGCTCATTAGTGCTCAGAGTAACCACGAAACAGGGGTGAGCAAAGGGGAGGAGACCAAAGGCCCAGAGTGCTCCCACCAAATTGGATCCTGAGAGGTCTGACACTGGGACATCTATTACAGTCACTTGGCAGGCACTTTCTTGGGCTTCTCACAATGAATTTGCAGGGATAAAGGCCATTCTGGTGGACTGGAGCATTGCCCAGTATTTGCCAATGGATATAAGGGTCATGGAGCTGGTGGCCATCTAGAATAATGGGTTCAAAAGTAGCACATCCTTATTTGTCCTGTCCGTTACTACCTGGCTTCGCTGTGTTGCTGAATTGGTGGGTCTCCCAGAACCAAACTAAAGCATCTCAGAAAAATCTCTCCAGCTTTGGACACTGCTCTTCCTTTTCAGTCTTCCTTTCTACTTCGTTTTTCTTGGCTGCCTGCCTTGTTTGCTTTGATGAACTTCTGCCACTGAAGTTGGTGTCCCCAACATAAATGGCATTTCAGCATGGAGTTCCCCAGGTGCCTTGCATCCTTGCCTAGATTAATGTGTCAGTGGCATATGGTGCAAATGGCCTGTCGTTCGTTCTCGGAATCAGTTTAAAATAACTGCCAGGCTGCTGGCTGCTTGGCATAATGCCGATGGCCCCAGTGTTTGTGGAAGGAGAGCAACACTGTCTGGAAATTATTAGAGTGAATTTTCTTGTGTAAGGGCTGGAACCTGGCTTCCCGCCTTTTCCCACTTCTTTCTCTCCCTCTTTCCCCTGGTGTAAGGGCTGAAGGGGCATGCATTCAGAGATGGGTGCCTAAAAGCAAGAAAAATTTTGAGGAGAGCTTTTGCGGTATTGCTTCCTTCCCTGGCATGGCATCTTGCTCATTTTCTATACAGGAAATTACCTAGCTTGTGTTTTTGAGCACTGTGGCATTGCTCCTCTTCAAAGCCTCTTTGTAGTTATTAGCTCCATTTTTCAGATAAGAAAGAGGAGGCTCAGGGACTTTTAAAATGTAGTCAAAGCCTGTTGTAAAGAGGTGGCAGAATAAATTCAAACCCGGTCTACGCCTACCCCCTAGTGCTGGGGTTTGAATTCAGGGCCTCTGCACTGCGTTAGATTCCCAGACCTACCTACCTACCTACCTATCTATCTATCTATCTATCTACTCATTCATTTATTTATTTCTGAGACAGGGTCCCACTAAGTCACTAAGTTGCACAGACTGTGCTCAAATTTGTGATCCTCCTGCCCCAGGCCCAGGTGTGCACCGCAGTGCCCACTGAGACCAGAGCCCAGTGTCTTTTCAGTCTGGTAAGTCCTTGCATTGACTGCCATCTGCGTGGTTGCTGTACCTCCATCCAAGGGCCTCTAGGAAAAGAGTCTGCACTGCAGTTCAATGGGCAGAGCTCACAGCTCTCTGTGACCCCACAGACAGTGTCAGCAGGTGCATCTGGATTCTTCTTGCACCATCTCATCCTCCTCTTCTCTCAGTGTGCTTAATGGTGGGTCATTTTTGCTGTTTAGTTGCCTGAGAGGTTCCTGACTTCTAAATCTGAGAAATGAAGCAGATCCCGCTGTCCCTGGGATTATCCTCTCTTGAGGAGTAGTGACCTCCGGATTGAAGGCAGCAGACCTGCAGGCAGAGAAGGAGATGTCAAAGGTTTTTCCAGCTCAATTTGGATTGATGAACCAGAATAATTCTGGCAGCAGGGCTCATGGAATCAGCCTCCACAGGTAATCGTTCCCCAGCACTGTTCTTTCTCAATGTTTGTGTTTTACATGGAGCGTTTTTCCCAATCTCTCTCCTGCACCCTCTCTTTTCCACTACAGGCCTCTAACCAGCACCCTCGTTCTAGGCTCTTGCCTAGTTTAGCCATCTCCACGGCACCAAACAGTAGTCACTGGAGGGACTGCACCCACCGGCTGCTCCTGCTGGCCTCTGTGCTCTACCTTGTGAAAATTTTTCATTTGAAATGCTTCCCGGTCTTTAATCTTTCAGCAAAATTGTAAACCTACTTCAGGGTCTTGTTTGGTTTATCTCCTGCAAGAAATCTCCTGCAAAACAGTCTACCCCAGTAACGGGTTCTGTATTCCAAATTCCTTAAAATGATAATTGTTTTCCTTAAAATTACATGACTGAATAAATAATTTATGGCTCAATATTTAAATGTACACTGGAGACACAAATAGAGTGAGGAGTAAGTCTTCCTCTTGTCCTAGCTCTCCAGTTCCCACTTCAGAGGGACCCTGTCTCCTTTGGAGCCTTCCCTGTATATCTGTGCATGTGCTTTTTTAAAAACTACATCAACTCTGTATGAGAACAACTGTTAGCTTACATTAGCAATTAGGTAAGACATACTATGTTAAGCTTTTCGGGTTATTTTTTAAGCCCTGGGGATTGAACCCTGGGCCTTCACCTGCGCTACATCTCTGGCCTATTTTATTTCATTTTATTTTACTTTATTTTATTTTATTATTTTTGAGACAGGGTCTTGCTAAGGTGCCTAGGTTGGCCTCAAGCTTTTGATCCTCCTACTTCAGCCTCCCAAGTAGTAAGCACAAACACACCCAACTGTACATATTATTTCACTGACTCATCCCAGCAACTTTAGGAGATGGGTGTTCATTTCACTTGTACTTTACAAGCCAGGAAGCAGAGACTCAGAAAGCTAAGGGACTTACCCATGATCGCATAGCCATGATGAGGTCGAGTTAGAATTTGACCCCAAGATGTCTGACTGCAGAGCTCAAGCCCTTACCCACCACACTACATGACTTTAAGTAACTTTCACATTTTCTCATTTAGACTTTTGGTTTTCCAGCTAGATTAAAGGGTACTTAAGGTCAGAAGTAGTGTAGGGCAAGGGAAAGAACCATCCACTTGGGAATCAAATAGTGGCTTTGAAACTTACTAGCTATGTGACTACAGGTACATTTCCTAAACTCTCTGAACTTCCTTATCTATAAAGTTAGGAAAAATGTCACCCTCTGAGAGGGAGGAGTGTGATGAGGATCAGGGGAAATGAAGACGTAAAGCGGCTGGCACAGAAGAGATATGCAGAAGTGGCAGTCACCTAAGCAAGAGCCGTGTCTCTTTAGAAACACAGTAGCCTGCTCCCCTGCCCTGTGCAGAGTAGGAACGGGCGTGGGAAGCACTCCTGTGCTGTTTGGTACAGAGCAGACCTGACCTTTCCCCGGGGCAGGAGAAGATCACACAGGGCCTGGCAAGCTAACAGGCTTCTGCACCTGTGCCTGTAGGACTGGCTCTGGGGAACAGCTGGTCATTTGCTGGTTGTTTAAAGAAATGTATGAAATAGTATGGAAGATTGGCCTAAAAGTTGTGTATATGATAAGTGTTCTCTGAGGCCAACAAGTATACATCGCATGTGGACAGACAGGACAGCTGGGGAAACACGTCAGGAATTTATCCTGGAGCCTTCCTCCTCCAGATACTCTCATGGTAACTCCTTCTTCTCCCTTCAGTCACCTCCTTGGGGTCTCTCATGGTCTCCAATCTCTCTCCTTCACCATGTTATTTTTAATTTTTTCTTAACACTTTACACCTTCAGTCATGATATAATGATCCTGCCTATTGCATTTGTTATCCTTTGACTGAATCCCCTAGAATGTAAGTTTCTGGTGGGCAGGGGTCTTTTCTTTCACTGATGTAACCTGGACAGAGCCTGGCACATGGTAAGTGGTCAATAAATATGATTGGAGAAATTCTTAAAAAAATTTTTTGAGATAGGATCTCACTAAGTTGTCCCGGCTGCCCTAGCCTGAGCAGGATGCCCAGCTCAAAGAAATAAACTTTTCAGGTGAAGAAGCTGAGGTTAAATTACATAGTCTAGATAACTTTGTAGTAAACAACAGAGTCAAGATTGGAACTGGGTTTCCTTTGCCTTCCAAACCAGTTGTCTAGGGGCTGGGGATTTTAGCTCAGCAGCACAGCGCCTGCCTGGCAAGTGTGAGCTCATGAGTTTGATTCCCAGTACCAGAAAAAAACAAAAAAACAACAATAAACCAGTTGTCTATTAGGTGATAATTTTACAGAGTATATGTCTAGAGCTGAAGAATAAGTTGGCTCTTGAAGAACCCAAGCAAAAGTGGAAATGAGCACATATAGACAAAATAACTGAACCATAAAAATGACAGCAGGAAAAAGAAAAAAAAACCACACACACACATGTGGGTGGTTGTGTTGATTTTTTTTCAAAATTTTATTTAAGTACCTGAGACTATGCTGTCAGTTTATCTAGTGAAATAAGATTCATGATCAATGTGTGGAGACGGAAATTTCAGACCTCATTATACACAAACTGAAGATTATTCCTTTGCTGTCACTGCAGCATTTGACACACCAGTGAAAACAAAAGGAAATCTGTCTCGGGTGCCCCTTTTAGCTTTGACAGATGTGGAGACGCATGAGTTTGGGGTGTTAATTTTTGGTTGGGTGTCAAATGTGAGCATGTCCAGAGATGCAGCTAGAGAAATTACCACACAGTCCACAGTTTAGGGCTGAGGCCCCAGTTATCCCCTGAATTTCAGTGCGGTCACAGTTGTACTTTCTTCTCTTTTCTCAGAAACTAAGAACGTTCTTAGCCTTTCATAAGCTAACCTTCCACCAGAAACTTGGGCAAATTTCTTTGTCTCATCACTTATTCCCTCTTGCTTAAATGTGTCCTTTCCCTGCAAGGGCAGATATCCTCACATCTCCATGCCAATGCAAAAAAAGTAAACATTCCAGTAATCTGTACCCTCAAAAGGTAACCACAATCAGCATTTGATTGCTCCTCCAGGCAGTTCTAGGAATCTGGACCAGGTTCAGGCGACTTCATCTGAACCAGAAATACTGGCTGCATAGCCTTACACAGATGCAGGCAGCTGGCAGAGGGGCTGGGTAGGCTGGTCAAGGATGGTCTCATTCGTGCACCTGGAAATTCGCAGGTTATTGATGACACAGGGCACTGATCACTGATTATCTAGCAAGTTAGTTCTGTCTTGTTCTCATGGCAGCCAGGCAGGATCTGCAGGCGGAGAGGGAGAAGGCAACAGAATAGGTTCTGCTTCTAGATGGAAAGCGCTGCAAAGACATCCACATGGCAGAGTGTAGATTCCGGGAGAAATAAAGAATTAGAGCTGAGTTCACCGTCAGCCTGTCTCTCTCTTCAACCTTAAACGCCTGCACAGTTGTCTCCTTTCCTTCATCTCCTAGCTTCCTAAGAGGGAGGTGTCTCATTTTGCCTTCTTCTTTACAACTTGCTTCTCCTCATGCCAGAGACCTCACCTTACTACCACTGTCTCCATTTTGGTGGAACTCCATTCTTTAGAAGCAGCATCAGCTCCAAGCTCAAATACTACTTTCAGCTTTCATTTTACTTCACGGCCCAATTTGACCTGAATATTCCCTCCAGCTTAGAACTCTCTTTCCTTTATGTCTCTGACTTCCTCTCTCCCTCTTCCCTCCAAGCGCTTCTCTCGCGCTCCTTGGCTGACTGGGGTTCCTCACCTGCCCCGCCCGACGCGGGTGTTCCTTAGGTTTCAATTTCTCACCCCTTCTTTCCTTCTCAGGTTACCTTTCTGGAATTTAATCCAGTCGAGTAGATACTACTTCTGTGCATTCTAACTCATTCTTCACCTCCAGATAGAAAGTGTAAATTCCTACTCGATGAGGCCATAGGCACCTCAAATACATGTCTAAATTCAGCTTAATATCTTCTTTCCAAAATGTCATTCCATCTTTACTCTTTTCACTAACAGTTTTGCAATTTTTTCAACCTTTAAACTAGAAATTGAGGACTGTTCTTCACCCCATCTGCCCTGGGCGCCCTATAATCCAAAGCAGTAAGTTCTACCAACTCTAACTCCCAGGTACACCGCAGGAGGGCGATACCTCCCTCCTGTCCTTGGTGCTACCCCCGAGTGAAGACTCTCGTCCTCTTGCTCACCAATGCCAGAGCCTTGTCATTTGCTCCCCTGACCCCTCTGTGCAACCAAAGATCTTTTTGAAGCACGAGTCCAGCTGTGTTACTTTGCCTTACGACTTCTCCTGGCTCATTTCAGCCAAGATAAAATCTAAATGCTGTGGATTAGTGATCAGCACTTGTGCAAAAAATAAATATAGTCTCATCTCATTTAAGAAAAAGAAGATTTAGGATAAGGAAGTGGGGGTCTCTCACGATGTACAAAGTGCAGCCAGAGAGTGGGGAAGGTATCAGGGACAAAGTCTCACGTTTGTGTGCTTCTCTCTCACTGCCTTCAGTATCCCATCTCTGCTTTTTTGCTGTGACTTTGCCTTATCCTCCTGCAGACTCCCCCACTCTGTCTCTCTCTCCATGTTCATCAAAGCATATGGCCCCCCATGGGCATCCTTAATCTAAGCTATCTAACCTTCATCTCTTGGGACAAACAATAAGGAAGGAAAATCTGACTGGCTTAGTTCATGGATCAAATGTGACCATAAAGAGATGAGGTTGTATGGACAAAACATGACAGTCTGTGTTTTGCAACTTCATTGGCAGCTGTAGGGAAGGTTGTTATCAAAGAAGACAGCATGTGCTAGACCGGAAACTCAAACAAGTATACTGTATTACTTAACGGCATATGGTATTTTCTAGTCTCAACTCCGCTCCCACTGTGATTCATCATCCACTCTGAGTAAGAAGACCTAGTCCCCATTCCCTAAACACACCATGCTCCCTCTCATAAGCTATTCCCAAGATCTGCAATATTCTTATCCTCCTTAAGCTTCCTGAGCTCTCTTCTTCATTATTTCATACCCTGTTCAAATCTCACCTCCTCTATGAAAGCTGCCTATGTCCTTGTTAGTTGTTCTCTCCTTTAGAAATGTTTAGCACTTAGCACACAGCTCTACTGAGTACACATTATACCAAACTGAAATGCTTTCCCTCTTTGCTAGATTATGGGCATTTATTTATTCACTGGCAGATACCTCACACTCTGGTGTCTGGTATACTTCGGGGTATATAAAGACCCCAAAATATTGCTGAATGAAGATGTGAATGATCAGATTCTCCAAACCTGCGGTTTTCAAAATGTGCTTCTAGATGAGTGGCGTCAGTATCTCCTAAGAAAATGCTAGAAATGCAAGTCCTTGAAACTCATCACAGACCTACTAAAACAAAAACTCTGGGAATAGATGGGGTAAGAGGTATCCTCTCAAGGTATCCATTTCTAAATCTCTGGAACCTGGGATATGTTATATAGCATGGCAATAGGAAATTCAGTTTGAGATGAAATGAAGACAGTTAATCAACTGGTTTCAAGTAACATATTTATTTTGGATGGTCCAAACAGGCCCAGTTATCACAAGAGTTCATAAATAGAGGGAGATAGCAGAATCAGATCTGGAAAGATATCAACATGAGAAAGGCTTGATCATCTGTTGTAAGCTTTGAATATGGATGGGGGCTACTAGCCAGGGAATGTAAGCAGCTCTTAGAAACTGGAAAAGAGGCAAAACTATGGATTCCTCCAGAATCTCCAGAAAGAAACTCAGTGCAACTGAAACCTTGATTTTTGTCCAGTTAGATCCATTTTGAACTACTGACGTCCACAGTTATAAAGATAATAAATTTGTGTTTTTTAAGACTCAGGTTGTGGTAATCTGATACAGCAGCACTAGGAAACTAATAGAGTAGGATCTAGTGATCTGTTTTAACAAACCCTCCAAATGATTCTGAAACCTCTTTCTACTATGTAATTTTTATGTAGTATTAAGTCTACCGCAATCCTCATCCTTCCTTCTTGTGCTTGCTTGACTATCCTTGTATGTTCACCATTCCATCCTAGGCCAGTGCTGGCACTCATAGTCGTAGAAGTGGCAGCTAATACTTATTTGACCCGGACTATGAGTAAAGAGTTTTTCTAAGCACTTTATGTGACTAACTCAGCACTTGTTGTAAGCCTATAAAACAGATAATATTACTATCCATATTTTATAGATGAGGAAATTGATGCAGAAAAAAAAATAAACCTGTCCAAGATTTCCCAGCTAGTAAACAGAAGACCAGGACTCAAACTCAGTTTCACCTAAGTCCATATTCTAACTCCTATGCTACATGGTCTATCAGCAGGGAGCAATATATATTTTATTGTTGAATGAAGGAATAGTGAACAATAAATCTCATCTGAGAACTTTAGATGAGGACCCAAAATTTAGGAAATAATAGTGGACTTCTGAAAGGATGTCATCCTACCACTGGTCCAATGGAGTGGGGAGAAGTTATGCTCTTTACTTGTGTAGATGTAGGACAGGTGACATGGAAAAGCAGTTAGGCCTACAGAGAAAAAGTAGGCAGGCTAAAGAAGGCAGGAATAGGCTGGAGAGTGTGCATCCTCAGTAGGCGTCCTGGCTCCCAGGAATGAGGCAGTGAAAGTAAAAAGGTAACTGGAGAGCCAAGTCTGGAGCTATGTTCACATTATCACCAGTCTCTAGCATATGCCTGGAATCTTGGAGCCTGAGGCCTCAATCATTAACACGTATTTATTGAGTAAAAAAGTGTAGTGTGAAATTGTTCTGGGCTCTTCAGGCATTTGTTTCAAGGTGTCTAAGAAAGACATCTTGTTATATTCACATGAACTCCCAGCCGTGATGCAGATGATGTGAGGGGAAAGACTAAGCCAAAAATCAATGGGTTGGAGGAGCTGGAGGCCTGGGGAGTGTAGTTAGAGCAGGTTCTGATAAGTGATGTCCAAGGAGATGTGTTCCAAGGAGAGTGTAGTTAAAGCAGGTACTGATAAGTGGTGTCCAAGGAGATGCCATTTCCAACCGAGGGATAGGAAAAAGCAGTACCTGGAGACCTGGCTGAATCAGGCGAGTTTAGCATCTGTGCGCATCAGGCATGGGGCTAAGGTGCTTTTCTGTACTTAAGCTCACTGTAGCAGTATACAGGAAAAAGAGACCAAGGGAAGCTGATGCCCTGCGCCCAGGCTGGTAGGCAGTGTCAGGGCCATCTCTCCACATGAGGCTACAGCAGGACCCAGGCTCTGGGGGAAACCGGAGGGCCCCGGGGATCTGGACAGATGCCAGCATTGGAAGCTTTGATTCAGCTCTGTTGGTGATTCCTGGCTGAAGGCAAGGGGCGAGGATAGATATCAGGAAGCTATCAGGAAAGGAAGAGCCCAGAAGCACAATGTTAGTTTTCCCTGAGGATGCCACTCCTACCATGAGATCCACTTTCTATCTATGCAAAAAAGATTATTTTAAAAATCGTAAAAAATAAAATGAGAGAAAGCAACATTCAAGTTTAACAGCTTCACTTCTTTCTTCTTGAGATGTTTACCTTCTCATTTTACTCCTCTCCATGTGTAGTTGCTATTTTATATACCTATGCCTGCGGTGCTAAGAAGGTCTCTTCTTGAATGCCATCCCTAGTGCTCTGCTTGGAACCCTTGAGGAGAATTCTGACAACAAATCCAGACTCATCACAAAATAGTGCCAAGGTCAGCTGGTGATGTCTGCTGGAGAGAGGCAGCACCCTTACCGTCCCTTTTTATCAACTCCATTGAATCTTTCTCCCAGTTGCACTCATGATATTCTCACTCTGCAGAATAGTTTGCTTTCTAGGAACGCAGAGTTCAGACCTGCTCCTAATAACTTTTTAGCTAATAACTTTTTAAGCTCTTTCCATATTAAACACAATGCTAGCTAGTTGAAATTCGAAGAGGTTATCTGGCCACAGCTAGTAAGTATGAGAGTCAAGATTGACATCAGATCTCAAAGTGAGTCTAGATCCAAGAGTTATTGGGGGTTAGTCCCAGGGATGAGCATAGAGCACCTTTTCCTAAAAATGCTATGTATAGGAACTACCAACTGCAGAACGCCAAAAGCTCATGTTGGAGTGGTCTCAGGTCCGGAGCACCATCCGCCAGCAGGCACAGAGAAGAGCCGCAAAGGAACGGTGCGTGTGGGTAGGTACACAGGTTAGGTTCCTCTGATGATCTTCAGCAAATTACTCATTCTTCCTCTCACTCCGTTTCCCTGTACATGGGGAATGAAACAAACATTTCCAACTCCACAGTGCTGTGTGGAGAATCAGATGGAGAGAGTTTATAAAGAGCTCAGCACAGGGCATGGCACATAACAAGTCCTTAATACACACCCATGAAAGGCCACCCATTCAGGACCTCTCCTGTCTCTCAGGAGTTATTACTATTCCCCACCCCCCCACCCCCGTTCTCCATTCCTTTTCTCCAATAAATTTTCCTACTCTTAACCTGCAAATATATATCTCCATCATAATTCACTCTAAAGAGAATGTAAGAGGCTCTGCTCCCCACCTGCATGTGAGCACAAATGCTAGAATATGTAAGCCCAACGGAAACACATCTAGAAGAAATACAGGCCAACACAATAAAGCAGTCAAATGACAAATTTGCAGATGCTTCTTCTTTTCACTTGACCAGGAAAATTTAGGCAGTTAATAATGTATGAAAAGGAATCTGAAGGAAATGAAGATAGAGCCAAGTGTTCCCTCTTATTAATGTCATGTGACCTCAAAACCACCAAAGACATTTGGGTTGTGTTAAGGAGACTAAACCTAGAGTGAACCTCATTACACATAGCTCAACCACCCATGAAAAACTATTTTCCCCTCCCTTCCTGTGAAGTCACCCAAGCTGCCTCTGAATGGAAACCTTGAAATAAACAACACGAGAGGGCAATTAACAATGTTCCTTCCTCAGTTTCCTACACCACGGTGCACCTTGAGGATCCTCCATGTAGAGCTCTGTGGGGTGAGAATACCCCACCACCACCGTGGCTTTGTTTGTTTATTCTTTTTTCTCCTTCCTCAGAGGCAGCCAGCAGAAACTTTCTAAAAAGCAGAATTTGTTTGAAACCCTTCACATTTCCCGCCAGCATTTTGATCTTCCTAATCTAATGTCCCTTTAATGTGGGTTGTTGTGTTTGGGTGCCCCGTCTGTGAAACTAGAGGAGAAATATTTCTATCCAAATAAAACTGGAACCAACTGGCTAGACATCCTGGTCTTCGAAGAACTGGGTTATGGTAACATGGAGACTACACAACCAGGCAGTAACTTGGTGATTGGAGAGGCTTTTTTCCCTTCTAGCTAGTGTGTCAGTTGTCAAAAGTTTTTACATTTTTGACATTTTGTTTTCCTTAATAAAATAAGTCCTTTCATTTGGAGTTCTCATCTTCCCATTAATTAGTGACAGTGCTATCAGGAGCCCCTTTACAATCACCATAATCTGGGTCAGATCTTTGCTTCTGTATCAATTCTTGTGCATTATATTGACTCAAGGCTCCTCGGAAAGACGGAATCTGCATCAAGTCTGTCTCCGGGGTACTCGTGAAAACAGACTTAGCCTATCCTAGCTCCTGTTAGCTGTCTACCTTTGATATGGGATCTCTTCTAGCAGGCTTTGTGTAAGGCAAAGATTCTTTCTGGGTGCATTCTTCACATTTTAAAAAAAGACGTATTATCAGTGAGTATCAATTATAATGAGGTATTTTTAGTGGGGCTTGATAATGTCGGAACCAGGGAACGGTGCCCTCTGAGCCGAGATCCTGGCAGCTGCATTTTATTAACCCGAGTCAGGGTGTTAAGCAGATTTTCAGACTTGATTGACAGAACCCTTTCAGCACAAACCCTGGAAAACTATTAGGAGGAAAGAATCCCATCGAGGCATTCTGCCTATAATAGTTTTAATACAGAAATGCATTTGATCAGCAGCACGCTGAGCTCATATCGTTTCCAGAGTGAGTAGCAATGTGGTTCCAGTGTCATTTACCAAACCAATTATGGTACATTCTGACAATATTTAAAACAGAATTAGATAAAAAAAAAAAAAAATGCTGTCTAAAGACTGGCGTCTGAGAGACAAAATTCCAAAAATTTCAGTTCTCATACCCCATCTCTTTCAGAAGAAAAAGGAGGGTGGAGAAGAAGGAAGAAAAAAGGAGAAGAGGGGGAAGGGAAGGTGGAAGAGGGTAAAAGATGAAACAGGAGAGGAGGAGAAAAAGAAAGAGAAGGAGATACGACTCTCAGGGGCAAGAGGTTGAACAAAAACAGAAAAAGCGGTATCCAACTGCAACTTCCTTACCCTTCACTTTCCTTGTACCTTTTTCCACTGCTGCAAGTCTCCTAAATATAAGGGTTGGAAAGTCTTTTTTTAGGCATCAAAATTGCCTCCCAAAATCAGAGATGAATGCGTCTCCCAGCCCTCTGCATCATTCTTGTCCCCTGCAAAGAGCACTAGTTCTAATAAGTAGAAATCCCTGTAATATAAAACATCAGCTATGAAGCCATTGTTGTGTCCCTCCTCCAGTGGCAATACTGGCTGATCTCCTGGACGAATAAAGAGATGTCTTCTCGTTATGTCTCATCTTAGAAGAATCAGACAGCCATTGCTATCTTCAAAAATAATTACCACAATTTCACTGGGATGTTATACTGCAAGTACCTGTCCAAGAAATCAAATATCAATTTTTTTGGCTTTTGATAGCTTAATTAAATTATTAGAATATAAAAGCAATATATGTTTGTTGCAAAAAACGAGAAAATATAAAAGGCAATGAAAACTAAGGATATTATCCAGACTCAAGAATTGCATGTATATTCAGAAAAAAAAATGTTTTCAGATAATACGCACTGTAGCATGATCCTTTTTGTCATTCAGCAGTATGCTGTGAACCTTTCTCCATGTTAATAAATATGGTTCTACAACATATATCTAAAGGTACAGAATATTATTGTATCATCATTATCTTATGTTATCCTCTTCTGATGAACATTTAGGCTCCTCTGTAATCATTTTTTTTTTTTTTTTTTTTTTTTTTTTT
>NW_004955423.1:3436789-3446258 GCF_000276665.1 Chinchilla lanigera | reverse complement strand
TTTTTTTGGTTTTTCTCTGGTACCAGGAACCGAACTCACGACCTTGCGCTTGCCAGGCAGGCGCTTTTGCTGCTGAGCTAAATCCCCAGCCCCTGTAATCATTTTTTGTCTTTTATTTTTGTTTTTTTTGTACCAGGAATAGAACTCATGACCTTGCACTTGCCAGGCAGGTGCTTGCAGCACTGAGCTATATCCCCAGCATTTTTGTCTTTTAAATAATATTGTTATAACAGGCAAGAGGATTGGTATGAGTTCCAGGTAATCTGGAGCTGCATAGTGAGTTTAAGCTCAGCCTGGACTACAGAGCAAGACTCTATCTCAACCCTACACACACACACACACACACACACACACACACACACACTAAAATATTGCCCCAACATCCCTGTACCTCAACAGTCCTCAAACTTTAATGTGACAAAGAATCATTTCAGTAATTTTAAAAATATGGTTGCTTAAGCCTCACACATAGAGATTCTGCTTCTATAAGGAAGGCATCAGCCCCAGGAGTCTGAATTTTATCCAGCACTACAGGTGATAATGACACCAGTAGTACTCAAACAACACTTTGAGAAATATTCAACTTTGGAAAGATGCATGATGCTTTTCTTTTTTTTTTTATTTTATTTTAAAGAATAAAAGAAGGATAACATAATAATAGGGGGGACTTAGCAAATTACAGACAAAATGGTAGGAAATTATCAATGGTTATCATTTTACATATTATTGTCTACAAAATAGTTTCTCAACATGATGCTTTTCTTAAAGTTCTATATGCAAGGTTTTCATTTTGACAAAGGTTGTGCAATAAATTTCAACAGTCTACCTTATTTATAGTTATCTTATTAATTTTCTTATAAAGACTGAATCACGAAAGTAGGTATATGCTTTGTAGTTTGAAGTATGTTCGAGGCACAATGAGCAGGTGAGTCTGTTTAAGAGCCTGATAATCATCCCTACAGGAGTGCATGGGAGGTATACGGCCTCTCCAACGACTCCCTTACTCTCCCCCTGGAGCCTGGCCATAGGAAGAGTTGAGGAGGGATGATGAGGTGAAGGCACAAGGTGAGAATGAGAGTGAGCTCCACATCTTGGCTGGAGAGCTGGCCCCTGACGGAGGAAGCCTGCCATTTGCATAGCAGATTGCTGCCAACAAGGGTCACCAAATGAGACAACTCCATTCCCAAGTTCCACTTGAATAAAATTTGCATTTGACTAGCATACCTCCCCTCCAGTTTCTCCCCAGAACATGCATTCACACACACACACACACACTGTAAGTTTACAAATTTGACAAGTTTTCACGAAGTGGACCCACTGGTATAACCTGCATCCAGATCAAGAAAGAGACCAACATCCTGATCCCAGATGCCACCCAGCGCCTGTCTGCAGTCACTATTCGCCCTAAGAGTAACCGTCATCTTGATTTCTAAGCTTTATCAGTTTGACTTATCTCTGAGATTTGTATAAATGGAGTCATACTACATGAGATTTCTCTTTCAGAATTTTTTTAAGATCATTGCTTTCACTTATCATATCATGGGCACATATGTAGAAGTGGAGAAATATCAACACAAAAAAAAGAAATGAGAGAAAAGGTAAGAAAGAAAGACAGACAGGGGGCTGGGGATTTAGCTCAGTGGCACAGCGTCGGCCTGGCAAGTGCGAGGTCATAAGTTCAATTCCCAGTACTGGAAAAAAAAAAAAAAAAAAAAGACAGAAAGAAAGAAATTTAAAAGCATATACTTCAAATAAGCCAGTGTCCACTTGTGCCATTAAAATTGGATAGCTTCATTTAAGTTCATCCCAGCTGAGTATCTGGGGCCCTTATCACTGCCTATAGTAAACTAATAGGTATCCTAAAGGTTGCTTCCTAGTACGTGTGACAGACAACTTGAGAGGCAGCATAATGAAAAACAGATTAGTTTTGGGACCATTAAGAACTGAATTCCAACAGAATCATCTCCACTTGCCAACCAAACTATCCTCATAGTCGTGTAATCTCTGTGGGGCTCAGTTACTTGTATACCTGTGACAGGGGGAACATCTCATTGGGTTGTCATGAAAATAAGATAAATATAATATACTTGGCATACAATAGGTGCACCATAAGTGTTCATTCTTTTTTTCTCTCTTCAGAGAAGAAACCTTGAATATCCTTTAAATTCTGCCTGAAAAACAATCTACATAAATATATGTTCAACTGCAACTATTTGAACCATCAACAGCAAGTTTAAAATCATTTGCAAACCAGGACTGTTACACCAGAGAATTTAGATCTGCTGAAGCAAAGAGTCTTTTTCAGAACTGAGAAACACCATCGTTCGCTGTATGGAAAGTTGCTGGCTTCATGTCCCTCAGATTTTCTACCATGCTGGCCTGGCTGTTTATTTATTAATGATTCCCTCATGAAACCGCTGTTGTTTCAGCTTTTTGTGATGACCTAAAAGCTCACGAAAACATCATTTTCCAACGAGAGCACACAGCATCCAAATGCCTGTGCTTCCTGAGACATTACCATTTTATCAATGACCACTCTGCCCATCTGCTTGCAATGGCCTTTTCGGTTAGACATGCACACAGTCGTGTAGCAGTCATGTCATTTCTGCATTTTCACCAGCGCACATATTAAAATCTCTGACAGATTGCTAATGAGCTGATGTTGGAATTACAGAGTAGTCTGTTATCATTTGTCCATTCACAGTTTCCTCACCAGCCCATCTGTGCTCAGAATGCAGCCACCCCAGAGCGTGCAGCCTGGGACAGTTTCTCCATTTACACCTTTTGCCTTCAGAGGCCTCTAGGAAAGCCTGTCCCTCATTAAAGATTTTAACAAACATATTGCCAGCTTTCTAACACTGTTATTAAACTGCTCTCTTTTGTTAGAAAAGGTGCTGTTTGTCAGCAGTTTGTAGATTCAGATATTTAATGTGTGTTTCTGTAGCCCAGCAAAATATTTGTGTTTTTAGAACGATTCAATTAGTATGTTATGCATGTATCTATCTGTATGCACAATAAATACACATGACACACATGCTACCAAAATCCTGCATAGTTATTCATTCTCACAAAGACAAAGAAACGTGGTATACAATGCACACACAGACTTCCCCACAAAACAAGGTGTACTTTACCCTCTAGGGTCAGGACAATTAAGACAAAATGGTCAGACTGAGATTGTGGCTCAGATCGTTTGAGACAGGGCAAAACACCTTGCACATGAGATATCTGCACAATTAAGGTACATTGACTTCCCTATTAAAACGTGCTTAGTTGTGAGGACAGATGTCCCCTTACCTGAGGGTTTAACTGTGGTTCTCAGTCAGGGAGGATGTTACTGAGGGTTGGTGGGGTTGGGGCCATATAGTCAACAAGGGAGGTTTGCATGCCCTCTTTTACCTCACCATCACATTTGGACACTTTTGTGTCCCCATTATATTCAGCTGAGCATCGCTGTGCTAGAGGTCTGGGGGAACAGGAGAGAGGCCAAAGCTGACACCTTGAGCACAGAGAGGTTTCTCCCTTCTGGCAATAAGCCATGTAAGGTTTTCTAGACCAAAGTGACTCCCTTAGCAAAGGCTGAAGACCTGAAACCACCACCGCAGTGGCAGGAATGATATCTCCCAGGGTTTATCACCTTGGAAATCAGAAACTGGCTCTAAGTGACACTGTGACCTTGAGGGACTATGAAATGCATCTTCCAGTGTGGAGATTTTGTGGCCACTCATTGCTCTGAAATTTTAATGTGGGCTTTGATACTGTGTTTTAATCCTTTTTTTTTTTTGGTTTTTCTCTGGTACCAGGAACCGAACTCACGACCTTGCGCTTGCCAGGCAGGCGCTTTTGCCGCTGAGCTAAATCCCCAGCCCCTGTGTTTTAATCCTTGATTAAAGTCTGACCATTAAGTCTGAGGGAGATTCCACAAATAATATGGCAAGATCCTTGTCCTGAAAAATTTGCACACTAGATAGCTGATAAAACCTCCATGAAAGCTATACACTCTACCTAACACCATGGGGGGCCAGTGCTAACAGCCACATGACTAGCACAGTTGCGGTGGAGTTTGGAGGTCAGAGACATTGCTAGAAAAGAGAATGTGTTCGGAAGATCTGCCCGGGGAGGTAGAGGCGATATTAAACTGTTAAAAAGTATAGGCTGAGAGAAAAGAAGTGCATAGTGAGAGCTGGGAAACACAGGAAGGAATAAAGACTATTTGGCGGACCTTAAATAGGCCGCTTCAGCCAGAGCAAAAGTTTGTGATGGACATCCATGGGCAAAGCAAGGTTTCAAGGGTCAAAACTAAAGATCTGTACTTTATCTTTTGATGTTGTTGTTGTATTAGTGGCTACTTTAATTTCCTCCTTTTAAAATAGACTTTATGTTTTAGAGCAGTCTTAGGTTCACAGCACAACTGAGTAGAAAGCAGGTTTTTGTATGCCCCTGTCCTCACACATAGCCTCCCCTATCCACATCTCCCACCAGTGTGGCACATGTTATAATTGATGAAACTACACTGACATATCACTATCACCCAAAGTCCGTAGTTTACATTAATGCTTAAGCTTGGTGTTGTACATTCCATGGGTTTTGACAAAAGTACAACTACATGTATCCACAATTATAGTATCACACAGAAGAGTGTCACTGCTCTGAAAATTCTCTGTGTTTTCCCTGTTCATCCCGTTCTACACCCAACCCCTGGCAGGAAACCACTACTCGCTTTATCATATCCATAGTTTTACCTTTTGCAGAACGTCATATAGTTGAAATTACAAAGCATGTAGCCCTTTCAGATTGACTTCTTTCAGTAATACACATTTAAGTGCCCTCTATGTCATTTCCTGGCTTTGACACTTCATTTCTTTTGTTTTTTATTTTAAAGAGAAAAGAACAAAAACAAAATAACAAAAACAAAACAACACAAAAGCTATAAAAACAATACAGAATTTCAAAACAAGATGATAGGAAATCAGCAGTGGTCATTGTATTACTTATTGTTACTTTCAAAATGATAAATAATATTCCATTGTTTGGATGTACCAGTTTGTTTAACCATTCTCTTACTCAAAGACAACTAGCTGCTTCCAAGTTTCAGCCACTTAAATGTGTGTGAATGTTTGTGTGAACATAATTTTTTAACTCTTGAGTAAGTACAAGAAGCACAACTTACATATCACTGAAAAGGTATGTTCTATAAAAAGCCAATAAAAAACAACCACACTACCTTCTAGGTGGCTGTCCCATTTTGCATCCCCCTACCTGCAATAAATGAATTTCTGTTGCTTCACATCCTTGTCAGCATTTGATGTTGTCAGTGTTTCAAATCGTGGCCATTCTAATAGGTGTGTTGTGGTAGTTCCATGTTGTTTAAATTCGTGACAGGTGATGTGGAGCATCTTTTTTCATATGCTTATTTGGCATCTATATATCTTCTTAAACATGAGTGTCTATTCAGGTATTTTGTCCATTTTTTAATCGTGTTGTTCATTTGCTCATTTCTGAGAGTTTTTGGGAGGTGGTGGGGGGATTGTTTGTTTGATTTCTGTTTTGTGGTACGCAGGATTGATCCCAGGGACTTTGCACTGGGCTACACCTCCAGGCTTTTTAAAATTATTTTTTATTTTGAGACAGAGTCTCACTAAGTTGCCCAGGCTGGTCTTGAGCTTGTGATACTCCTCCCTCACCCTCCCAGAGTGCTGGAATTGAAGGCATGTACCACCACACCCAGCTTCATTGTTGAATTTTAAGAATTCTTTATATTTTGGACAACAGCCCTTTATCAGATAAGTCTGCAAATTTTTTCTCCTAGTCTGTGGCTTGTCTTCTCATTCTCTTAACAAGATTTCAGTGAACAGAACTTTTTAATTTTAATAAAGTCTAATTTATTATTTATTTTAGGTATCATGCTTAGAGTACTGTATCTAAAAAATTATTGCCAAATTCCAGGCCATCTAGATTTTTTCCTATGTTATCTTCTGTGTTGTGATATTTTTCTAGTTCAATCTTGAGATCTCTCTCCTGATGTCATAAACCAAGACAGTGCCTAGGAGAGGCCTTTTATCAGGAATAAAGTTAGGTTTCGGGATGTGTGGTGTGTGTGTGTGTGTGTGTGTGTGTGTGTGTGTGTGTGTTTGTGTGTGTATACAGTGAGGAAGTGAAAGCAAAATGCATGAAACAGAGGACATTTGTTATTATTTACATGTCCCAGAGAGATTAGGATGCTGACCAGAGAGTAGTGGAAAGTTTGGAGAAGGCAAGAAGTTCCACATTTGGGTGGGGGATGACGTAGAAAGAGAATCTGTGGAAACAGGTCTTTATTCAGATCACAGACATTATTCCTTTCAAAGGAGTTATGAATTAGCTACTTTAAAGAAGATTTATTTACATAACTCTTGTGTTGACCATAGGTTTTACTGTGATCAGCAACAATAAAATGTATTGAGTTTTGGGTCAGTAAGATGAATAAGGAGGGCTATATCATGTATCACCATATAGGGAAGGAGATTTAACTGGGCCAAAGATAACTAGGGCAAAGGTGATACAAGATCTCGGACAACTTATGTCAGGCCTAAAAATGGACCCCAAGCCCCTATGTAACAAAATTATGATATTCTAGGGGGTTTATAGCTTTAGGTTTTAGAATTATATCTATGAATTAGTGATATGGTGCCTGGATGTTCCACCAAAGCCTCATGCAGTCACGAGGTGGGCTTCTAGAGTTTATGACTGATTCATGGTCCAATCTTGGGATTATGGGTGTGAGTGCTATACCTGCCCTGGGGCAGGTAGTTTATGTACAATGTAAGGGAGGGAAAGAGGCTGTATCTTGTTGCTCCTCCCTTTTTCACTCTTGTTGCTTTTGCTGTTTTCTGCCACCATGAACATTTGCCCTGTGCCATGTGCCACTCTGCCTTGGAGCCAGCCAAGTATGGACTGAAACCTCCACAAACTGTGAACTAAATAAACCTTTCCTTCCTTAATTTTGGGAGCCAGGTATTTTGTCTCAGCAATGAGAAAAAGGTAATCAAGACAATTTTTGAGAAGGGTGTGAGATCTGTGCTTAGATTCTTTTTTTTTTAATGTGCATTTCCAGTTGTTCCAGTACTATTTACTAAAAGGGATATCAATTCTGCTTATATTATCTTTATCAAAAGCTAGTTGTCAAAGATGAATTGATGATGCATCTGTGGGTCTATTTCTGGACTCTCCATTCTGTTCCACTAATCTATTTGTCTATTCTTTTGCCAGTATCAAATTGTACCTTTATAGTGCAATGGCAAGCAGAAACACCGAAGTGACACCCAGGGTTTGAAGACAGATTTATTTAATGTCTGACGAGCATTGACTAGGAATCAATTGTTCCTCAAAATGGCAGGCCCTGATCTTTAGTGGTCTAGGGCATATTATATGGGATAAGCATGCAGGAAGTACAGAGGTAGAATGGCTTGTCAATTGGGGATTTGTTCTTACAATATGCATCATAGTGACCAGCTATGCATCACAGTGTCTAGCCACTTCTAAGAAACAAAAGTAACAAGAACTGTAACCAGAACTATTACCTGGGCAACTAACAAACTGAAATATACTGGCTGAGGGTCATTTTCTGTTACATAGTGAGTTCTGAATTTAGGTCATGTCAGTCTTCCAACTTGGTTCTTCTTCAATATTGTGTTGGAATTCTGAGTTTTTCCATATGAACTGTAGAATCAGCTTGTTGATGATCATACTAAATAGACTGGTAGAATGTTGACTGGGAATATATTGAATCTATAGAGAACACTCTGAAGAAATGACATGTTGGCATTCATATTCATGAGCATAAAATACATCTCCATTTATTTAGTTCTTCTTTGACTTCCTTTATCAGAGTTTTATAGTTTTCCTCATATAGAGCTTATATGTTTTGTCATATTTATGTTTTTGATATGCCATTTTTGGGGTTCCTAATGTATTTTGTATTTTTTTAACTTCAAATGCCACCTGTTCATTGTGGTTATATAGAAAGACAATGGGCTTTTGTTTTTTGTTTTGTTTTGTTTTGGATGTTTGTTTGTTCATTTTGAAACTGGGGCTCACTATGTAGTTCAGGCTGGCCTTGAACTCACAGTGATCTTCTTGCCTCAGCCTCTGGGTGCTGGGATTACAGGTATGCACCACTATACCTGGTATGGATTTTTGTATATTAACCTTATATTCTGCAACCTCAGTATAATGCTTAGTTCCAAGAGGTTTCTTTTACCAGAACTACTGGTTCTCTAAGATTTTCTGCATAGACAATCATGTTATCTGCAAAGTCAGTTTTGTTTCTTTCTTTATAAACTACATATCTTTAATTTTATTTCCTCATCTTTTTGCATTAGCTAGGACTTAACCATGGGATGCTGAAAAGCAATGATGAAAGAAAACATCCTTGCCTTGTTCTTGATCTTAGAGGGAAAGCTTCTAGTTTCTCATCATTAAGTATAATATTAGCTGTAGGATTTTTGTAAATATTCTTTATCAATTTTAGGAAGTTTCCCTCTATTCCTGTGGTAGTTTGTTGTAGGTTTTATCATATGAATTGTTACTGAATGTTGTTTAAAAATGTTTTGCATCTATTGAGATGATCATGGGATTTTTTCTTCTTTAGTTTGTCGATGAAGTGGATTATATTGATTGATTTTCATTTTTTGAACCAGCCTAGCATACCTAGGGTAAATTCCATATCACTATGAGATATGTATGTAGATAGATAGATAGATAGATAGATAGATAGATAGATAAGAGGAAGAAAGAGAGAGAAAGAGACAGAGACAGAGAAAGAGAGAGAGAGAGAGAACTGCTGGGGATCAACCTTAGGACCTTTCCCATACTAGGTAGGAAATCATGCTATCACTGAGCACAGGCCCAGTCCTGTCATTCTGTTTGTACATCACTGGACTTGATTTGCTAATATATTACTGAGCATTTTTGCATCCATTTCCATGAGAGAAATCAGTCTGTAGTTTTCTTTTCTTGTAATATCTTTGTTTAGTTTTGGTAATAGGGTGATGGTGGCTCATAGAATGGATTAGAAGTATTTTTACTTCTATCTCTGAAAGAAATTATAGAGAATTGCTATAATTTATTCCCCAAATGTGTGGTAGAATTTACTAGCGAACCCATCCAGGCCTTGTGATTTCTCTTTGTAAAGGTTTTTAATTATTGCTTAAATTTCTTTAGTAGACATGGGCCTACTCAGATAATATTTCTTCTTGTGTATGCTCTGGTAGATTGTATCTTTTAAGGAATTTTCCCATTTTATTTCAGTTAACAAATTTGTGGGTATAGCCTTGTTCATAGTATTCTTTTATTATCCTCTTAATGTTCATAGATTTAACAGTGAGTCCCTCTTTCATTTATTTTTTCTTTTCTCTCTTTTTTTGAGACATGGTCTCTCTCTCTCTCTCTCTCTCTCTCTTCTCTCTCTCTTCTCTCTCTCTCTCTCTCT
>NW_004955423.1:3413040-3436587 GCF_000276665.1 Chinchilla lanigera | reverse complement strand
TTTTTTTTTTTTTTTTTTTTAATTTTTTTGGTTTTTCTCCGGTACCAGGAATCGAACTCACGACCTTGCGCTTGCCAGGCAGGTGCTTTTGCCGCTGAGCTAAATCCCCAGCCCCTCTTTTTCTTAAAAAAAAAAAAAAGATACAATGATATGGTGGGGATAGCTCAATGATAGAACACCTACCATGTGCAATGCAGTGGGTTCAGTTCTCAGTACCATGAAAAAATTATAAAATAAAAAAAGTTTATCAACTGTATCAGTCTTTTCAAAGGATCCATTTTTTATTTCATTGATTTTTCTCTTTTGGGAACCTGTATCTTATTGATTTTTGCTCTGATTTTTACTATTGTTTTTCTACTTCTTATGTTGGATTTAGTTTTTTCTTCTATTTTCCCAAAGTGAATGCTTAAATTATTGATTTTAAATCTTTCTTTCTTTTTTTTTTTTTTTTTTTTTTAGTTTTTTGGTTTTTTTTTTTTTCCAGTACTGTGAATCGAACTCACGACCTTGTGCTCGCCAGGCAGGTACTGTGCCACTGAGCTAAATTCCCAGCCCCCTTAAATCTTTCATTTTTAATACCTGCATTCAATGTTTGCATATTCCTCTAAGCAGTGTTTTTATTGCATATTAAAATTTTTGATGAATTCTATTCTCTTTTCATGTAATTTTTCATTTGATTAAAATATTTTAAAGTGTGGAACTTCTCACCCTCCATACTCATGTGAGCCAATTCCCCTTTTAAGTCCCCCCTCATATATCTACCTCTATCTTATTGGTTCTGTTTCTCTGTGGAGAACTCAAATTAATGCAGGTAGGTTGGGTGCCTAGTTTGTGACCTGGGTTTTAATAGGAAGATGATTTAAAACCATGGTATGATGGATTTTGGAGTTTAGGCAACTTGACAGTTCTCCTGTCCGGGCTGGTCTCACAAGTCTGGAGGTTGGCAGGTTATAAACTGATTGCAGATGACCAAGGCTTGGCCACTGAGATGACTTGGATCTTATCAATGGGTCTTTCCTCCTCTAACAGCTGGGCTAGACAAGTTTTTCTTTATGGCCATGGGAGAGGAAAAAAGTACAAAGAGAAATGTATAAACATTTCTTTAAGCTTCTGTTTGTAATTTATTTGCTATCATCTCATCAGCCAAAGCAAGTCACCATGACTGAACTCAGAATTAAGGAGGGGAAATGGATTCTGCTTCTTATGGGGAAATTACAAAGTCACAAGTCAAAGGGCAAAAATATAGGAAAGGATGAAAACTTAGGGCCATAAATGCAATGGGTCCCAGCTCCTCTAGCTGTGTGACTATGAGCAAGGTACATAAAATTTGTCAATAAACATATCTACCTTTTAGCATGTTGTTTTATCAAATGAAAATGACCCATGTGTATTAGTTAACTTTCCCGTCACTGACACAATATCTGATACCTGCAACTTAAAAAAGGAAAGGTTTAATTTGGCTCATGTTTAATTAGTACATGGTCAGTAAGCTCCACATCAGAAACACCCAAGGAGAAGTTTGTGGCAGAGCAAACCTGCGGGGAACAGTGCTGAAGAGCAGCAGGTTAGGGACCATATATTGTACCGAAGGCCACACCTCCTTGACCCACTCAGACACAGGAAGGAGTGTGCT
Source organism: Chinchilla lanigera (assembly GCF_000276665.1). NCBI lineage: Eukaryota > Metazoa > Chordata > Mammalia > Rodentia > Chinchillidae > Chinchilla > Chinchilla lanigera. The sequence continues at coordinate 3,434,954 of NW_004955423.1, read as the reverse complement.
TTTCTAAGATTCTAGGCATTTCTTAATCAAATAAAGTTGGCAACTCAGGATTAAAAATAACACCATATAAAATGTTTAGCAAAGTGCCCAGCCCACATAGGTAACTGTAAGGGACTATGTTGGCTGCATTACAGTGATAGAAAAATGAGTTCAAATGCATATAGTGATTTGGCAGTGTGGGCCTGTATAGGGTGTTGTTGATCTGGAAGTGAAAAGGTCTAGCCATATTTCAGAGAAACAAGGATGAATCTTTAGGAATTAGATGTCCACAGGCATGGGAAATTAGGTGGAGGATGGTGCCACTGATGGAAGTAGGAGACCATGAAGGTCACTAGCTTATGCACAGATGGCTAGATGACTGCTCTATCTGGATTTTTAGCTAGTCTCTAATAGTTTCATGTAAGGGATGCAGAGACAGAGTGTTCAATAATTTTTCTCAGTATGGAACAAAAGAAGGTATTTAATAATCATCCGCACCAGGCATGGTGGCGCATGCCTGTAATCCCAGCACTCGGGAGGCTGAGGCAGGAGGATCCTTGCAAGTTCCAGACCAGCCTGGGCTACAAAGTGAGCTCAAGGCTAGCCTGAACTGCATAGCGAGACCCTGTCTCAAAAAGAAAAATCATCCAAACCAGAGTTTTTCCTTTGAAAAATCTGCTGTTGCTTACCATTTCTTCTGCATTAAAGATAAATGCTCTAATGAAAATGTAGGGGGAAGAGTCCCCACTAGCTTGATTTCCAGGAGAGACAGCCATCCAGACCCCATGACACACAGTGGAGAGATGATTATCCTTACAATCACCATAGAATCTGAATGACAAGGTGCCAGAGGTGGGCGATGTAGGAGTTTTAACCCATCTCATGAGTTCAGTTTTTATACCAACTTTCAGTCTAATAGGTGTTCTGTAGCACTAAAATGATGCCAAGATACAACCCCAAGGAATATCCTCATGGCCCATTAGTTTAAGCAATTGCCAGCCAAACAAAATAGCAATTTTACCATGTACAATGATTTAGTGCAGTGAGACTAGGATAAATAATGAAGGCATTTGTTTATGCCTACTTACAACATTCCTTGTAGGCAAAAAGGAGAAGAAACATCATTCTAAGCCTGCAAAGGCAGCCAGTGCAGGCTCATCAAAAATACGCATTTGCTTTTGTAGTCAAAGAGTGTGAGTTTGCTGTTTCACCTCCTGGCCTGGGTTCCTCTGATATCCATGTAATTTAAATGAGAAAATCATTTTAAGGAGTCATCACATTTCAAAGAACTGACCCTTTTTGGATGTTGAAAGAATCCCCAGTGTTTGGGTTCACTCCTGGGTAAGATGGTGTCAGAGTTCTTGAGTCACCATCCAGAGAAAAAGACCTTGGAAAGTCTAAACAGAAGTTGTTTACCTTGTCTTTTTGCTTGTTGTGCAAATGGGCCTCAGAACTGGTGAGAAAACAAGCGCATTTCAGGCTCAGTCTAAGTCAAAATTCACCATTGTTTTCAAAACCTAACAAGGGCTTTTTCTTCTTTCTTGGAGTGGCCTGACTTCCATCATAAACTTTGTATTTATGACATCCTACCCAAAGCATCTTCCAATTTGACCCCAAGCTGGTATCACTCAGCTTCAAGAGCCACTGGGTTGGGCCGGGCATAAAGCTCAGCGGCACAGTGTCTACCTGGCAAGTGCAAGGTCCTGAGTTCTATTCCCAGTACCCAGCAAAAAAAAAAAAAAAAAAAAAAAGAGCCACTGGGTTGAAGGCCTTTTTCCCTGTTATTTCTCCCAAGGGACTTGTTCCTTTGAGTTCCTCCTCTACATTTTGCCCCTGACGAAGTAATTCCTGGTCTTGCTGAGAACAGAACCACGCTGGCAACTACATTGGTCATGGTATCATATTTCAAAGTGAAACACTTTCCAACCTGTCTTGAACCTCATGTATCTTTAGCCTGTCCTTGAGCCACTGCTTCCCTAACTTGCCTGCTGTCCTATACTCAGTCAGTTTTATCGGGAAAAGACCCATCAGAGTCATTCTCCAGACAATCCAATTAAAGAAGACTCCTCTTCCATGTCAGTTTCATCCTTTGATAACAGGCTTCTGTCTTTCAGGTGCGGAGTTTTCTGTACTTTCTCAGCTGCTCAACTGAAAATATTCCTTTTCCCTTTCACCTGCCAAATTAGGTTGAAAGAAAGGGTGCCTGGTTCTTGGATCCTAGGAAGGTGTTAAATATCTCTGCTGCTAGAGATCCCACTAGAAACATTAACACCTACCTCCTGGCTCCGGAGTGGGTGTTAATATTTCTGCTGCCAGGATATCTTTCATCCAGGCCCTTTCCTCTAGCCAGCGCTCAGCCAGTGCCAGGGCCTGGAAAAGCAAGGCAAACCAGACTGGCACCCTGACAGTGATGATCCTCAGTTGGTGAGCACTAAACTGACAATACTGTCTTTTTAATCACTTCTCAAGCACTTTGAAGCAGAAGACAGTTCCAAAGACTACAAACATTAAAAAGTTCATGGAAAACATTGTTCAATGATAATAAATTTACAGAGCATTTCTAATATACCCAAGCACATTCAGGTAAAAGTAACAAGCCTTTTGCTGAAGATTTATTTAATATATATCATATCTTACTGTAATTAGGAGGCAGGTATTGTTTTTCTACTATAACGCAAGACTTAGGTTCACAGAAGGTGAATAGTGGGAACATGTCATGCCCTTAACCCTAGCCCCCTACGGACTACTGGATCCTAACAATAACCATTTAAGAGTGCTAGAACCACATCCTATTTTTAGGCAAGAAATGTAGGTCATTTTGACCAAAAACAAAAAGTAGAAGACTTTGATTTGAGCCCAGTCCAACTGAATTCCACACCGTACTTTCTACTGGACCACAGTGACAAAGATCCCCAACAGTGTGAACTTTCCCCCAGGCCTCTTCATTATGTTATTTTCCAGGCAACACAGATCTACTACAGTCTTAATATGTCAAGGACTGAGTCAGCTCTGAATATTTTTTAAAAATAAAGAATCAGTCATAGAGCTTCCCATCAAGTTGTTTACATCCAAGAGAGGAATAAGGCAGTTATAAAGAATAATCATTGCCATCTCAAAAGTACAGATGATGGTAAATAAAGTTTAAAGGGAGGTGAGATTTGTCGTTATCAAGGAAAATATATGCTTATCTGAATGGGTATAGGGAACCTATTCAGTAAACTGATATCTAGGCTCCAGCATCTCACTTAAAACCCTGATTTATCTGCAAAAATCCAAAGTATTTGACCACAAAGGAGAAGTTTGCAAATGAAGTTTCTGTCAAGCCAGCCATACCATAGGTGAGCACATAGTTGATGAAGGAAAATTTCTATCAAAAGAGATCAGGTTAAAAAAAGAGGAGGGAAGAGATGGCAGAACTATCATCACTTTTCATTTCTCAGTAGAGCACTGGATTTAAATCCTGATGACTCATCAAAATACATCACCACCCCGGAAGCAATCTTGCCAAAAATCTGAACCTAAATTAATTAATTAATTAACTAATTAATTTATTTATTTTGGTACTGGGAATCGTACTCAGGACGCAGGACTCAGGACCTTGCACTTGCCAGGCAGGTGCTTGTGCAGCTTAGCTATAACCCCAGCCCCTAAACCTAAATTTAAACAAGATTTCAGATCTAACTACTGACCCTCAAGAGATACAGAAGGCAGAGGACTATGTTAAATGATACCATAAAAGATGCAATTAGTAATGTCCAATATGTAGGAAAGCCTGTAGGACAAAAGAATGAGTTTCTATACTAAATAATTACATGAGCAGGAAAAGGAGCCTGTTGATTAAAATTCAAGAGATACACAATCCAATCCAAATAGGTGAAAATTCTTTGCACCCTGATTCAAATAAACCAAATGGAAGGTGTGTAGTCACTTTGAAGCCTGGGATATAATCCACATCTAAACATGCTGTCAACTCCTACCCATTGAGTTATCTATTAGATGGTCATTAAAATCTCCAATCAACCAACCAAAACTTTTAACCTGCCTTTCTGCCTTGCCTTAGAAATCAAGATATTTCAAGGAGAAGAAACTTGAGGGAAGCTAGACAGTATTTTTTATAACATTGTATACAAGTTTTGAAGCTATAGTTGCACATTCCCAAATTTTTTACAATGAACTGAATACCCTCCACCCCTTTTTATATCTTATTTTGAGACATGGTCTCACGAAGTTGCTCAGGCTAGCTACAAACTCGCAACCCTCCTGCTTCAGCCTTTGGAGTAGCCATAATCAACATTCTCTAAAATACAAGAAAGCCTCAAACCAGTCATAAAGTACCTGCTTCAGGAAAACTTACTAATTCTGGAGAAGTAATTTTAAATTATTTTTATAGTAAAAAAAATCCTACATGAGTTCAGGAGCATAAATTTGGACTTGTCTGTAGTTTGAGTTTAATATCTTACATATTGAATTCCTATAAGCAGAGCCCACCTGTAGATCCTTGGGGGCCAGTCTCTCCCTGTCCCTCCCACCTGTTATCCCACAGGCCGGAGCCCAGACGATGTTTGCTATCATTCTCAAATCTTGCAAAAATACCCTCGGAGTGCTTGACTTGAAAATCTCCCCATCTCATCCATTTGCCATGTGGCTCTGACACAGGTTCTGTTAAGGCTGGGTCTTTTAGGGAGTGCCCTTCATTTTAGGATGAATCCCCCCAGCAAATAGCAGGTGCTCACAGGACAATAGAACGGTAGTAGTGCTTCACTGCAACGCACTTGGCATCCCTGAGCACTCAAGGGGGTAACCTTAATGAGCACAAAATATTCATCTCTAATAAGAACATGCTGTCATAATCACCTCCATGTGATAAATATCCTAGAGGTTTCTCTTTGTTAGGTTAATGCTTTTCCACAAGATAATTTAACCAGTTCTCTAAAAATAATCACACATTCTCCGGCCCCAATATAGTGATATGTTTTTTTTGTAATGTTTTGAATCTTGCCTTAAACAAATCCCATCCAAATAAATGCTCCCTTTTTTAGCTGGCACCAAAGCTTGTGTTGTTCCCTATAATCAAGCTCCCAGTTGGCTAACTCCTCATCTAACAGTATGTCTTCTGATTTCATTTGAGCAAAATTTATCTTCCACAAGCAAAGACAGAAAATGTGTGAATGTCTAAAGCTTATGTAAATTAAGAGGCCATGCACGCTGGTCCTAAAAATAGTAGATAATTATAGGCATTTCTTCCCCATACAATAATTATAGGCCTCCTGTCATCTTTTCTATTCTGTATAAGGTCACAGTAGTATTATACAAAATTTACAGTATATTACAAGTTAAAAACACAATAATTAACAACTGTGCATCTTCGGCACCAATGATGAATGTTCACAGTAAAAGTTTAAAAAAAGAGCATTATTTGTTTTATGTGGACAGTACACACTTAAATTTAATCATCAACTCCTGCTACCCAATAGGCAATATTCTCTCACTATTATAATGCTATTTGCCAAGTTCATAGTACACCCTTGGGCTGAATTCATCCTTAACGAAGAGACAGGAAGCCAAATCTCTCATCGTCGTCTCAACCAGGTGCACCATATTATTTTAAATGTAATAATTCTGTTGAACATATTGAATGATGATGAGCAAGCTTAGAGAAAGTACCAAAGATTATTTTGACCATTATGATCAATGTCTGATTCAGGAAAAAAAAGGCTCTCACTATACAATGTGAGAGGTTTGCTGGTATGGATTTTTTTCTAAACCCCTCTCCCAGCACATCCCTGCTCCTGTGCTTATTTATGTTATTCGCTGAGGTGGGAAGCTCTGGATGTTGCACTTCAGTGAAAAGCAAAAAGTAATTTAATAAAGAGGTTTATCCTCAGCTCTTAATTATCCATACTAATGAGAACAAAGAGGCATAGATAATACAAAATGACAAGACAGAACTATCATTTCTATTTTGCTTGAGGAAAAAGTCAGAAAGCCATACACCCTCGTTTCACCTTTCCCAGTTCTGTCGTGCTTTCAGAAATTGCTTCGGAAGAAGGAAGGTTTGGCAAGAACAGAACAGGAAAAGGTTGTACAGGCCCAGAATCCCCTTTATAAAACGCATTCATGATTGCCTGGATCATCCAGTTTGCTCAGCTGTTTCATGCATGTAGCTCTGAAGACTCCTTTCCCTGTTTGTCATGCTGGAATCCAAGATGATCACTGTAAACAGGAATGCTCAGCCTGAGTACTGTACCCAGTCAAATACCAGCATGGGGATGGGGTAGGAATTAACTGGAGCAACCATTTGGCTTTGTGTTTAGAACCAACTGCATGTTCGGTGGCCATCTTAGCCATTTGCCTTCTGAGCACAATAGTGTGGATAGAGTCAGAACACAGACTCTTTAGTCAGGCTTTCTCGGTTCAAATCTCAGTGCTACCCTTTACTTGTTCTATGAGCTTAGACATAGTATTTCTATGCCTCAGTTTCTCATCTATAAAATGGAGAAAGCAATAGTTATGCATTAAAGAGCATATAATACAGACATTTAACCACTGTATTTAAGTGTTCTTGACTGTTGAGAATTACTGTGGCAATTATACAGAGCTCAACCCATTTAGAGCTATTATTCTGGGATTTTCTTCATAATAGTGTCAAATCCCCATCTTCATGAAAGCATTCTCATCTTTGAGCTATTCAGTCATCAAAAGTAACGCAAAACATGCTTTCTAGGTAAGAGCACAACTTTTGGTATCAGATAGGTCAGGAACATAGAAGTTCCTCTCTTCAGCCAGGACCTCTGTTCTGAGCTTGGGTCTGACCCGTCCCTGTGCTTGGTTGATATCTCCCCTTGGATGCATCTTGGGCCCTGCAAACACAACTAAATCCACTCTTCTCCTCCATAAACCTACTTTTCTTGCACCTCTGCCTCAATGAATGATACCATCACAAGAGTGCCACTTTTCCCTAAGTTCTGATATTCCTAATTGAGAGAAAGTTCTTTCCAAACATACATGCCTCCCTTCTGCTTTTCAAAAGTCTTTTTCCATTTGGTGAAACACATGGTTTTAAGAAAGTTGACCCCAAGCTTTGGGAGCAGAGCTTGTCATGTAAGTCAGATGATCCCATCTTCCTTGCCTCCATAACTGGTTCAGAAAGGGGCATGAGACTTCAGAGTCAGGCTGAGACTTAGCTGGGAATGTTTGAACAAAGGTGTATAGGAAGAAGCTGGTAGGCTTGAAACTGCTTACAAGCACTTTGCAAACATGAGAGAAGTCCCTTAAAATAAAGCACATACATGGCAGAAGGTAAAACAGCTGAAGAGGGACCAGTCCTCAAGAGGCTCAGTGGAGCTTCGTCTGAACCCAGCCCTGTCTCCACACATTGCAGTTACATGAAATGGCAATTTCCCCCTACTTTTGAAGTCAGTTTCTGTTACTTACACTAATTGAAAGCATTCCAAATGATTTAGTCAATAGTTCTACCTGCTAAAATATCTCTGGAACACATTCTTTTCTACCTCTGTCATCACCACTCAAATCCAAACTACCATTATTTCCTTCCTGGACTATTACAATGGCCTCCTAGTCTTCCTGATTTCTTAGTTGTCCCCCTTACTACTCCATCCTCCACAAGTAGTCAGAGTGATCTTCTAGAAAAATTAAATGTGATTACTTGCAAGCCTAAAGTTCTTTAATGCCTTCTTACTACCTTTAAGATCAAGCCCATAACCCGACAGAGCCTTCTAGGTCCTACTTATCCTGCCCCTTCCCTTCCTCTTCATTCCTGTGTCAGTCTGCCTCCGTCTTTGAACTCCACGATTAACTACATGATTGCTTTTGTGGAGTTCCTTGAAGACACATCTTTCTCTTTCCTGCCTTAGGTCTTTTATGCTCACCATTCCATCTTCCTAGGACGCTCTATCCTCCAGCCAATGACAAAGCACTGCCCCCAGCATCCTTCGGCTCTCTCACCCTTTAGATCACAGTGGTATTCCTCACAGAATCCTCCAGCTTTTTGTCCCTGTGTCACAAGTTCCTAGTCTCCTCTCCTTCACAGCAGCACCACACTTCCAATTACTTATTCAGCTCTCTGCTTCCCGACATCGGTCTCCTTTCCCACCCAGTCAGGACAAATCTAAAACAGAGGAGGAACCTGATGAATGGGTTAATAAAATAACAGATAAGTACAAATTCTTTCTATTACTTTTTAGCTTTTTAACTCTGGGCAAGCTACTTAACCTCCTTGTTTCTTCATCTTTAAAAATGCAAATGTTAATACCTTACAAGGCTGTTTGAGGATTATATAAAATTTGAGCATATTCTAAATTGTTATAATTTGTAGTGTATTATTCAGCATTCTCCAGAGAAAAAGAACCAATAGGAAATTGAGAAAAACAGAAAGACAGAAAGACAGAAAGAGAATGAGGGACAGAATTGTCTGTGGGAATTGGTTCAAGAAGCCTCATGATCTGCTCTCTGAAAGCTGAAGACACAAGAAGGCCAACACTGTCATTCAGCCATTTGATCTGAAGCCGAAAATCCAAGTCCAAAGGCCTAAGAACCCGGGGTGCCAATGGTGTCTGTCTAGGTAGCCCAAGAAACAGAGGTTCTAGTGTCTGAGGGCAAGAGAAGGATATTTCAGCTCAGAGGGACTTAATTCACATTTCCTGCACTTTTTGTTTTATTCAGGACCTCAACAGATTGGATGATGCCTACCCACATGGGTGAGGGTGATCTTTGCTCAGTGTACTGACTCAAAAGTTATCTCTTTCAGAAACACTTTCACAGACACACTCAGCAATGTTTTACTAGGTATCTGGCCATCTCTCAGTTCAATTAAGTTGACACATAGAACAGACCGTCACATCTGAGCAGCAGACTACCCCAAATCTGGGGTCTTCCCAGGCCTCAGCAGGTGAAAGAGTGCTGGCTGTGGATTTCTATGTTTCCAGCTTCTCAGAAGACTGCAACAGGGACTTACCAAGTTAGAAATCAGTTTGAGGAACACAGGACTCTGTCTCAAAATAAAATTTAAAACTAAAAATGCTAGGGATGTATCTCAGTAGTAGAGTGCTTCCTTAACATTTGTGAAGCCTGGTACAATACGGTACCACAAAATTTTTTTAAAATAAAATACATTTTAAAAAGAACCATAGGACTTAGGTGTTTATAAAAGAATTTAAACTTGCAATAAAACAGGAGAGAGAAGGTGAGTCCCACTATGAAAGTGTCCACAAAAAGGCTTAGAAATAACTGTGTCATTCAAAGGACTATAAGAAGCCAGGGATGACGGCATACTCCTATAATCTGGAAGTCTCTGGGAAGCTGAGGCAAGACGATTGCGAGTTTGAGCCCAGCCTGGGCAATTTAGAGACTTAATGAGATCTTGTCTCAAAACTTTTAAAAAAGAGGGCAAAATGTGATAAATGCAAAGGCTCTGGGTTCAATCCCCTGTACCACACACAAAAAAGGAAATTAAAATAGAAGGAGCTAAAAAATTCTAAACATAACGGTAAGCCATATTCTAAAAAAAATGACAAGGGCTGGTCCCTCTTTTCTGTGATATCATCACAAAATGTAAAGACAGAAGGAGCTGGGGGTGTAGGTTGGTGGCAGAGTACTTGGCCTGGGCTTTTTTTTTTTTTTTTTTTTTTTTTTTTTTTGGTTTTTTTCCGGTACCGGGAACCTAACTCACGACCTTGCGCTTACCAGGCAGGCGCTTTGCCGCTGAGCTAAATCCCCAGCCCCTGACCTGGGCTTAATCCCCAGAAGTGCACAGGCATGTGCATGCACACACACACACACACACACACACTCACAGTGGAGACCGAATTTTAGCATAGAGGACCCTTACCAATTTTAAAGTCACAAAAAAATAGACCACGGATGCGATATGTAATATAACAACCACTGTTAACTCATATTATTTTGTTTTGAAACCCTGTATCACTTTAAATGTTCTTGCTTTGGTTTATTTATGTTTGTGATACTGGTATGCTGCTATTGTTCTATTTTTTGTTTGTGTCTCATTTACTACTCTCTTTAAAATAAAATAAAAAAATAGACCATGGATCTCCTACATGTATTCAATTATATGATTGTTTTCTTACTCAAACATCACTGCATTAAGAAATTTAACTATATTCTTTTGTTTCATTTATTCACCAGACTTGCAAATAGGTATCATCATTCACATTTTATAGAGGAGAAAACTGAGGTCTCACTTCTGAGTTCAGCATTTAGTCCTTTTCTTCATAACAGTTTCTAATTTTGACTAGAAGTTTTAAAACACAAGTACATGTATTTACTAACCAAGGGATAACCCTGGTTAAACCAACATTCTGTAACAGTTGCATGTGTAATATTTGTGATAAAGATAACTGAACATAGTCCTGGAAAAGGGAAAAAGCAGTGTATTCATTCTTGTAGCTAATTCTTTTTAGGGGGTGCATACCAGGAATCAAATTCAGGACCTTGCGCTTGCCAGGCAGGCACTTGTGCTGCTGAGCTGTATCCCGGGCCGCCTTGTAGCTAATTCTTGCCCAAAGTGATGACTGAATTTTTATTCTACTTTTGCATAGACCTGAGTAAGGTTGACAGTGTTCATGATGCAGCCTGGCACTAATTTCCCATCTTCACTTACAACAGTAAGGTAATTACCTTTTCTTCCTACTCCTGATGTTGAACCAATATGCTATCTATACTGCAGCAGGCTGATTTTTTTCTGCCATCAGCTCTAGTTTCTTTTAACTTCCCTCCCAGCACACAAAAGAACTGTTGTTTCTAAAGTGCTCTCAGTTTTTATGGTGAGGTTTTTGTTGTCACAAGTGATAACACAATTTGGTTTGGCTACTACACCCATTTCTTTGTATGCACATGAGCGACAAGTTCTCACTCTGTAGCCCAGGCTGGCCTTAAACTAGCAGCAATCTCCTGCCTCAGTCTCCTGAGTATTGGGATTACAGGTATGTGCCAACATACCGGGTTGACCTATTTTTTGCAGAGTCAGTTCCACCCCTCATTCCTTTATCTAGTCATCGAAGCCTTTTCTGTCTAAGAGGTACCATCTACCTCCCAGCAGCTGAACAGTAGCCTTGGTGGGTAGAGCTAGCAGAGCAGGGTTAGGTATGGAGAATGTGCTATCTGTGGTTAGATTTTTTTATGTAACACCCTTACCAACTTATAAATTCCTTGAGGCCAGTAACCTTGTTGCTTTTATACCCCTTTTTGCAAGAGCCCAGAATAATGACTGCTACATGTTTGCTGTTTGGCATTCAATATTTATTTGTTGAATAAGTGAATCAAATGATCTGATCTGATAGATGAATTAAATAAAAATTCAGTTTTTTAAATGAAGCAATACAAGTTAAAATCAAACGTCATCAAAGAATCAGTTTTCTACATAGCCCACTTGGCATTTAAAGATCTGTAAACTGCTCATGGATATGCCAAGAGCCCATTACAGAATTGGTGTTCCCTACTTAAAGACAAGCTTTCCCTCAAATCCTGAATGGCTGTTTGGTTTCTGCAGAGCATACTCTCTCGAGCCACAAGGCCCTCATTTGTACCTGAAGTGAGAGCTAAGTTCTAAAGTCAACTTAGATGGGACAAATATGTTCTTTTGAATTAATGACATAACATTTTATCAGCCACATACAAAATGAAATATATGTGTTCATTTGCTATTTGAGGAGCTTTTTCTGACGTGTATGCAGGAGCTATGTTGCTGCTAACTGGTGATCCTTTTTTGACACCCTTTCCCAGGAGTATTGCATAGATAAACATACTGTATTTGAACAAGACCAGTGACAGCAAAATTGCTTGCTTCTCTCTAAAGAGACTCTAATAATGTGCACCAAGGGAGAGGCCCATGGTATGACAGACTTTTTCCCCCAGAGTAAACCATAAAAGTCTGTCTCAATAGCCAGAATAAAGCAAGTTTAAAGTGCATCTCTAGTTAATTATATCCAAAGAGTAATAATAAAACCAACTATTAAATTTTAGAACTTCCTCTTTAAAGTATTAAATATTTGGCAACTGCAATGCAGTTAAATTTCTCTCAGAACAATGCTTTCCCTTGCTCAGAACAGCGTATAAGGATACTGTACTGGCACACACTATTTCAGTGTGCTAAGGAGTACATTTTTCCCATAAAAATATTTCAAAGAAGCCCTTTGTTTCTGCGAGATATCTGTGATTTGTTAAGTAACTAATAATGCAGTAGACACATTCACTTAATAAGAGATAATGGGTGAGTCACAAATCCTCTATAATAATTGACTGTATGTGACAAAAGTATATATGTAATATATTACATATATATCATGTGTATATATATATATATATAGATGTAATATATATATATGTAATAACACCAAAGCCAAAAGGTCATTTGCACCCCAATGCCATGTTTGGGGCCTTGACTCAGTTGTCTCAGCAGGTTTTAAGGCTGAGGCACTATCTGGCCTTTAAAATTTGACCCTTGGTAATGTCAGTCCACACCGATAGGAAAGGCATTTGGTGTTCCCTGAAGCACAATCCTGCACTAGAAAGGATAAAGGAACAGGATTCTGCAGAGATCATCCAGGAAGCAGTGACTCCGGCTCCTGGTGCATAGCTTGAGTATGTAGCTAGAAATCTATTCCTTTTGGTTACTTTATTCTCAGATATGAGGAGGATTAAACTGCCCAAAGGAAAAGAATTCAGACTGTGATCGTCTAAAACTGAAGGCATTGGGTGGCAACATGTATCTACCCCAGTGCAATTTCTTTTGCCTCAATTCCCATTTGAAAAACTAACTGTCTCCATGAATGAAGTGGAGAGGACTCTTCCTAAAGAGGCGCTACACTGTAGAACACATCAAAGCCATCTTATTGGCTTCTCAGGGATCCTAGAGAAGAGAAAACTTGTTGCTATCTTTTAAGATGCAGGTTCAATTCTGGGGACAATTTTCTGGCAGCTTTAGAAAATAGTTGTGTCTATAAACTCATCACAGACCAGATAATAGGTTGAAGTTACATCACAAGGAAACCCCCAACTGGAAACATCTGTCAAATAGCAAACACAAGCCTTCATGGCAAGGATAAGCACAAATTATGTCATGACTGGGATCTTCGCAGACACTGGGCATCTTGCCAATGTCTCTCCAAAGCCAGATGCAAATAAATATCACAGCACCCTCATGAGAGAAACAGAAGTTGCAGAGGAAGAGGCTGGATGCCTGTTGCATCCTCTCAGGCCTTGGACATGGGGTTTAGGGCTCTCTAGATGTAGACAGAATGCAAGGCAGGTAGGAGATATTGTGCATTGATTTAGGCACTCGTGGAAAGGTTCACTGAGAAGGAGTCATTTAAACTTACCTTAAAAGGACACGTGGATATTAACCAAGTGGATATAGGACAGAGTAGGTAACATTCTAATGATAAATGATTTACACAGATTTACAATTTCTCAGGTGTCATGGACCTAGTAGTTCAACTTGGCTGGAGGAAGTCTAGGGAGGCAAGGTATGCATAGTTGCACACCTGGGGTTTTGTGGAAAGGCTTCAGGACTTGGATTATGAAAGGCCTTGTATTCCAAGTTAAATTATTTGGACTTGATCCTGTAAGTAACAAATAGCCACAAAGAACTTTAAATTGATCAAACCTGAGCTCCAGAAAGGTCATTAGGATGCCAGTCTGCTGATGAATGGATTACAGGGCCAATCAACTCGGAGAAAGAGACTAATTAGGAAGCTGTTCACTGACCCACACACTTTTGAGCACTGTATCTGGCACCTAGGCACCTTGAAAGAGTAGGTGAGGGATTATGATGGGGAAAGGATTAAGATAAGAGAGACTTAGGAGAATCCACAGAACTTTAGTGAACAATAATGTGGAATGTAGTGAGCTGGGTGATTTCTGTTCTCTCTATATACTGTTTGCATCCAGAGTCAAGTTTTCCCCCATCTGTCCTCCTCCTCATATAAATAAACTTACTCTCAGGAAAAATCTAAGATTTAGTAGGTTGTTCCTGTCAGAAGCATTGTCTTGAATCAGTAACCAGAAACCTTGAGTCATTGAAAGGAAGTCTGCAAAGGTTGATACAATGTGTCAACTTGAGAAATCTAGAAGCTTAACTAAGTAATTCAGTATTCTTCATTTTACGGTGTAAAGGATATGCCATTACCACTCTAGGATGTTGTTCATTGTGTCAATTTGACAAACTTAGTTTAACTATGTGACTCAGCAGGGGGTCAGGGTCCTCACTTTGTAAAAATCCTGAGCCTGTGAAAGAAGAGGGCATGGAGATGGTATGAGTGTTACATCCACCTGAGGTCGGGTACCCTGCATGGGTTCTTCCCTTTTCGCTCGCATTGCTTTTGTTGTTTTTTGCTGCCTTGAACTGTTGTTGCACCTCTGCCATGCCACTCTGCCTTGGAGCCAGCTGATTATGGACTGAACCTCTATAAAGTGTGAGGTAAATAAACCTTTCCCTCTTTAACTTTGCATGTTGGGCATTTTGTCTCAGCAATGGGAGAAAAGTAACTAACATGAAGTCCTTATGCTAAGTTCCCAGTAACTGAGTAAGAAGGTACTTTTTAATAGAAGCTCCTCCACCATGGAAGAAGTCATCTATTCTACCTCTCAGGACAACCCTGGATTCCAGGCAAAGAGTAGTGGGTAACTTGTTTGTGTTTTGTGCCTCTCACTCCCTGGCCTCAATCTCCCAGTCCCCCTCTTGCCCAGCACATATGCGCACGCGCTTGCGCACAGGAGCACACACACACACACACACACACACACACACACACACACACAAAGTATTCTTCATCCCAAGACTTTTTTTTCCTGTCACAGAAGTATTGCTGCCCAGGGAGGGCAACCTACTTCATGAAGGCAGTACCAGGAATCTTTCAGTTGTCTCATTACAGAAGCTAGGTATTTTCTGAGAAGACAAACTCCTCTTCTTGGAGTGAACTGATCTCAGAATTTGAAGATTCTGGTGTGAACTGATTCACCTTTCCTCTTCCTCACCTCAAAAATCTCTTGTCATTTCCCTTCTTTCTTCCTTCCCAACAGTCACTTGGCCCTCCCAGGTCTAACCCCTGTGTTCACCTCTACTGTAGACACTGGCATCTTCAGGAGTTGCTTTGAATTTTTTATTCTTTCAGAGCTGGTTGTGGTAGTGCACGCCTGTCATTCCAGCACTCGCAGGGCCAAAACACGAGAATTACCTGAAGTTCAAGGCCAGTCTAGGCTTTGTAATGAGTTCAAGGCCAGCCTAAACTACATAGTGACACTTTGTCTCAAAAAGCAAACAAAAAAATTATTCTCTCATTTTTTTCTTTCATTTTTATTTTCCCCTTTGTTAATTTTCTCTCGTTTTCATATTCTACTTCTCTTCCATTTCACTTACAAACTTGCTGAGAGTATATTTTCCTCCCTTCCTAACCTGGCATCCTGTCAAGTCCCTAGCAGGTCACTCAACAGCATTCCATTTCTTGCTTCTTGAATCCTTTTAAGTATTACCTTCATGCCAGTTTGCTTCCAGCCAGCTACAAACCCTACTCCCAGATCTCAGACTGCTTTGTAAAATGTTGTTGATAACTTCCCTCTTGCCAGACTCAACCACCTTTCTAGAACTTTCTACTAAGTGAAAAGTGCTAACACAGGTTTTAAGACATTTAGAATTTTCTATATTATCAGACAGGTAATATTTTACTTAATGATTTTGCTCCTGTTTTATCATCTACAAAATGGTATAATAATGCCTAGCCCTATCGGGCCCACTGGACTGAAATGAGATGTACATAAATGGCCTTTGTAAGCTATAAATTATCCTTGAATTATGAGTAAGTAGTGTCATGCTTACCCTGTCTAGCAACAACCTCTGCCAACCAATCTTTCTTACAGTTCTTCTGCTCCCCCTCGACAACTGTCTTCCTTCCCCCACATTCTCACCCTATCCCACAACCCCACCTGTTTCTTACATACTAATCTTGAACTCCAGCCTAACACCTCTCTAAAAGTCCTAAGTCAAATTTTGATCTACACTACCCTGAAGAGATGAAAACTGAACCTATTTTCCTATTTCATATAATGGAGAAGGCTTATTTTCCATTTCTATTGAAAGTACCATCATTCTCCTGTTTACTTACTGTACAAGACCGGAGACCAAATATTTTATGTGTTCTGGGTTTCTACTAGTTTAACAGTGAAATAGCCTACTCTAGTGTATCAGTTATATTTTCGGTATCAAATGACCCAAAGCTTTCAGGTTTAATTCAATAACTATTTTCAATTCTATATGTAGCTCATGTTTTTCCCCATGACTAGGGGACATGCCATATAGCAGGCCTCTCAAAGGTAATCTTGTCTCCAAACATTAAGGCTCAGCTCAAGGCTCAGCCCAGCTCAAGAATGGACTCATAGGTGCTTCTCTGAGGAGCTCTGGTCAGCTAAGTGGCTGTACCACTGGTTGGGGAAAGGGCAATACTGGACTGAGTGACTGTCATAATACAGCAAGCTAGCCTGGGTTCATTCACAGGGTGGCTAAAGGTTTAAAAGCAGCCAGAGGAAAGGCCCAGATTCCTGTTACCTAAAATAAAATAAAAAACACACACAAAAAATATGAGAATGCTCATCGTGGGTGAGGGTCATCAAGGGAGACATCGGGAAAAAGGCAGGACTTGAAATGGGCCTTGAAAAAAAGAGGAAAGAAGTTACTAAGCTTGGACAAGAACATACAAGGAGAATAAAGTGGGGTGAAGAATAGCAAGGCTAGCAAGCCTGAAATAAAAGGGAAGGCAGTAGGTGATAAAGCTAAATAAATATCATGGTACCAGGTATGACTGCTTTGATGGTATATATGATGGAGTCACAGTTTAACAAGAAATCTACTTATAATCTTAATAAGAGAATGAGGGAAGTTTTTTTTTTTTTAATAAAGAACATTAATTTGGTGATGGTTACAGGGGAAAGAAATAAAGGCAAGGATATTAGTTAGGGTACTGCTACAAAAATCCAGGAATGGTCCGGATAAACTGGAACAGGGATCAGAAAGACAAAGGGGCATATCCCAGACACAGAAGAGCCAAATATGTGCTTCATATTAAGGTATATCCACAGCTCATTTCTGGGACAATTTATCTATCCTGTTGGACTAGGAATAACTTGCCAAAAGGAAAAATTATTCAGTGTAGAAAAACAGAGCAGACATATTCATGTTCTCCCAAATTATTTAATTTTTTTTTGCAGTGCTGGGGATCCAACCCAGGTCCTTGCATGTGCTCTAACACTGAGATGCATCCCCAGATCTTTCAGTCCATGCTTATACATAGCTCACAGATTTTTATGTGGCTGAGTTGAAAATGATACGTTTTTAACAATATGATTGTCAGGATGTAGTGCTCGATTATATGTTCAATCCCAGGTCAACAGCTAATAATAACCAACTAAGTATAGCTAATAATGACCAACCAAATAAGTTATCTCACTCATTATTCACACTACTAACCCTGTAAAGTTAGTACTACACAAATCAATGTTATTTTCATTCTACAAGGGAGCAAATTCGGAGAGGTTAAGCTAGTTCCTTAAGATCACTCATTCAGTAAGAGAAAGAACAGAATTTGATTTCAGGTCTTCTGACTTCAAAGCCCAGGCTCTTTCCCCTACATCACTGAATTTTTAGTCCAACACAGTGAAGCAGAGGTTTGTTCTTGTTTAAGAATCAGAATTAAAGGATCAGAATTTTAGGTGTTTGTTCTCTTTAAAGGATCAAAATTTTAGGATATACGCTGATGACTCCTGACAGTTCCTTAATGTAACAGGTTAAGTCTTTATTTAAGAGATAGAACAACTTGTGATTCTCTTCCATTGGTGGGCTAGACAGATAATAAAAATGATAGCAAAGGTTATTAAAATTTATATGGAGACGAGCACAGACTAGAATAACTACAAAGTGAATTCTTTAAGCTCCAATAGAAAGGTGGTGAAATAGCACAATATGAAAGAAAACTCCTTTAGCTTCAGATGCCTAAATATGCCATCAAAAGACTGCTCAGTTCTCAAATGCCAGTATTTTCTGACTCCTTCAGAACCTATTCTTAATGTAAAACATCAAAGTCAGCAGGATAGTAGGTGTCCCAAAATGTCTTAATTCAGAGAATTAGTGTTAACTGAGTCTGATTAGCTCCATTTATCTCTAATTAATTACCTTTATCTATTTAGACACTTTGTTTCCAGTAGACATGGAGTCAAGTAGACTAGATTATTAGTGTAGTCATTGTGCCTTTACAAAATCCTGAAATTAATGAAATGTGCAAAAGAATCTGCAGTTTTAATTGCACAGGTGTTGCCTTATGGCAAAGCTTTATCATCTGATTATGCCAAGGGGTTATTAGTGACTTTTTATATAGTAGATGAGCCTATGAAATGTACCTCAGTAACACCTCATTAGTTTAGGGTTGTTACTGTATTATTTATTACATTCAGCCTTCCCCATTATCTAGATTGATTCATGGACCTGTATATTTTTTCCTCTCCTCTGTGCAGAAAAAATAAAATAAAATAAACCATCATTATGAAGAGTCCAGATGCAATGTGGAAAAATGCAAAATGTGTTCATCAGCTATAATTTGACTCTTTAAGACAAAAAGCTCTAAAGTTAGATGAGATCAGAATCAAATTTATGATTATTTTCTATGGGAAAAGAACCAATTTAAAATTACTGAGGAGTATGAAAGGATTACTGTATGTGATTTAAAACAATGTGGCTGTCCTAATGTCTTCACCTAACTGAACTGGAATATATGTGGAAGAAAAGGCAAAATATTTTTAACACTAAAATATATTTATATTTATTTTCTCTTACTATCTTTCTATAATGGACTAATAAGACATCATCTATATATGTTCATCCAAAATATTCATAAAAATGTATCTATTTTACTTTTTGCTTTCCTTTTTTAGGGATAGATTTGTTGCCAGATGGAGAAAACAAATTATACAATGCAGCTTCACTGAAAAAGCAAGATTTCAATGCCTGCTTATACAAATAAGGAGCTCTTTTTCATGGCAAGGTTAGACATGTGCAAAAGACTAAAATATCTCAGCCTTTATAATTCTTCCTTCATCATTACTTGGAGATGTAATGTTGTTCACAATCACAGAGTAATTAGACAGCTAGAAGCAAATCCAGCCACAATCATATTCCAACAAACATGTTTATTGACAACACAGTAACTCCTTTAAATAAATTTGTCAACATAAATATGTCAAATGGATTTTAAAATCTTTTCTCTCCCTATTCCTCATCTGCCCTCCCAAAATTCCTCTACTGCTATGAGCCATATATATATGGCTGTTCACTTATTGCTGAATCTAAACTAGTGAAATGATAATGGGTAACTGTTATATAGAGCATGACAACTAATTTGAGTGGTAATAATGAATATTTAATGATCCTCCTTTCAAGCATGAACATATAACTTTTCATGCATGTCTTACCAAAATTATAATCATTAATCTAAAAATTATTGCTGCAGCTGAAATAATAGCTAAGAATTATATATTACAGCCAAGTCAGAATATTGCATAAACGTTCTGAACAAACACAGACACAGGAGCACACAGGAAGCCCCAGCCTACTGTTTTCAGTCCTTAGTCTATTTTTTTTTTTTTTTTTTTGGTACTGGGAATCAAACTCAGGACCGTACTTGCCAGGCAGGCATTTGTGCCACTGAGCTATATCCCCTCAATCTTCAGTCTAAATCCTTTCTTTGACATGTATGAAAGTTGCATGATTAGTAAACATTTGAATCCAAATATTAAAGCCTATCATTTTTATCAGTAATTATAAAAAGCCAAGGTCATTTTCATTCCTCCCTAGCTCATAATTTCTAAACAAAAATAACATGTATATAAAAACATGCCCCCACATAGGGATTTTTTTTATAATGTTGTATCTCAAATTTCATTTTTTTATATGCCAGTTCTCCCAGTGTGTCCCTCTACCAGAAACTACAATGTGACTTTAGAAAAAAGAGAAATCTAAAAATATTTGATGCACTTTTAAATGCACTTTATTCATGGTTAAAAAATAATTTTGGTTAAATTTCCACCTTGAATTATCCCCGGTAGCTTCATAAGATGTGAGTAATTTCATATGCCTGTGGTGTTGCAGAGAAACACAGCTCCCTTCCTTCCAGGTTGGGTTTGCTCTTTTCGTTAGAATAGTTGAAAACCAGTGCCTCTGTAGGTGCAAATATGCAATTCTGTGTCAAATCTTAGTGTCTGTTATTACTTGCTTTTAAAAGTGTATGCTTATAAAATTCAAGGGGAACAAAGCCTAGTAACAGAATAATGGAAGAATAGCAAGAAAAATCTGAAGAGTCTCTTCATTGTAGCCCTCTTTAGCAGAAATCCAGTGTCCGGTTGAATGGTGCACCAGGCTGGGTACCAAGCTCATCAATACGGTTCTGGTTCATTATGACTCCAGATTAGAGGCCAAAGGTAGAGCATGTTGGAGCACATCCTCCAACTGTATACATACACATTGAACACAGTTCTAACACAGCAGGTATTCTTGCCTAAAACAAGAGCAAGATCAAATGAGAAAAGGAATTCTTAAGTAATAAGTAAAATGCTTAAGAAATATCTACTCAAGGGTACTAAACTCTTGATGAATTTCATTTATTCACTTCACTAAGTGGTATTTAATCAATATATTCTTTGTGTTTCCTAGGTTCTTCCTGACCTTCCACTCTGGTTTCTTCTAACGATGGATATTTATTAGGGAATGAACATCAATTAATTCTTCCTGAGTAGGTTTATTTTGCTGTTATGTATGCAAATATAGAGAGTGTGTTAAAGAACATATTAACAAATATGGAAAAGTGAACAGTCTTCATTGATGCTGTTTTGCATTCCTTGTCACCTCCTCATACCAGCTTATCAAACTTCTGCGGAGGAGTTTCAGATAAAACTTCTTAGTAGCCAGTGGCTCTGCACAAATGTGGAACATAGGCAACAAGATGCAAGAAGTAATAAGACACAGTGAAGGCATACACTACGGGAAAATTGGGGAGCAAGAAGGGATTTTTCTGTTGTTTTGTAAGGGATGGGAAAGAACCTACTTTGAAGAGTGGGAGAGAAAAAAGCTGCAGTTGGAGGTTTTTTAACACAGAACACGTTAATACTGTGCGAAAGCTACATTTATGTATTAAGGTAGAAGAAAAATATGAAGGGTAGGCACCCAGACTGAAGACATGGAACCTAATATGCTCAGATTCTTGTTGTTTGTTGTTTGAAAAGTTGTCTGGAGAGCAGCGCAAAGTCTCTTCTTCCTCGTGGGCCTGACATGTCTGCTGCCTTGCTGTCCTCAGCAGCGCCGTGGGGTGGTGACTAATTGCCCCCGTAAATCACTGAGCACCACTGTGCTACTCCGTTTATTTTTCTGACAGTAATTTAGTGCTTGCTCTTTCCCACACTTGTCATTCCGTGTTTTTCCTCACATTAGAAGCCTGTAGAAAAAGGACAGTAATTAACGGTGCAATACATACTCATGGAAACTCTTTCATCATATTGTGATAATTGTGCTCCTTGTCTGTCAAGGTAACCTCTCAGTTTCCAAGCTTCATGCAGCACTATTTGTCAACTCTAAACTGAAGACACCGTTTTGACTGGAACTGAGCTGCTTCCAACCAGCTCTTCAACTTGTCCAAAGAAGAGGTCATTTATATTTTAGGCAATGTGTCAAATATTTAGTCTGATCTGCACAGTGAGATGAAAGTCATAATAAAGATACACCTGGATTCTTCGTTATTGGCAGGGTCTAAGGACAGGCCAGCTGGAATGTTAGGAAGTGAAGGTATGTATTGTGAGACATAGAATAGCAATCAAACTTCTCATGCTCTCCAGTAAAAAAGACCTTTCCTTTCAGGTCAATGCCTGAATTT
>NW_004955423.1:3395540-3408040 GCF_000276665.1 Chinchilla lanigera | reverse complement strand
GTTAAACAGGACCCCCAGGCACAGAGTGTAAAAAGGTCCCAACCATAGAGTGACAGCCTTATTCTTCTAGTCAAAGAAAAAAACAAACATCAGAGATTTACCTCTTGGAAACAAGTCAGTGAGGATCTTTTTATAACTTGCTTTCATTTTATGGAAACAAAAAACATTCAACAAAAATGGGTGTCAATTTTAAATACATAGAAACCGGAAAACTCGCTCTTTGAAACTGTGTGTAAATCATCTTTTGTACACAACATATGCTAGAATTTCCTTGTTGCATGCAAATCACTGAAGACCTGCAATGTATCACAACGCAATGTGGAAAAATGTGTGACTTCTCTTTCTTTCAGTCTTAATTACAATACTATAATAAAGCTGTGATAAGGTCAAGCAAAGTGGTCATCTGCTTATAAATTGATGCCCACCTATGTGCAACCCAGCCTATAAGATTGTTTCTAAAATTCGGGGGAAATTAAAAAAAAAAACTTTCTACAATGTCCTGCCTATCTTTTTCATAAATTATAATCTTTCCATAGTGACTTACCCGTCTTTTTAATTTCTAGGCCCCAGTGAAGCTTGAGAATCCCCAAGCTTCACTGGGGCCTGGAAATTAACTCAGCTTAGGTCTAAGACACTAATTGGGACTTTCTGCTTGGGCCCTTGCCAGTAGACCTCATTTCTCACTTTGAAACTAACATCCACACATTCTTAATATACCTGTTACAGTAAAAGCAGCAGATGTTTGGGGACAGAGAAGAATTCTGTAGAACATAGATCAGGAAGGGATCTACCAAAAAAGATACTGCTTTTTTCCCCCACTATCCCAAGGAAAAAAAGAAACCAATAACAATACAAATCAGCTACAAACTAGGTCTGTTCTCAATGTTTATAAAAAATTTCCTCAATTCCTGATTTGTAGGGAACACAGGTCCACCAAGTTCATGTCTAGTTTTTGGAGAGCATGAAGGCTGGGACACTGATGAGATTTCGGTGTTCTACAACCCATGATTCTCTCGTGGTTCTGGAAACAAAATGAAATTAGATTCCTGCTCAAGCAGTCACTGCTTCTGAAAACCTCTGGAGCTGGGATCCTGAAGGAAAAGCCTCCAAATTTCACCAAGATGGCTCCACAGAACTGAAAGAGAGTGTATCTGAAAAAAGGGCTTCTGGTACCATTTGTGGACAGTCAGTGCCAGGGTGTATGGAAGAGGGGGATGTAGTTATCTTGCCTGATTGCTGCTGGGACTGTAACCTACACAGGTGGAATTCTATCACTAAGAGCATTCATTTCCTGGGAGTTCTCCAGCAGGTCCCAAAACCTCTCTCCCTAGGCTCTGGAATTTCACCTAAAGCTGGGAACTCTGCCCAACCTCAGAATGTCCCTTTTCTGTGGGAGAAGAGAAGTTTCCAGCAAAGGAAGTTGACTTTTATTTTAAAGTATGTGGAAAACCTCTCTTTCATTGAAGGTCCTGAAGAGAAAGTCAATGGGGTGTCATTTCCCTGCTTTAGAACATACCATCCATCAACTTACCGAGGGTGTTGCAGTGGGGCAGCAAAAGACCAGGTAAAGTAAGGGACAGGAAATTGGACCTTACAAGAGAAGTAAAACAAACAAGTATCAGTCTAGTCCTCTTTTCCTCCTCTGCTTCTCTCCCTCCGGCAACTCTAACAATAAGCCACCAGGGTCTCCTAGAAGAATCTGACTTTCTGCTCTTAAACGGCCCTTTTCCAAGGAGGAACAAGGTCTGTTTCCTGATGTGGGGCCTCAGATGCTTTGTTATTGCAACTTAAATTTTGTCATTGCTTCTTTTCAAAGATTATTTGAAATGAATTGTTTCTTTTGTTTACTATCCAACAAACGACCTCTGCTAATCTTATATTTTATCTCCCTAACATATGGAAAAGCTATTTATTCTAGCCAATCACAATAAAGTAAAGAAAACCCCATTTTATGGAAAGGTATATATCACTAGTCTGTTGATCATTAAAGATATGATTACCAGTGAAAACCCTCTGAAGGTGGCACATTTATTCTTCCAGGAACAGATGGGGACACGCATTTTCCTTGCAAATACTTTTGAAATTGCTCTACTGGTAGCAGTATAAAAATGATATACAGATGCCAGGGCCTGCATGGCCAGGATGAGTATGCCAGATTTACACAGTAAAGCCTTCACATGCAGGCTGTCAGTTTTGATTGATCTCTACTATACCTCAGGAACTTGTTGACTAGGTAGGGAAACAGTGCAAATAATTCACTGCAGCAAGTCAGATAATTCACACAACCAATCGGTCTGCTTCACTTTCTGGTTGTGACATACGAGCTTTCTCTACAAAGACGCATCATTTTCCAGCTTGAGCAACATTCAATGTCAGGGAAGAAAGGTATTAAAGCCACACAAAAGGAGTTGGACTATTGCAGGATGAGAAGTTGTTTTGGTAATGGGGGCCAGATCCTGCTCTACTCTAAGTCCTACCAGGGCGTTCAGGCCCAATTGTCATTATCATATTGATTAAAAAAAAGTTCATCATAGTACAATTTTAGGTTTAACGCCAACAGATCGGGAAAGAGCAAAGAATTATCCCACAAAAGCACAACATTCTTACCGCAGGGACGTTTCCCTGTTCCAGTTCATTGATGGAGTTGATTAAGTTTAAATGAAGCAGACACTGGATAAAAGTAAGGGTATTGACCACTGGGCACTGCGATCCGTGCTTGAAAGGACCTGATACATGCAGAAAAGCAAGATTTGCTAAATGCTCTAATCTTCAATCAAATCTTACATCAATACAGACAAAGTTTGGTAATGAGAGATTCAATGAAGCATGCGGGAGAAAGAATTAATCCTCTTGGTCTAAACTGGCTTCAACTTTGAAGCTTGCTCCGAAGGAAAGACAGTTATCTAAATGCTAAATAAGAAACTTATTGTACTTTTCATGGCATGCTAATCTTTTGTCTATTTCATCTCTATTATGTGTATGCTCATAGACTGCAGTTGTCATGGTGATTATATCTAGCCATGCTCAGGGATGGTGAGAAGCCAGGAGTCAAGGTGGAAAAGACCCCTACACAATCCATAGTATATATACACACACACACACACACACTCATGCACATGCACACACGCACAGACACACACACACTGAACGGGAACAAGGAGACAGACACAAGACCCCTTTCAGGCTCTTCCTGCCAGGACCTGAGAAGGCCTTCCTGTTCTTCAGCATGGTAGTGGTGGGAAGGTGTTAAGCATCCTTCCTACTTGGACACCATCTCCCCACATTTTCCCAGCTTTTAGTTCAGAGACTCCTTCTTCCCTTCACAGAGCCCCCTCCTGCCCAGGACTGCAACAAGCTGGTAGGAGTTCAAGGCGGAAGAGGGAACTGACTGGAAAGGAAACAGAAAGAAGTACAGGCTCCAACACTAGTGGACTGGTTCTGCATGGCTGTGCCCAGGAGTGTGAAGTTAAGTCATCTGCTCCTGACTACCAGGGGGGTTTGAATTCCAAAGGAGCAGCCCACTCACTGCAGCCCTGGTGGGAGGTGGAAGCTACAGGGTCACCCTCAGCCTTGGCAACCAAAGGTGACCCTGGGCCCTTTATGTGTTTTACAAAAGTTGCCAAATTAAGACAGGATTATAACTGCTCTGAGTCCTTGTCAGGGCTGAAAGGTTGGGAGCCTCAAATATGCCCCGGCAGTGTTGATGAAAAGCTTAAAAAGTAATAACAGGGAGAAAAGAGCGAGGAAAGTAACATGCATAACTCTTATTAAAGAGAAGAGCCACGGAGAGGTTGTGAACTTGAATCACTGTTTGAACTTTAATTTGTTCATTAACAGGATTTGCCCCTCACTGTGAATGTTATTACTTCCTTTTGCCGCTCAGCAACAACTCTGGGCATAATGAAAGAGTCTGGCAAAAAGTTAAATGTCTAGTAATTAATTCATTTAATTGAAAAAAGGGAGAAGAGAAAAAGAGAGGTCCCACTGTAAGAACAGAAGGCAGAGGCTGGAAAAGGAGCAAGGCTGAAATCTGCTTGGAGGCCCTTTCCAAGGCCAGCCACCCATGGAAGACAAGAGGCTGGCCTCTGATGAAGTCCCTTCAGCCCCATGAAATTAATGCTGGCAGCCCCCTGAAAATCCTCTTTCCAATGCTACCTGGTCCAAATCCCCTGCCCAGGGTTTTACCCAGTGACTACTTTGGATGATCTATTATGATGGCAGAGATGTCAGAAATCCAAAACAACATATATTCATAAAATATTTCATTAAAAACCAGGAGTCCTTTGTTCTCTTCTCTTCCTTCCCTTGAATTGAGCCTCTTTGGCAGTTTTCCCTTTCCAAGGGAGAATGTTAAAGGGGAAGTCAGGAACTGGACATAATCTGCATCTGTGCATCTCAATCAGCCTTAAAGATCACGTTTTCTTTCCTCTCCATCCCAGGGAACATTTTAAATAAACTCAGGAGATGAAAAATGAACACATCATGCTCCTTGCCCTTGCTCAGAAGTGGCAGGACTAAACCAGTTTACTTTGTCTCTAACCTCAGAGTCTACTTTTTCCTTTGTCACTAGGTCCTTCTATGTTTGTCAACCACTGCATCCAATACTGTTTCATATGCATCCTCCTGTGAGAAGACCAATGTACATTCAGATACCTCAAAGCTATTAGCATGATACTGACTGTTGCAGCCCTTTGCCTACAGTAAAGTTCAGGAAATGATCAGTCAAGTTATTCCTTACTATTTAATATTTAAGGCCTACCACAGTCATAATTTTCTAATGTTTTTAAAATCAGTGTCAATATAATCAATATGATTTTCTTTAGAAGTACAATTTTCTACTATGTACTATCCCATTACAAAACTATGGTCAGAAAAAAAGAGAGATGCTGAAAGAGTATGAGACAATATAAATAAATTCCACAGAATTTGAAGCAATTTAGTAAGTTTGTGTCTTCTCGTTGTTCTGGGTTTTTTTTTATGGGGGTGGGTTCAATTCAGGGCCTTTGCACTGAGTTAAATCCCCAGCCCTTTTTATTTTTTGAGATAGTGTCTAAATTGCCTAAATTGGCCTCAAACTTGTAATCCTCCTGCCTCAGCCTCCCAAGTAGCTAGTGTTCACCATCATACCTGACAGGTTAATTAAATCACTTCTCAAAACCAGAGAAAAGACAGAATGCTATCCAAATTACACTACCACCAAATAAAGTCATCAAAATTGCTTGGCTAGTTCCCCATTTACCTCAGTGCTTCTTGTTATGAAAACCCTAACCTCAAATTCTATACAATTATAAATGATCTGTACAGGTATATTCCTAAAAAATAAGGGTAGACATACTCAATTAGAATTAACAGAAAGGGGACAGGGGCTTTTTTAAAAGGGCTATTTTATTAGCTGAAGCAAGTTATAGGGCTATTTAGCATCAAAGTTACTTCCCACCTTTATAGTCCCTGGATACTGAGTGAGCTCAATTTTCCAAAGTTATGGTTCTATCCTACTTTTGTTCTGGTCAACTGACACTAAATATTAAGTCTACAAACAAAAACAAAACAAACAAAAAAGCTCCCTTCACACTGAGCTCTAAGCTGTAAAGCAGCTTAAGGAGATGAGGTCTAGTAACCCTGCCACTATCCTAATCTAGACCTTGATCACCTTACATATGCACCAGTGAGTTTCTTCCCTCCTCCAACACAGCCTTCAGAGTGCCCTGAGATTAACTATCCTAAACTCCTACTTTACTCCAAAGTCTTTATAGTTCTTATTATCTGTAACAGCCCAGGTCCTTAAATTGGCCTCAGGCCTCCTCCCCACTCTGCCCATAGGAACTAACTGCCCTTTCTGGTTTGTTTTCTACTTGCCTACAGCAAGTAACACAATTCTTTAGACAGACAGCTCTCTCATTGTCCTCTGAAAACATAATATGAATTATTTTTATTTTACTGAAGGTGCCAGGCATCATGAAACAATCTTTCATTTAATCCCTTCAACTTAACTTGATGGGCACAACCCATACCATTATTAATATGGTAGATGTCAATTTTAAGTCATTAAGGTACTTGTCCACCATAGATCTCACAGCCAGCTAAGATTCTCAAGATTAATAGTCTGGTTCAAACGCCAGCATGCTTTCCAATCTGGCCTTATCCCAGACCTGCTGTTTTGTGTGTTTTGATCACTCCTCCCCCTTGCCATCTAAGATGCCTTCTCAATTACATTCTACATATCTGAATTCCACCTAGCCTGCAAATCAAGAAAAAAATGCCTACCTCTGTACTGAAACTTTTTGCCATCAACCTAGTCCTCAGCTAAATGCTGAACTCCTCATCTACAGCACTCACTAGGCACTATCATTTTCTGCTCTGTATTGTCAATTTTCTTTTATTAAAAAAATTTTTATTTTAAAGAAAAAGAAAAAACACAATAAACACATAAACATAAAAGCAAAATTCCAAAATAATATGATAGGAGGGTAACAATGGTCAACACATTGCCACATTGCGTATTGTTATCTTTAAATTAGTTACTCAGAGTATGAGATAGCAGCATTTAATTATCCAGACAATATTAGCACAAACCTATCTTTTCAGTGGACTGAGAGAAATCAGCAGCCTACCTATCTTAACTATTTTTATATATATACATATTTTTTTCCTTTGCTTTTCCATTCTTTCTTTTTCCTCATCCCCCTAAACCAGTTTCTCTTTCCTTTTGTTCCCATTCAATTTTCTTTTTATTTGATCACTTCCAACCAGAATGTAAGCTCCTTGAAGATGGGAATTTGCTGTATATTTCTTTATATTC
The DNA here is from genome assembly GCF_000276665.1 of Chinchilla lanigera. Taxonomy (NCBI): domain Eukaryota; kingdom Metazoa; phylum Chordata; class Mammalia; order Rodentia; family Chinchillidae; genus Chinchilla; species Chinchilla lanigera. Next base: position 3,401,241 of record NW_004955423.1, on the reverse strand, counting down.
TCTCTTACTCTTCAGAGCCTAATAATATAGTCCCTATTTGTTAAACACTTATGCACAACAATCCTTACAAGTAGATATTGCTATTGGCTCTCCGCCTGCCTTTGAGGAAGGGTCTTGCTCTGTATACCAGGCTGGCCTTGAATTCACTATATAGCCCAATATCAATCCTCTTGCCTCAGTCTTACAAGCCCTAGGAATATAGGCATGGCCTCCACACCTGGTACTGTCGCCATTTTGCAGATAAAGAAACTGAGGCTCAGGGAGATCAAGAAATTTGGGCACATAATGTCAGAATCAAACACCATTTTTCCTTAGACACTACACTGTACTCACATTACATTGTATCTCACACACTGTGAATTAATGAAATATCGTTATGTGGAGCATACTGAACAAATCTCCTGAGAATACCCATCTGTTATGGCTTGTATCTAGATGTCTCCCTAAAGTCTCATGTGGTCATACATGGGGTTTTTCGGAGGTGGTATATGATGCTGAGATTAAGGGTGCCCTACCCTGGTTGTCAGTGCTACCTGCCCAAAGGGTGGGTACCCTGGATGGAATATAATGGACAGAAAGAAGGCTGCTGCTGCTTTTCTATTTCACTGCCTTCTGTCTGCCATGAACTGTTTCCCCTCTGTGATGCTTCTCTGCCATGCCACCTTGCCTTGGAGCCAGCTGACTATGGACTGAAACCTCTATGAACTGTAAACTGAAATAATTCTTTTCTCTTTTAACTTTGGGTGTCAGGTATTTTGTCTCAACAACAAGAAAAGTAAGGTATCATCTAACCATTACCTCAGAGAAGAAGCACTGCTTTTATTCTTCTGTAGACTGGAAAGTCAAGAGAAGGATAGGTATATACCATCACACAATGTACCACTTTTTGGAGCTACCTTTCTAGGAGCCATACTCTCCCCTCTATATTGGTGGAAGCTAGTGTCCTCTCCTCTCCATATTTGTACTGATATTTCTAGAAAATAGAGGGCGTAAATTACCCTTCCCGCAGAATCTTTGGCATCTTTTAAATACAGTACACAGGAAAAAGTAGGATAAAATGAAAGATACAAATATTAATTTTTTAAATGGCCTTCAAGGATTGGGAGAGGGGCTTGCTGTCTCTGCAACAGAAATGGATTGTCGCTGTAAGAAGAATAACAATTGTAAAAGGTTTTGTTTAAATGTTCATAGCTGACCAACTAAGCCAATATGTGGAATTCAAGTCAGCTTCTTGTTCTCCTCTAAGTCATGAATGTGGCAATATGCTTTAATGAAATTGCTAAGAAAAGAAGATTGAGAGTATGAGAGTCAAGAATTAAGAAGTGCGGCCAGTTTTCTCCAAAGGAGATTATCCCTTCAGTTCCAGGGATGCAGATCTGGGTTTAATAGTACTGAAGAAGCTACCAGGTTTCTTTACATGCAGCAAGTCTTTAGGGGGAAAAAAATCCTCTTGATATGGCAATAAAGTGCTTCTTATGAACCAGAAAGGAGGAATAATGACTATAATGTACTACTCCTATGTCTCTGTATCCATACTAAACCTATTTTCCCAGTTTCCCAGGTGTATTTCCATAGTCATTTATATCTTGGTTTAAATATCTAGACAATTCAATGGCTACAACCTTTAACATACAAAACCTGCATTGCAGTACACAAAACCCTGCACATGCACAGCACTCAACAAACCAAGTCCTCTGTTCACCTCACCTCAGACTAAGCTCAAACTACTCTATATAGTACATCTAACAGGCACCATCTATGAGGAAAACTAAAATGTGCCTCAAGTTACATAACTGGTACATGCCAAACCTAGTCCAAACTCTTGGTTCAGGACGCCTTCTACCACAACACTTTACAATTTTTAGGGCAACAGTCTACTTGCTCTATATTCTGGAGTTACATGCAAGTCTTGTAAATCTAAAGCCAGAAACTTCTCTATCTGAAAGAGATAGGATTCAAGATATAACCACCTGAGTTACATAATATGACCACCAGATTTCTTTCACAACTACCTGAGCCACACTATCGGCTCCTTTGCCACATTTTTGAAGCTATAAGCATTACATACAATATTTAGTATTTAAGATCAAATTTTAAAATATTTGGATGACTTAAGTCTACAGAAGATGGACAGGTGTAATTGTCAGGCTACCTCAAAAGGAAGGCTAAAATCTCTGTCAACTGTTTCCCCACAATTGTCATTATTTATGGAGGGTATCTGGCCTTCCTTTTATTACTAACAGAAGCTGTTTTGTCTACCTAATGGACAGAGTACAGAGTTTTTCCTCAGAAAACATAGAGAATTGAGTCTGCTATCTTGTGCACTGACCTTTTTCTTAGGTATACAACCCTAGCCTGCAGGTCCCAGCAGGGCCCTTCACCTAATTTCTGGGCAATAACCATGTTCATCAAAGCAGACAGAACTAAAAGTTCCAGGACTTATAGGTGGCTAAAATAAGTATACTCTTTTTGTCGTAACTCAAACTTGGCTATTCTCCACATATGATCTAACTTTGGGGTGAAAGAAGGGAATTACTTGTTTTTAGACCACTGGGCTGTTTCTTTATCTGCTGACTATCCCTTGAACAGCATCAGCATTTATAATATCTCATTTAAGTGTTAAAGCTTTTCCTTCATTATCCTCTGGCCTTGATCACTACTGATCATCATGATCTGGATTCCTGCCAATCACTAATGATCCCATGTGCTCTGTCTAATACTAAAGATATGGACCTGAACCTTTAGGAAAATTCCTACTCAGCTCATCATATCTTCTCTGCTTTTCTTAGTTCTCCATATAGTTTCAGTTGGAGTTGAATTTGAATTATTTCCTTAAGTTTTAGATTTTTTTCTGGTGGTTTTGGAAAGTGATTTTAAAACCTTTCCTCTAATGAATTCAACTAAGCCAATGACTTACCTCACTCCTCCTTAATTCTCTTTCCTTTGGTATCTTTTTAACACCCTCCTATATTTTGGTGCTGCCTATCCTAAGAGTTTAAATTTCTAAGTTAAGAGCTTCATGATTCTGTATTTTGTACAGTAGGTGGCATATTACTAACTTACAACAGTACAAAGGAATTCTACTTCATATGTACTTTGAGGTCTTCATTCACATTCAACTATTGAAAAGTACATTTAAACGTTTTTGCTCACAGATTAGACCTTCCTTGTAGTCCAAGGATGGCTGAGCTCTTTGTTTTTGATTTCTCTTTTGAAACAGGGTCTTGCTATGTAGTTTAGGCTGACCTTGAACTTCCAGTGATCCTCCTGCCTCAGCCTCCCAAATGCTGAGATTACAGTCTTGCACCACCAGGCTGGGGGGCTGAGTTCTTTTTAATGGTGGAATACCTTGCTCACAATATAGAATACAAGTTAAGTTCGACTTCTTAGCTGAGTATAATTTTCTATTTCAAGGAATGTAAGCACTGATTTAGTGGAGTTACATAAGGCAATCCTAATTTTAGCCATGACAGCTTGAATTTTCCCACCAATTTCCGTATTTTAAAACTTAAGAGCTTTGGGCTGGGGATTTAGCTCAGCGGCAAGTGCCTGCCCAGCAAACGCGAGGTCGTGAGTTCGATTTCCAGTGGAAAAAAAAAATAGCTTTTAAAATCATACCAGAACTGTAAACTCCCATAAAATCCAGAATCTACAAACCAAATTCTTAATAATACAACTTTCTGAAGTGACATATCTGTATAGTACACACCGAGGTACGACATATGCACATGACTGTTAAATTAGCAATTCACTGACAAAGAGATTTTTAAATTCTGAACAAGCACTTTTCTTAAATGGAGCTTCCACTGTCCAAACTATGCTAGTATAATGACTTTAGAACTAGTTTTTAAAAAGCCATGTAATTCTCTTTTAGCTTGTTCTGATCTCAAATTATATTACCCTGACTTGATCACCCACCTCCTTCTTCAGGGTAATGACAGACTGGATAGGAAGATGACTTGCCACTTCTAAGTCTTTAAACCAGATGTGCTGAGGGTATTGAAAGTAGTGCTTAAGGAAGAGTTCTGAAAGAGGCTTGAGTAATAGCATTAAAGTGACAGCCTTCCAAAACTACTAGTTGGATGAGAACACCTCAAAATATATGTCTAAGTTCTAGCATAGTTATTAAAACACAGACATTACTTTATAGTCATATTTTGGTTATACAGTTTCAAGTCCCACAGCACACAATATTAGGGTTAGTGATAAAATTATTGCTAACAACTTGGCTTTCATTACTGTACTTGCAAAATCTTATATTCATTAGGTACGTCTTACAGATTTCACACAAAGTGTTTTGACTCCAGGCTTTAAGGCACTTTCAAAATAACTGAAGCACAGCATAGCTCCATCAATCATGTAAGTCCTTTAAACTTTGTTTTAAAAAGTTTTCAGGAGAAAAAAATGGCACTATCAATAAGGCACAAGTCCGGGAAAACTTTGATTCCTAATTTATTTCCTTGGCTTACCACTTGAAGGCACTAAATACAATTTTTCACTTGTAAAATAAATGGTTACAGTTATTAACTCTTTCCTAATAATGTTCCTTGAGCTTTCTGTAGCCAGGAGAAAATACGTATATTTTAGTCACAGGTTCACAATTCTTTGTGAAATGCCTAAAGGTATCAGTGGCAAAGTGGAGTGAAATATGTATAATAACCTGTGAATAAATACTTATTAAATAGGTAAATAGAGAAAAAGAAAAACATCTTGAGTCAATATATAGAGAGTTCATTGTAAAACTATACAGTATTTCGTCGTGTAAGTACAGCTTCTGACTACTATATAATGTCAAGGACAAAGCATTTCCTTAGGTTTGGAACTGACTTTGGATTTGACTTTTCCAATTATCCCACTTTTATAAAATGTTTGGCCTTATAAACAAAACTCTCTCACTTACCATACACTATTTAGTAGGCAAGTAACAATTCCGTTCCTCAGTTTATATGTTAGAATAGGAATAAGAGAAAATCCTCCTCCTTCCTATGGGGGTTTTGCGAGTACACTGATAAAGACCTACAAAATGATAAATGTTACTACCTCCTTCAGCATTTTGAAAGATGTCAACCAAACACAAAATATTTTTAGTGTGTGAATTAAAACGCTTCTTGCTGATGGCCTCAGATGTTTCCACGGAAGATAGTGTGTCAAGACCTGCTTTATGTATTATCTGTCCTTCCAGCATGCGCTCACATCACACTTCATAATAGCTTAGTATAATGATCGCTGTCAAAATCGCCTGCATGGAACACCCCTGCCCTGGATTGACATAACATATTAGCGTGACAGAAGACTAAAAAACTAAGGACACATGCGAAGGCCGGCTTTGAGCACAGCGGATGGAGGGGCATGCTATGCAGGAGCCGAAGGGCCTCCGTTCTTCTTTTGCTTTGATTTCCCCAGATAGTGAAGACTGCCTGGGGCTCCGGGGTGGGATGGGGCTCCCTAGCGAGCGCCCCAGGACCAGAGTAGGACTATGTTTTTCAAGTTTGAACCCATCCAGGAATAAACAGGCCCTCGGTTCTCCTCTCCGTCCCCACGACCGCCACACAATGGCACACACTTGTGCAGGAAGCTGAAATCCAGGCGAGGGCAGGGCGGGCTGGGTCGCGACCCCGCCACCTCTTGGGCTCAGCGAAACGCTCCGGGCTCAGGGGCGCCAAGTGCCCACACGCCCGCGCCCGGGGGCCCGCAGCGCCGC
>NW_004955423.1:3335865-3395385 GCF_000276665.1 Chinchilla lanigera | reverse complement strand
GCCTCGCCCGCCGCAGCTCTCAGAGCGGGCGCGGAGAGCAGCGCCGGGCGCGCCTGTCCCGCGGGCCCCGGCGGAGGAGAGGGGAGACCCCGCGCGAGCGCCCGCCCCGAGCAGGGCCTTCGGCCAGAGGGAGAGCCTCACCTCAGAAAACGGGCGCTGCCGCCTGCAGGGGGAGGAGAGCAGGCGGGTATGGGCCGCGCTGGGCCCGGCCGTGCCGGACCGCGCCGGGAAGGACGAGCCGGCGAGCAGAGCCCCGGCGCTCGACGTCCGAGCCGCCGCCTCGGAAGGGAGGCCTCTACCGTCCGGCCGCGGTCCTGCAGCCGCCCTCGAGCGCCACCACCGCCCACCCAGGCCCCGCCCACTTTCCCTCCCCTCGCCGACACCGCCCAGTCCCGGCCCGCCGTCGCCGACCCCGCCCTCACCGGCACGGCTCCACCCACTGGCCTCCTTTTTTCTGCCCCTCCCTCCCTTCCTCTCAGCCCGCTGGGTGCTCTCGGCTCTCTGGCTCTCTCCTGGAGACGAACGCGAAGTGACGTGGAAACCATTCCACCAAAATGAGCTGTGATATCCTTTTGATGGCTATAATTTATTCCAAATGTCCCTGGACTGAAACGATCAATTAGCAGCCTGAAACGCACTGTGAAGTAAATTGTCACACTCTCTATTACAGGATGGTTATCATATATTTATAAGGTGTGTTTTCTGCAATCAGACCCAACAAGGTGTTGAATGATCAGTCATAAACGCACTTCTTCAAAAAAGAAAGAGGCTTCAGCTTCGCGTGGCAGGGAAAATCCTTTTGACAGTTGACCTCCCCGCCCGGCGATGTTGCTTCTTTGCAATTGGGAAGTACAGTGAGGGCCTGGGAGCAGCAGCCCTGAGAACCAGGGAGACTCCCAAGTCCCAAGAGGAGAGGTTTCCTTACTGCAAATACAGGGTGAGCACAGGGTTCACTCACTCCTCTGTCTTCTTTCCCTCCTCTAACAATAAACTTTTACTCTTTGTCTAAACTTCTAGCAGAATGTTTGCATTCTACACTTAATCTTGAGTCTTTTCTTCCTGAGGGCTAATGGGGTTGCCCTCCTCTGTATTCCTCAGGTGAAGATGCGCTCTAGAGATTATGTCAGGGTGATAAAAAGTTCTCCTATGTAGAGCATACTGTATTTTCAATTGGAATCTCCACCAGAACTCTTCCCCATTCAAAAATGAGATGGCACAAAGTTCTAAGAAATTCCTGAGAAGTGCTGATTTAGCCTGGTAGGCTGCCTTGACTAGACAAACCTATAGACATTATTTTCCTTAGTCATCCTCGGTAGTCAAGAGCATACCTCCAAAATTTCTGAGTTTCCTCTAACAAACTTTCACCAGATAGTCATTCACAAACCACCTAGGAATCATATGTTGTTTTGTTTTGCATCCGATTATCATTCTTTTTGTTTGAAAACATAGCTGTAGATCTTAGCTTGCTGATTATTCACTGTGAGAGAAGTTTAGTAGCAAAAAGCACACCTCTGTGATTAAAAAAAAGTGACACAATAAAATGTGTCACAAGGTTTCGGGGTAAGATGCAGAATTTATACTTCATCCTTCTTAGTTGCACTGCCCTAGAGACTTTTGCATAGTAGGGAATGTCCACAATGCCAATGCAAAAAGAACGAGAAGAAAGGAAATTTGGTTGGGGATATGGGTTGCTATCACCTCCCACTCCAGCACGAAGAGGATACCATGTTTCTGTCTCAGAACCAAAGAGAACCCTTGTTTCATCTAAGGACTGGCATGACAAAGCCAGACCCAGTACCTTCACATTATACCTTTTGCTGTTGTTGATTTAATTTGCGTTTAATCCATGGCTAATATTTATTGAGCACTTACTCCTTGCCAGGCACTACACTTTAATTATCTTATTTTATTTAATCTTTTCAACAGTCTTAATGGGAAAAGTTCTTTATTTTGCCAATGAGGAAACTGAGGCTTAGCTAAATTAAGCAATTTCTCTAAGGTTACACACCTAGTAAGTGATGACCTCAAATACAGGTCAGTCCAATATCCATACTCTTTACACCAATAACATAATATCTGAAATTTAAGATTTTGATTTAATGTTTTTAGTGGAGCTGCTGATAAAATAAGAATAGTGAATTCCAAGAGAAGATAAAAAAGAACAGCTGTTTGCAAAAGGAAGCCACTGGGGATACCTAGACCCCTGACATGGGTAGATTACTTTCTATTCTTTTCTACCTTTCACATCCTGCAAATTCTTTTTCAGAGTTATCACCTGCCATCTAGCCAAAGAGTCTCTTACCCAAGGTTAGTGGTAGCTGCTAAACTTAGGGAGAAGAGTGAGGAAGTACATGCTGCAGACCCTAGAAAAAGCACAGCACCCTGGGGACAAGGCTTACGCAGAGCCCTTGTGTCAGACACCCAGCTCGGAGAATGAAACCTTGCTTCCTAATGGACTTTAAATTACCAACATCGCTAAACTTCCCTTAATAGACTTGTAAAGATCTGCTTGCTACCTTTTTCCCCCTTCATGTAGAATTTGTAATCAAGAGCCCAATTTTGTCATTTGGAAATACTAATTATCTAATCATGGCATGCTGCATAACGTACTTGTCTGCCCAATTAGCTAGGACAATTATTAAAATTCAGAAGCCTAATTATGTCTCAATTTAATGCTGGCAAACTTGCATACAGAGCAGTAATTAAAATCCTCTCTTTCCCTCTGCCTTTAGGGCAGGGGATGATTAGGCCCTGTCAGGGGGTGTACTGAACCAACCAGTGAAGCGTATTGTGCAACATGACCCTGCATTGTTAAGTGTGTCAACATATTAACCTGAATTCCCTTCAGCCCCCACATAATCACATTTGGTGGAGGAATAAAGGAGCTAAAATATGAAGCATTTTATTAAAAAAACATAAATTCTTTTTAATTAATGCTATGAGAGTTCTGATGAATTCCATGCTTCCCGTACGCTGGAAGACATAAAGCTGGTTCATGTAATTACCAGCAAATTTGCTCTTGTTAAAACTACTTTTTTTTTCCTCATTTAAAAAATGATTTTTTTGTGGTATATACTGAAAAAAACTAGTTGGCTTCCAGTAACACAGTAGATTATGAGCTTTGATGAAGGAACAAAACGTGAATGTTGACTTCCAAATGATTCTAACTGAAGACTGGAGGCATGGTCGGGGGTGGCTATAATTTAATGCTTGAAAGATGTTAATAAAAGTAGAACATTAAAAATCATAATATTGAAACAAATTCAAAATATTTGTCTTTTGAGTGCTTAAGTTTGATGTCTAAAATCAAATTAACAAGAGGCGGCCCAAGCACTGTACAAAGTCATGATACTTGGAAAGTTCCTCGGCACATAGGACCCCAGATGTCCTCCTCTCTGCTAGCATTTTCTCAGTGAAGTAAGGAGAGCCACAAAACCCAGTTAGATTCGTGAACTGTCCTCTAAATTCAGGTTCCACTTATGGTGGTCTTCAGAGATCATTTATGTACTCAAGTAATGAAGGACCGCCTTCAGTCTAGACCAAAACTAAATCTGCAGGACTTCTTTCAATTGCTCCCAAACTTCTTGCTGCAGAGATAGCGTCCAGAGAGCAACACAGGTGCATGTGCGCACACATAATTCGTTACTTTGACAGAGCTCACTCTCAACTGGTCCAATTTTGAATCTCCTGAGAACTTTGTCACACAGCAGGCAAGACAAGCATATCTCTATTTTGTCATCTAAAATACTTGTCCAGGTTGAAGTTCTATACCCCTCCAGAGGGCAGGGCAAGATTAGACCTTAGATTCCCCTGCTGCCATTGCATTAGACTGAAGGTTGTGGATGAGACACCAATGAGGTATGCTTAGTTTGGTTAAATATCTCACATGGATATATGTGTGTGTGTGTGTGTGTGTGTGTGTGTGTGTGTGTGTACAGCCTATGTATCAACACCAAAGGACCTTTTGTCCTCAGTCAATATTTATATAGCATGTGTAGCTGTATTTGTTCAGATTCAATGCCTTGGGCCCATTTTCTTCCTCTTTCAGTTTTTATGTTCTGTAAATATGTAGTTTCATCTAGGCTGGTGGTGGTAAAAGTAGGATTCCCCCATCTATCTAATCTTGCTCTAGGTACAAGTGTATCTGTTTAGAGACAATCCTAGCTGGTACATGCCTTCAAACAAAAGTAGTGACTATAGATAGTCTCTACAGGAGATGATTGGATGGAACCAGAAGTAGCCCTTAGGCACTTGTGCTATAAAACCAAGAGGTGGTAGCTCCGCCCCCGAGGCCTCCCTCGGAGTGTGCCCTGTGTCTTGAAAATGGCCTTGCTCTAAGTCTCTTTGGAGGGCAGACTGAAGTGCAAATCTGTGTTCTGACTTGTTCCCGTGGCTGTCAGCATGTTTTCCTCTTGTCAGCAGCAATTGACTGGTCAGGCTCACCCCTGTACAGCAATTGTAACAGCTCATTGACAGACTAGTGACCCAGCTGGACCTGATAATGGAAAACTATTGATTTTTGTGGGCTCCACGAATCTAAAATGAATGACCGATGTAATGTCATCAATTGTCTTAGACTCTGATAACCCAGGGGGAAAAAGTTTCAGGGATTGCTTGTATTTCCTGACAATAGGGTTTCAAAATCTGAGTATATGTAAGAAGAAGCCCATTTCCTAGGTGGTTCCCTTAACTGATTTGGATTAGTTTATCAGGGCTTCAACCCTAAAGTGTTGTGGATGTTTAAATAAAGTAGGAGTTATCAATTAGCTAAACTGATACCTGACATACTATTTAGGAAATAAGTTGTAGAGACACACTTTGGAAAGAAAAAAATTCCCCCCCCTGTGGCATTGGAGATTGAATCGAGAACCTTTGTACTGAGCTACATCTCCAGATCTCATTTTCTTAAATTTTGAGATAGGGTCTCATTGAGTTTCCCAGTTGGAAAACTTATGATACTCCTGTCTCATAGTATACCACCATACACAACACTCTTATTTATTTTTGTAGTGCTGTGGATCAAATCCAGGTCCTACTCTGTGCTAGGCAAGCACCCTGCCACTGAGCTACGTCCCCAGGCCTTTTATTTGTTATAAAACAAGATTATAGGAAAAACAAAAGTTGGGAGCAAACAATATATTGGCTCTCCAAAAGTCCTGATATATGAAATTATGATGGAACTATTAGGTTGCTTCTGTATGCCTGTGTTAATGTTTGTAGTAGAAAGCTTTGAAAATGTAGAGTTGCCTTGGATGTATGTGTGAGAAATCATTATTTTGTTTTGTTTTTTAAACATTTTCCTCCTTATGTCATCATTTTAAAGTCCTTAAACACTCCTTAGTGGATTTTTCAAAAACAAAAACTGTTTCTTCTTGAGCCAAATTAGCAATGAATTGAAGCTAAGTTTGCCCAGGAGATAAGTTCAGAAAATTCCATACTCTGTGCTGAATTCAGTGGATAGAATGCCCAAGAATGGTCTCTGCCAAAGAGAACTTCCTGGGAGAGGGATGATATTGATTTTAGCTGTTGACTCAATATATTCAGCTCACAATCTACTGGTAGCGATAAGATAATCATTGTGTAGTTGTGATCTGATTCAGATGGTCTAAGAATACAGTTCTGGGGACAGATAAATTAGAGAGAACATAAGCAACAGGGGTGCTCCCATATCCATTTGTTCAACGATGGCTAGAGAGAAAAGTCTCAGTGAAGAGCCAGAAGGGACAAACCTTAGTGGTGGTGAGTCCACATGTGGCAAGGCTCTTATTCACAGGACACTGCATTCGTCACACTCTTGGCCTGTGATTAACTTCACTTCTTATACATACCCGGTTTCCTAGCACTATCAAAATCATTGTTGCTGTTTGGCTCCCTATTAGGAAAGACACACAAGGTTGAGACCTGAAAGAAATTAAGCTAGACCTAAAAAAACCTGCGTTTGGCGTTAGTACTTTAATAAACATAAACACTCAGTGCAGAAAATTCAAGATCTCCCTGAGATCTTGATGTGCCTGATTCCATGATGTGCCTTATTTATGGCTCAGCCAACACATGACTGGGTCAAAGGTTGGAGCCTAGGTCCTATGATTTGGGAGTTCTTCATGGTGGCTTCTATGAGGACTTGCATGTCATAAACATATAATCAATGAACAAAGCAGCAAAACAGCAATTTTTAAGTAGAAAAAGATGAAGGTAAATACTTTCCAGTTTATAAGACTTACAAGCAAATCAATTTCCATATGCCTATGTGCAGGTTCATGCCAGTCCACAAAGAAGTATCATCTGTCTGCACTATGCTAAATATATAAAGAAAATTGAATACAGGTTTTTCTTTTGTTTGTTTTTGCAGTGCTGGGAATTGAACTCAGGCTCTTACACATGCTAGGCAAATTTTCTGCCACTAACCTACATCCCTAGCCCCAACCGTGATTTTAGAAAGCAAAATTTAATCTTTTGAAAAACTCCAGACTATACCATTTTGAGGCATTAAACATTTTTGTTTATAAATAATGCTGATAATAGGCAAGAGATGCTTTTAATATCTTTGCTCGGCAAGGCAAGAGATGAACAAATCATACATTGGTCCTCCAGTTGACACTCTGAGTTCTTTCTGGCAATTTTCCCTGTCCAGCCCACCACTGCCAGACCTTTTGGTAATTTTGTCTGGCCAGCCGCCCCTGGACTTCTGGCTACTGTCTTATCTAGCCCACCACCATCCTTTCCTGCTAGTAATTCCCAATTAACCCTATCTTTTCCTATTAATATCTTAAGCTTTCTCATAAGCCATCTCTGGGTACTTTCTTCAGCAACCTGTTCCACTGGCCTGGCATACCTGGGCTGTGGATACAACACCAGCACTGACTGATTTAGGTTCTCAGAAACATCACCACAGACTGAGGTTTACTCTGTATTTCTCTGGCCATCTCAATGTGTTTGCTTGTCTTTTAATGCTGTCTTTCTTCATAGCAGCAATGTGGCTATACAGTTCCACGTATGAATGTGGATCACTGTTTCTAGCTTCAGGAAGAGACATTCCTGTGTTGCATTCCTTTTTAGGACTTATAGAGCACCTTCCAAAATCCTTCTTTCTGACCTTACCTTAAGCCTTATCCAGAGCTGTATCACAGGCCTATTTCTAAACCAATCACTGGGAAGAGGGATTAATGTGACTGGTTTGTGTAGCTAATCTACAGCCATCCTCTGGGAATGAGGATGGTTGAAAATCCTGGGGAAAATTAAGTTTATGTTAAAAAGGAAGGGAAAGGGACATGTGAATTTGAAATGGCTGTCTTGGTATTGCTTGCTCTTAAAAGCCAACTGCCCTGTAAGAAATTCAGATTCCCTGAGGACACCATACTAGAGGACGCCTGACAGAACCCTACTGAAGAACACTGAAGCACTGATTATCAGGCACATGAGATTTTATTGAACTTTTTAGTTCAGCTCAGCAACCTAAATAACCCAAGTCAAAGGACCAGAATTGCTTAAATAAGCCTTGCCCAAATTCTTTACCCAAAGAATCTTAAGAAATAAAATACTCATTGTCTCAAAACTTTAAGATTTGGGGTAACCTATTATATAGCAATAGATAACTAAAACATCCCACAGTGTGATGACTAGAAAGAAGACACAGCTTAAATACAAAGTCAGGCCAGGCGTGGTGGCACATGCCTATAATCCTAGCACTTGGGAAGCTGAGGCAGGTGGATTTTTGTGAGTTTGAGGCCAGCCTGGGCTACAAAGTGAGTTCAGGCCAGCCTGAACTGCATAGTGAAACTGCCTCAAAAAGATCAATAGGTTAAAATTAAAATATGGAAAAATGTATACTGTATAAACAATAAGCATATTACTACATTAATATCATAGTAAAATAAACTTCAAGACAAACACTGTTGTCAGAAATAAAGGATAATATTTCATCATAAAAGGGTGAGTTCATCAAAATACATTACAATTATGTATATGTATCTAGCTCAGAGTTTCAAAATACATTGTTCAAAAACTGCTAGACCTAAAGAGGGAATAGAATATTCAGAATTTTAATTATGGATTTAATGCCCCCTACAACCATACCCCCTGCAAGTCACTAAGGAGATAGAAGAGATAAACAACATAACCACCTTATAATATAATTGACATTTACATAACACCACACCAAACAGCAGAATACAATTTATTTTCAAGTGCATATAAAATGTTCACCAAGATAGACCATATGCTAGGCCATAAAAATGTCTTAATAAATTTGAGTAGACCTAAAATCATACAAAGTACATTTTCTGACTACCAAAGAATGAAATTAGAAATCATCAACACAAAGATTTTTTAAAAGCTCAAATATTTGGAAATTAAATAGCACAGTTGACCTTTCCTATTGTAGCTTCCACATCCTGGATTCAATCAACCAGGTTCAAAAAATTTTGGAAAAAAATCTTCATCTGTAGAACAGATAGATTTTTCCCCCTTTTCTTTATTCTCCCAAACTACAAAGTATGTTAACTATTTCCATAGCATTTACATTTTATTAGGTATTATAGATATAGTAATCTAGAGATGACAAAATAAAATATTTAGAGATGATTTAAAGTGCATCTATAGGTCATATGCAAATATTATGCATTTTATATATGGGATTTGAACATCTGCAGATTTTGATATCCCTTGGAGTCCCTGAAACCAATCTTTCACAATGCAGAGAAGACTGTATTTCTGTTAATTCATGAGTCAAAAAAATAATCACACAGAAATTTTAAAAAAAATTTCAATCAAATGATAATGTAAAAAAATTTAAAATCAATTATCTACGTTATTGTTCTAAGAAGCTGGGAGTTGAGCAAATTAAATTGAGAGTATTTTTATTTAGAAAATGATAAAATAGTAAAGACAAAAGCAGAAGTTAATAGGATAGAAAAATAAAATGAGAGAAAATTAACAAAGCCAAAATTTGGTTCTTTGAAAAGATTAATAAAATTGGTAAGTCTTAAGCTAAACTGAAAAAGAGAAAACTAATGAAAAACCTCAAGTATGAAAGACGTCAACATATATCTAATAATCAAAACATTAGAAAAAAGGAAATATATAGGAAACTTTTAAGCCTTTATATTTGACAACATGAATGAAATGGACAGATTTAAAACAATATTTATCAAAGCTGATATGTAACGAAATAGAAATTTTAAAAATCCTTATTTCTATCCAAGAAGTTGAATTTTTATTAAAACAATAATTTTGATACTAAAACCTCAACAATACAAAAAAGCCAGGTGCCATGGCACATGACCATAATCCTAGCTACTACAAAGGCTGAGGCAGGGGGATCAGGAGTTCAAGGCCAGCCTGGGCAACTTATTGAGACCCTATCTCAAAAAATAAAAGAACTAAAGACAGATTTATATATTCCTAAAATTCTCTGTTCTTGGAGCCCTACAAGCATAGTGGTGAAGAGCACAGATTCTGATACCAGCTGCCTGTATCCTAATTGTTTCTGCTACTTAGTTTGGACGAGTAACTGCCTTACCCATGTGTGACAGTTATGGTGTATTGTCAACCTGATTGGCTTGGGAACCATTTTAAAGCACATTTCAGTGCACAACCAGTAAGGCTCATTCCTGGATATTTTTGGGTGGGTCATGGAGGCATGCCCGTAGGTACTATGTAAGGCCCCTGGTCCCTTCCTGTCTAGTACTGTTCCCCTGCTCTCCTTCCCAACCACCATGAACTGAAAAGCTTTGCTCTGCCATGCCCAGATGACCATGGAATGAAACCACTGAAATTGTGAGCCAAATAAACCATTTTCTACAAAAAAAAAAAAAAAAAAAAAAAAAAAAAAAGAAAAGAAAAGAAAAAAGAGCTGAGGGTATAGTTTACTAGTACGGCATTTAGCCGGAAAATTCAAAATTAGGCTATGATTTGCAAATTAATGTAATTCAGCATATTAACAAAATAAAGGAGAAAAACCATTTGAACATCTCAATAGATACAGAGAAAGCACTTGAGAAGTGTAATACTAATAAATTTTCCACAAGCTTCAGTTATATGGCTTCTGTGAAAAACATATCTTGTATACTGAAATGTGTGAAATGCTTTCTTCTTAAGATGTGAATAAGGCAAAATGCCTACTCTCAACAACATACTAGAGTTTCTAGCTAGGACAGTGAAACAAGAAGAGTAAAGACATAAATATTTGAAAGGAAGAAATATTAATATCTAAAAATATCTCATTGTTATCTCCATTTTTAATTAAATTAATAATTTAACAAAATATAAATACAAAGTCAAAATATAAAATCAATTTGTGATCCCAAATAAGTCACGTTAAAATCAAGGATGGACTCCAACATGATAGCACACATCGGTAACCTCAGCTACTCAGGAGGCTGAGGCAAAAGGATCAAAAGTTTGAGAACTGTGTCAAAAAGTGGAAAGCAGGGGCTGGAGATGTGACTCAGTGCTCCCTGGGTTCAATTCCATACCCCTGCCCAAATAAATACAAACAAGAAGAACAAAAACTAAGTGCATTTGATAACTAACAGCAACCAGTTAGGTGAAATAGGAAAGCCATTCCACTTATAATATCTCAAACAGCATAAACCATTTACTAATAAATTTAGCAAAATATAGGGTAATGTCTATAATGAAAACTACTAAACATTGCTGGAAGGAATTAAATAAAAGCCAGAGAAATAAAGTAGCACATTTATGGATTGCAGAATTTGATTTTTTTTATTTAAAATACATAGAAATTTTGTTTCTTTTTTTTCCTTTTTTTATTTTAAAAATTTAAAAAACTGACAAAACAACAATGAAGACAAAATCAAAACAACAAAAAAACAATACATGACCTCAAAAAAAAAGACAGGAATTAACAATGGTTGCTACATTACATACTGTTATCTTCAATGAAGTTGCTCAGTCCACCAGACATAACAATGTAAGATTGATCAAAGACAGTAACAAATAATAATAATAAAAAAAATTGGAAATGATGCAGAGCTTCACAATACAAGATGGTAGGAGTTCAACAATGGTTCTTATACTGCATATTGTTGTTTTCAGATCAGTCATTCTGATTACCAAATTCAAACGTGCAAAATTGGTCAAGAAGAAAAAAAAATTTAAACATTGACTGTTCTTTTCAATAAACCACAGACATCAGCAACACATCTATTCCAGGTATCCTTATATATACATATAAATTTTGTTTTTCATTTAAAACAAACCCAAAAATAACAAAAACAAATACATAAACAAAACAGCATATAGAACAAAAAAAATGATACAGAATTTCAAAACATGGTGATAGGATATTAACAATGGTTGTTATATTACATAATGTCATCTCCAAAACGGTTGCACATATAACCAGATATAGGCATGCAAGATCGATCAAACAATTACACATTAACAGTTCCTTTCAACAAACCAGCAGATATTAGTAGTACAATTATTCTAGCTATCCTGTGTATACATATACATATTTTTTCCTCTTTCTTTTTCCTCTCCCCTCCTTCATCCCAGTTGCTCCTTCCTATTTGAGCAGTTTCTTTTCCCTTTCACAATATCTATTGTACCTTTCAGATTTTATTTAATCTTTCAGGTTCTTATAGTAACAAGAAAATAGGATGTTTACACATGTGAATCTGATTTATTTCACTAATGAGTATGGTCTCTAGTTGCACCCACTTACGTATAAAAGCCTCTAGCTTATCTTTCTTTATAGCTGAGTAATACTCCATTGTATAAAAATACCACATCTATTTTATCCATTCCTCAGTTGATGAACATTTGCGTTGTTTCCAAGATTTAGCTTTTACAAATTGTGCTGCTATAAACATGGATGCACATATATCGCTGTGGTATGATGTTTTCAGTTCTGGTAAAATACCCAGGAGGGGAATAGCTGTGTTCAATGGGACCTCTAATCCTAGTTTACTGAGGAACCTCCAGACTGATTTCCACAGTGGTTACACCAGTCTACACTCCCACCAACAGTGGAGAAGAGTT
Source organism: Chinchilla lanigera (assembly GCF_000276665.1). NCBI lineage: Eukaryota > Metazoa > Chordata > Mammalia > Rodentia > Chinchillidae > Chinchilla > Chinchilla lanigera. Next base: position 3,383,382 of record NW_004955423.1, on the reverse strand, counting down.
CCTTTTTCCCCACAGCCCCTCCAGCATTTGTTATGGGTTGATTTCTTGATGATATCCATTCTTTCTGGGGTGAGATGGAATCTCAGTGTTATTTTAATTTGTATTTCTCGAATGACTAATGATGTTGAAAATTTTTTCACGTATTTATTTGCCATTTGTATTTCTTCATATCAGAAGTGTGTATTCATCTCAGATGCTCATTTTTGGATTGGGTCTTTGAATTTTGGGGCCCTGATTTTTCTTAAAATTCCTTGTATGTTCTAGATAGGAGTCCTTTGTCTGAGGGACAGTTGGCTAAAATTTTTTCCCAATTTGTGGGCTTTCTTTTCACCCTGTTGATGATTTCTTTTGATGTGCAAAAACTTTTCAATAAGATGAGATCCCGGTTGTTGATTCTTTGCTGTATTTCCTGTGCAGTTTGGCTTTTGTTCATGAATTCTCTACCTACCCCTATGTCTTCAAGACTTCCACCTACTTTCTCTTCCATTAGATCTAGTGTTTCTGTTTTAATATTTAGATCATTAAGCCATTTTGACTTTATTTTGGTGCATGGTGATAGGTTTGGGCTAGTTTTAGTCTTTGGCATGTAGAAAGCCAGGTTTTCCAGCACCGTTTATTAAAGAGGCTATCTTTCTTCCAGTGAACATGTTTGGCCCCTTTGTCAAAGATAAGGTGGCTGAGCATCTTTGTGGTTGTGCCTGCATCTTCTAGTCTGTTCCACTGATCTTCACGTCTTTTTTTGCCAATACCATGCTGATTTTATCACAGTAGCTTTGTAGTATAATTTCAAATCAGGGATTGTAATACCTCCTGCCTTGCCTTTGTTGCCCAGGATTGCTTTTGCTATTCTGGGTCTCTTCTGGTTCCAGATAAATTTTAGGAATGTTTTCTCTAGGTTTTTGAGATGTACCAATGGTATTTTCATCAGAATTGCATTGAATCTGTATAACAATTTTGGGAGTATGGCCATTTTCACAGTGTTGGTTCTTCCTATCCAAGAGCAAGGAATAGCTTTCCATTTTCTGAAATGCAGGACTCAAGATTGTTAGGATACCAATTCCTCCAAAACTAATCTATAGATAACAGCACAACCCCTATCATCATCCTAGAATACTTTTTTTTTGGAGACAGGGTCTTGCTATGCAGTTTAGGCTGATCTTGAAGTTACTATGTAGCTGAGGCTATCCTCCTGCCTCAGCCCCCTGAATGCTGGGCTTATAGGCATGCACCATTACACCTGGCCATTCCAGAATACTTTTAAAAATAGAAATTAACAAGCTGATTCTTAATATTATATGAAAATGCAAAAAACCTAAAGTAGGTAGAACAATTTTGAAAAAGATTGAAAAAAATAGACAATAAAGACTTAAATTTCCTAACTTTGCGAGTTACAAAGCTATATTAAGGCTTCTTAGCTATTGTGATTAATCCTACTGTGAATACAGGTGCTCTAATATCTCTTTGAGGCCCTGATCTTAATTTTTTTTTGGTGGGGCAGTCCTGTAGATTAAACCCAGGGCCTTGGCATGCCAGGCAAGTGTTTTACCACTGAACTATATCTCCAGCCTTGGCTCAAAAAAATTGTTGGAATACATGGTAATTATATTCTAAATTTTTTGAGGACCTACCATATTGTTTTCCATAGCAGTCTTTCCACACCATCTTCCATTCCCACCAACAGTGTACAATCATCCAAATTCTCCATATTCTCATCAACACTTACCACCTTCTGGTTTTTTGTTGTTGTTATTTATTTCTTTTTTGCTAGGAGCCATCCTAAGGAGTGTGAGGTGGTGTCTCATTGTGAAATTGTAAGGTTTTTATTTGCATTAATGATTAGGGACACTGAACATCTTTTCATGAGCTTATTTGTCATTTGTATACTTTCTCTATAGAAATGTCTAGAGGAGTTCTCTGCTCATTTTTAATTAGGTTGTTTGACTTTTTTATGATTTCAGTTTACTTGTACATATTTTACTATTACATAAATAAATGTGTGAATACCTTTTCATTATAAAAATTTACACAATAAATATGTGTATAGGTACTGTAAAAATATCCCATTTTTTGTCATATTTTTTACATTTAAATATATTTTTCACTAGTGCATACTGGTTATATAGAATAATGGATTTTATTTTGGCACATTCAAACATACATGTAACATTTTTATCATGCATACATATAACATACTTTTATCACTTTTGCCCTCCTACATATACAAAGTATCCCATTCTTGCCCTTTGCCCCCAACACATCCATCTCTTCTCTCTCCTTGTTTTATGTTTGTTTAACTACATGGATGCTGGCTTTTCAAATCCCAACTCTGCTAATTACTAGCTGTGAGATCCCAGGCATTTTCCTACCTCTCCTCATTAGTATCTACCTAAGTTGGAAGGATAGTAGCAGTCTCAGTGAGTTGTGATAATTAAATGAATTAACTCATATAAACAGATTAAAATAGTATCAGGCACTAAATAAGCATTGGCTTGTCTCTTCTCAAAGCTTTCCTACGCTTTTACCTACACACAGATCACTGGGAAGGGCTTTCGCTGCCCCTTACCAGTGTTGTGCAATATTTCTGTGCTTATTACACCCTGCCCATCCCAGTTCACATGCAATCAGGATCTGACATTCTGGGGTCATGGGTTGACTCAAACTGACCTACAGCTCTCAGGTGGAATTATAAAGGAGCTGGACCTACTTCATTATACTATCCAAGTGGTAATTGTTTAGTAGCAAACAAAAGACTTGGGAAGACTGCTTCTCAGTTTTGCCACTAAATGTTCTTTGAGGTCACAAAAACACAGTCCAAATCCAATGCAATCCTCATTTCAACCCCCCAAAACTTGAAAGTAATATGCATTTTTACAGAAAAGTTTCTTGAGAGATCAACAAAGGGCAGTTGCACCTCACAACATAGGAAAACTCCCTACAATTCCTCTATCTACAAAGCTGTATTTCTAACAGTCCTGAGACCTCTTTTTCCATCTCCCATCAGAATCCCCAAACTCTGGGTTATGGTTCTATCCTCACTAACCTGTTCCCAGGGTCTATCTGAGGACTCTGTGGGCTTTTTCCTCAAGTGGAGTGATTAGTCACTTTCAATTACCATCAGTCCTCACCACCAGGCCCACCAGTGATTAGATCTCCAGTAGCAACAAGGAAAGGTGAGAAGGTAAGAAGAGAAAAACCCTTTAAATTTAATATATAGCCAGGGATATAGCTCAGTGGGACAAGCACCTGCCTGGCAAGCACAAGGTCCTGAGTTCAATTCCCGGTACCAAAAAAAATTAATATATATTTTTCATTCTTGACATATACATAACCTCAAGCAAGTCAGTTCTCCCCTGGCCCACCCTCTCTGCCCTCTTTATCTTCTTCTCTTCCTCTTCTCTTCTCCCTTTTACAAGTCACTGTCATATGACAGCCCTTCCACCTCCACTCAGTACAAGTTGAACATCCTAAATCTGAAATCCTCCAAACTCCAAAACTTTATGAGCACCACCATGACTCTACAAAGAGTACATTCCAGACCTGACTTCACGTGGTAGGTCAAGTTAGAATGCACACTAAAAATATTGTATAAAATCACTTTCAGGATATATATATATATATATAATATGCAACAAATAAATTTTGTGTTTAGACTTGGGTCCCTTCCCTGAGATATCTCAACACACACACACACACACACACACTTATGTAAATATTCTAAGATCCAAAATAATAACAAATTATCCAGAACATTTCTAGTTTCAAGCATTTTGGGTAAGGAATAGTCAACCTTTAATACTGTGTTCTAAAACAAGTTTATGATCTTTAGCCATAGAAATTCTAGGTCCTTCTTTATTTTGAGAAGCAGATATGCTGAGAATAATTTATGTCCTTTGAAATGCCAGTGATTATTTCCTTCAGAGAAAAATGAAGAAACTCAGAGTACTTTAAAATATGTGACCTGTGGTATTTCTTCCCCCTCAGCTGTCCTTAAGCCTAATCTTAGGCTCCAGGGAAAGTCAGATCATTATACTTCCTTTTTTCTTTTAACTACAGTAGAAGGCAAGGGATTTATCTAAGATTTCTAATTACAGGGTTTTTGGTATTTTGTGTTTTTAGGTACATAGTCCCTAGTGGGTCTTTAGTTGTTTTTTAAAGCATTTGTCAATTTTGTTCAAAACTTTGTGGTGTGGGGGAAGAGGAGGGGTTCTGTTGCAAGCAGTTCTTTTCAGTTATAAATGTTGTTTTCAAAAAGTATTCTCTGGTCAAGTTATGCCCTTTGTGTTTGGAACTAATGGCCCAACTTTCACCCAAGATACATGATACAGGAATCCTCGGTCTCCCACCAATGGGCCATGCTGAATATAGCACCAGTGACTTTCAGTGAGATTCTCACTTCATTATTAAACAACTGTTCTCCTCTTGAAGTTTTCAAAGCTGTGAAAGATTTTAGGTTCATCAGAGTCCATCAGTGGCATTTCTGCATGTATGGGTCAGTACACTGAGCTACCAGAATCTGAGCCCCACACAATTAGATGTTGACCAGAACCTAACCTAAACAGTATTTTGTTTGTGATATTGAAAAAAATCAATTTTTTCACATGACTTACTCTTTAGTTTGTAAGAAACCTCAAATTGCCAAATTTTCTTTAAACCCCAAGAGATGGGCCTACAATTTTAAAAGAAAATAGTTGGAAAAGGCTTCACAGAAAAGATAACACTTGAGTAATCATTTAAAGAAGGGTAAAAAGAAAGGCATGCAGATATCTTGGGAAAAGCATTCAAAACAAAGGGTACAGCAGCATACAAATCATCAGTTAGGAATGAACATAGAGACCAGGCCTGGGGAGTCCTGGAACAGACAGAACCACTTGAGCCTTATAAGTGGAACCCTGCTTGACTTTCAAACATAAGTGAAATTTGAGCTATTTCTTGTAAATGCCTGTTTTAAAGTAAAATAAAACTTCAGGATAACAAGTAAAAGCCAATAACTAATTATACTCTGAGCAGGATAGACGGAATAAGGCAACCATGTAACTCTAACTAATCAGAACTTTTTTTCATGTTTGCCCAATAAGAATCTTCTCTTCTGTTCCCTTAGTGGAGTGCAAAACTACCTTTGGTTTGGAGCCTATTTATGAATCACTGTTTGCTCAAAAAAATCTTTTAAGAAATTTATTATGCCTCAGTTTATCTTTTAACAAAATATATCTGTATATTCAAAGAGGAATGAAGTGCACTATATGACTGGAACAGAACAAGTGAGGGGAACTAGGAGGCAGACAGATTTGGAGGTGGATGGTGGAGGCAGATTACATAAAGTCATGGATTAAATTAGATGTGGTGGGGCATGTCTGTAATTCTAGCACTCTAGGAGGCTGAAGCAGGAGGACTGCAAGTTTGAGCCCTGCTTGGACAATTTTATGACTTAATGAGATCCTGTCTCAAAAAAATTTTAAAAGGACTGCAATACAGTCAGTGCAAAGGTCCTGAATTCAATTCCCAGTACCAACAAATAAGTAGATAGATAGATAGATAAATGACATGGGTTACTGTAAATTGGTTTACTTGGGCTTTTGTTGGAAGTGAGTTTGGAAGCCATTGGAGGATTTTGAGCAGATAAAAAATGTGACATGACTTGTGTTTTAACAGAATCACCTGAATGCTATGTTGCTGAAAGAAGGTAAAAATAGAGAACAGTTAGAAATCTATTACAATAAACCAGTTGATAAACAATGGTAGTTTTGACCAGGAGGGTAAGAGTGGAGATGGTAAGAAAGAATTAGATTTTTTCTAAGAAAGAATTCTTAGAAAGAATTCTAAGAAAGAATTAGATGTACTTTTCCCCTTAACTTTATTGAGATGTAATTCCTATACAAAACATACCCATTTAAATGTGCACTATCTCTTGTAAAGATCCTGAATTCAATTCCCAGTACCAACAAATAAGTAGATAGATGATAGATACATAAATGACATGGGTTATTGTTGTGTGTGTGGGTGTGTTTTACAAAATTGTGTGCTAATGCAACTGAGGTATAGCACTTCATCATCCAAAAGACCTCCCTTGTCCCTCTGCTGTCAGTGAACTCCACCCAATCCAGGCAACTGCTGTTTTGCTCTGTATTACACATTAATAATTATTACACATTCTATTTTCTATGGTTTTATATAAATTGAGACTACAACTTAATTTCGTATCTAAAAGTTTTAGTTCTTATAGTACTTAGGGTCTTAAAAATGTTCATTTGTACATGTTTGCAATACATAATGATTACATTCATTGTAGGACACTGGTACATGTACATAACACATCTTAATTTTTCTTTCCCTCCTCTTTCTCTCCCTCTCTCATCTCTAGGTCCCCATCCCATTTCTAAAAAGATTTAGATGTATTTTGAGTTGACTTTTCTACATAGTGTGAGTTAGCGATCTGATTCATTCTTTTGCATGAGAATAGATAGTTGTCCCAACATCATTTATTGAAAAGACTATTCTTCCGCATTGAATGGTCTTGGCATCTTTGTTGAAAATGTATGTATGCATTTATCTTTGAACTCTCAATTATACTACCTGGATTTTTATGTCCATCCTTACATCAGTACCACACTTCACTGATTATTCTTGGAGTAAGTTCTGAAATTGAAAACTTGTGTTCTCTAACTTCGTCCTACGCTATTCCAGGTTTCCTGAATTTCAATATGAATTTTAGGACTAGGCTTTCCATTTCTGAAAAAGTCATTGGAATTTTCATACAGAAGTGCATGGAAGTTGTAGATCAATTTGAGGAATACTTCCACGTAAGCAATATTGTTTTTTAATCCATATCTTTCCATTTATTTGGGACTTCTTTATTTTGTTTCAACAGTGGTTTGTAGTTTTCAATGTATAAATCTTGCACTTCTTTGGGTAAATGTATTAATTAATATTTTATGTTTATTGACACTACTGTATACAGAATTGTTTTCTCAATTTTACTTTTGGATTCTTCATTGTCAGTGTATAGAAATGCAACCGATTTTTATATATTTATCTTGTACCCTGCAACTTTGCAGAACTTATTGTTAACTCTAATAACATTTTTGTAAATTTCTGAGGGTTTTCTCTTTATATAAAATTACGTTATCTGCAGGTAAAGACCATTTAACTTTTTCTTTCCAAACTGGCTATCTTTATTTCTTTTTCTTCACTATTTCCTTGACTTGAACCTCCTGTTGAACAGAAGTGGTGAGATTGGATGATCTTGACTTGTTCCTAATCTTAAGGTGAAAGTGTTCAGTGTTTTACCTTTAAATATGATGTTAGCTGTGGGCAATTCATAGATGCCCTTACATTTTGATGAAGTTCCCTTCTATTCCTAGCTTGTTAAATGTTTTATCATGAAAAGATATTGGATTGTGTCAAGTGCTTCTCTTATATGTATTAAGATATTCATATACTAATTCTTTCTTCTACTAGCTCAAATCTATTGTTGAGTCCTTCTAGTAAATTTTCCATTTCAGGTATTATACTGTACTTTTTAACTTTGGGATTTCTACTTGTTTACTTTTTTTTGTTTTGTTTTGTTTTTTGTTTTTTTTCCAGTACCAGAAATCGAACTCACAACCTTGTGCTTGCCAGGCAGGCACTGTGCCGGTGAGCTAAATCCCCAGCCCCTCTACTTGTTTACTTTTAATTTCCTTCAACTTCATTGATAATTTATTTTTAAGACATCGTTCTCATGCTTTTTTTTAGCTCTTCAGACGTGGTCACCTCTGAACATATTGAATATAGCTGGTTTGAAATTTTTATCCAGAAAGTCCAAAATCTGGACATGTTCTGTTAATGAGTTTTCCTGAACATGGGTTATTCTTTCTTGTTTCTTTACATGCTTTGTAATTTTGTTATTGAAAACTGGGAAATATGTATAACATAATGTAGCAAATCAGGGAGTCAAATTTTTTCTCTTTGTGTAGAGTTGTTGACTACACCAGTAGTTTGTTTATTCAGTGGCTTTTCAGAAGCTATACTACCTACTGTGTGAGGTAGCTGTAGTCTTTCATTGATTAGTTTAGTGGTCCACTAATAACTGCATCGAGATATCCTAAATTCTTGGAACCAAAACATACCTGTCTTTGCTGAGGGGGTGTGTATTTGTGTTGAGGCACACCTTAAGCACTCAATCAGGTACAGTAATAGTTGGGTTCATGAACGTTTCTGTTTGTGAACAATTCGATTTGCAAACAAAAGCAATCAGCAAAAGTTTGCTTCCATTTGGGAACTCTGCACCAGGTTTGCCACTGCAGCCATCTTCCCCAGAACCGTGGAACAAATTAAGTTCAAGAGCCAAAGCACCACAGTAGTTTATAATTCTGCTTTATCCTTCATTTTCGGCTTGTGCAGAGCCTTATGGACAGTCAGAGATGATAGATGTGTAGCAGCTTTAATACTGAATGAATTCTGAGTCAAGTTAGTAAGAAGTTTTTCCACCAAGTACTCCAAGGAACCACCAGACAGATCAATTAGTGACACATCTTTGTGAAGGCAGCCCATTCTTCTCTTTTAGGTACCTCGAGGGTAAGCTGTTCAAGAGTACGACTGAGCAGCAGGGATGGGACCAGGGTATACTAAAATGCCACCAAACTCATTGTTATTGACAAGATTCAGCTGTTTTTCTAGAAAAGGCAATGCTAAGGTTGCTACAAATGTTTGGTTTATTTATACAGTTCTGAAAAAGTTGATTCAGAATTTTTACTAGTTTTTACACTGTTCTAGGGGGATTTGAGTTTCTTATCCTGCCATTTTCACTGACGTAATTTTTTAGTGAATCTCTTTTAATGAGTTGATGATAGCAGAAGTAACTCCGAATGTCCTCCAAGGCTAGGTCAGAAAAAGGTGATACAATTTTCCACCTTGCTCACTCTGAGGTAGTTATCATTGGTACAAGCTATAAATGATGACAGTCACCATTTTGGAAGAATGCCCAGTATAATGGAAAGGCTATGTGATAGTGCTCAAGCCAATAGTCTAGCTAAAGTCCAAGATGGCACTCAGTATTCCTACCAGTCATAGAAGTGAGTGAGTCTTCACTGGATTCTAGTCCCCTGCCATTGAGCAGCCTTTGCTCAGTGGAGGCAGGATGATTATTGCCTCACTGAGGCCTGCTCCAATTGCAATTCATGACTAAAATCAGTGTTATTGTTTTAAATTATTAATGTTTGGAATTGTTTTTCACACAGCAATAGGTAATTGGAATAGAGTCAGTTATCTGAAAGGTGTGTGCTGCTGTGACCACAAATCTGAATTAAAGGTAGCAGCCTTAAGTGAAAGTTGGAAGGTCCTCACTGGGAGAATGAATAAAAGCCAAATGTTCTCAAAGATGCTCTTGATGGAAACCTGATGCCTCTCAAAGAGGTCATTGGTAAAAGATTAATGGAAAGTGAAAAATGTGCTTCTGAAAATTGGAGAGGAGAACCTTGATATATAATAATGAAATGTTAGCTTCACTGTTGCTTCTACTAACATGAAAACTAGAAAATTTACAAAATTAACTGAATATTCTAGCTAAGATGATTTCCAAACCGTTCAAGCTGTTTGGGTCTTTTTGTTGCTTACAGTTAAGTGCAAAAGCAAGCTGCTAACGAATGACTGTTAAACAAAGATTAACAAAGCTTGCTGGCATGAGAAAAAAAACTGTTTTTCATTTTCACCTTTTCCAGATGGTAAATTTTACTAAAATTTAAAAATGGCTTCAGGCAGAGTTCAAATCTACAATACTGCAGTAGAAAAAAATTTATCCAAATATACTAGATAGATGAGAGATAGATAGACAGATTTATTTTATAAGGACTGAAGCCAGAAGCCCTCTTTCACTGAGTTACACCCCTATCCTTTTTTATTTTTTTGAGACAAAATCTCACTAAGCTTTGTCTTGAACTTGTGATCCTTGTACCTCAGTTTCCTAAGTAGCTGGAATTTTAGGTATGTGCCATCACTCAGCTAACTTAAGACTTTTGATAAGTCCTCAGAAAGATTTAAGATAGTGCTTCAAACAAACAATAGTTCTTGTATTTTAAAATAATAGTTCTTGTAAGTATTTCAAAGAATGACTTAAAGATCTTCTCCATTAAACTTAAGGATCTTATTTATGGTCATTGTCACATAGCAGCCTTACAGGAAAGGAAGATGGAGACTAGCTTAACTTGACAAAATTTGTGAATGCTGTTTTTGTTTAATGAATTGAATGTCAATACGAGTCATAAGAAATTGACAAGGTTTTTAAGAAAACTATATCAGAAGAAATACTACCAGTTTGAATCTTCATGTCTTTCATCGTCGTGCTTTATCTTCTTGAGCTCAGTTACTTTATTTTTTGTCTCTTCTTTAAACTGCTCCAACATTTTATTGGTAAAATCCTGTACGTGTTCAATTAAATCCTCTGAGCTTATTAAACATCTTATGCATTTGCTTATTCAGACATTCCTTGTTAAATGATTGAGTTCCATTCCTACAAGTAGGGTTGTTAAATGAACTGGTTTCTAAATGAATTGTATATAGTGTATACATTACAATTTGCAGAACAAAGAAATGGTCAAAGGAAACTCCAACTTGATGACTTTGCTTTTATTTGAGTAACTCTCCCATGTAGTACTGTAATGTATAACAGAACATAAAACTATAGTACTGTACTATACAGTAAATCAGCAAAAATTATAAGACTGTATAAGCAAAGTGTACTGTATAGCAAAAAAGACATTGAGGCTCTATAAAGATGTACAAAAAAAGATGGATCATAAATCCAAGTGGTGGGTCTTAAATCCAAATAGTCATTAAACAGGTAAGTTGTTAAATGAGGAATATCTGTATGTTTCTTCTTTCATCTCTTCAAACATTTAATTATTTGGCTTTTGAGTTTTTTTGGTTTTGATTTTTGAGAGGTATCTTGTTGCCTTACTTTCTCATGTTTTTATTTATTTTTTTGCACCCTACGTTGCAGATCTTTTAGGGTAGAGAAACTGCTACCATGAAGATCTCTTTAGATTCTGTCTTCCTGTGATATGTCCTCAGGTTTGGACATGTTATGATGTTTAAAACCCTCTTCAATCTATTCAGAGTAATATTTGAGTCTTGTTAGTAGCCAGCCTTTTCTCAGGGTTTGATCCATAGCACCACTCGGAGGGCAGAAAACAAACTGCAGTAATGGTAATACCACAGACAAACCAGCTATTGACATATAGTTAAAAAAAAAAAAAAAGCAACTATGCCAACACTAGTAATTAGAAAGAAATCAGCAATAATAATAGAGTCAAAGATAAACTGGATACTCACATAGCATAATAACTAATAAAGGTTACAACTATACCATCCTTAACAATCAAAAAGAGATTTGCAATAATAATGTAGACACAAAGACTACTGTCATATATCAAAATCTATCAAAGCAATGATTCCATTAAGAATAAAAAAGAATTCAACAGTATCATACAGCCAACTCAACAGCGAAGAATAAAGCTTCACAGTAATAATAAAAATGGAGAAGAGAAAAATGAAAAGATATGCAAAAGAAAGGAAGATGAGGAAAAAAAGTGAGATAAAAAAAAAACAATAAAAATAGAATTAGGTAAAAGTAATAGAAAAAGAGAAAAAGAAAAAGAAATATAAGAAAAAGAGACAAAACAAAGAACAAAAGTGAAAAAAAGAACCCAAAATAAAAAGAGAAATGAGTCCCAATTTTCCTCTTTGCCTTTGGCTGAATGATGTCTTTCCAGAGTGTTTTATTGGAACCCAGTAGGTTTAGGGGTGGGATAGTAAGTCATAACTAGAGCCTGTTTCATTTCCACATCTGCTTTCGGCTGTGATTGCTGAGATCTCCCTGTCTTTCCCACTAGGTATAATGTCTGCTTTACAGCTCTGTTCACTCCAGCAGCTCTTAGTGTTTGTGCCCTTCTGTGCACCCCAAGTGGCCTGTGGGCTCATGAAGTATATTCCATACTACAGAGGTCCCTCTGTCCGTATACCCCAGAATTTGACAACTGTCCAGGCCAGAGGATATCCCTATCATGTTGGCAGACAGGGAAAGCAAACAGAACACTAACTCTGTGCTATAAGTAGGGGGCAAGGAGGGCCAAGCAGTCTGCTGGACTTCATGGCAGCACTTTCAGACTCAGCCCACACTAAAAACTGTACATGATGGCACTGGCTTTGCACTTTTCTTGACCAACTCTTTGTGCAGGACAGAAAGAACCTAGAAACCACCTCTAGAAGGAGCCTCCAATACCCCAAAACTGGGTAACAGGAGTTACTTGTTAATAGCTGCATTTGAGGCTTATGGTGACTATGGGCTTTTGTGATCTATTGTTTCTACTAGGGGCTGCTGACCCTCTCTAGGCTTGTGTTTGTGCTTACCTTCCCAGGAGCCAGAGTTAGCTTTCCAAACTGGTTAGTTCTTTTCTCTGTTTTGTCCTCAGTTTCTCTAGCTTCTTTGTGGTTTCTAGCTGTCCTGTTGGCTCTTACTTGATTCCTGAAGTGCTATTTTTTTTCTTTTTCCTAAGTTGCTGCTTTGCAGATGTCTCAATTCCAGGTCCCAGAGAGGCTGTACTTTGCTGCTGGCCTGTACTCTGCCATTTTAATCTTTCTGTGTGTATCCAGTGTTGACTTTATAAGGGCAGACACTGCCATTCTGCTGCTGATGAAACTGAAAAGTCAGTGAGATTCATTTGAGAGGGAATTTTAAGAAATAAAGTAGCACAATAACAAATAGTACCAGGCACCAAAACCACATATGTATGATGCCAAAGCACAGATATTTACTTTTTACCATGCAAAACTTCAGCAAAACCTATATTTGAAAATTGTTTTCAGGGACTCACTAATTATGACCCTGGAAAATTCACTAAACCTATAGGAACCTCAGTTTCTTATTGTTAAAATAAAAAAATGACACTTATGCCTTAGAACACTATGAAAATGGCTATGTATGAAAAGAGTCTGTAACCTGTAAATTATCTTCTAAATACTAATTTATCAAAACTATGTGAAGAACTGGTTTATCTCCATAGTACTTTCTTATAATTTGGGGGAAAATTGACATTTCGCTCGTTTTTTACCCCAGAAAAGTGCTGTAACGATGCAGTTTTTGCTTCCCCCTCTATATTAGCTAATTCTTCTTAAACTTTTTATTCTCTTTGTGCTGGGAATTGAATCAGGGCTTCACACATGCTAAGCACATATTCTACCACTGAGCTACATCACTAGCCCCTACACTTAAGTTTAATATGTACAGAAAATGGGACAGTTTTATTCAACATTCCTTTCAAACACCAACTTCATTCTCCTCCAGAGGGCACAGCCAAAAATTACTACTTTTATTACTTTCTATGGCCTTTAAGATCTGCTAGCAAACAGAAAGCTTGTCTCAGATGACCCAGAAACCATGGATGGACACTGGCAGAAGTATCATGCCAGTAGCCTTCTCCGAGTTCACTTGTGCCCAGCAGTGGGGTATCGTGAGGCTGCCACAGGCTTATTCATAGATACCTGTGGACTCCTCAGCTGCAGGGTGGAAGAGGACTATGGATTCTATGATGGGTCAGGGTGACACTGTGTGTGGGAGACTCCACAGCCAAGGAAGTTTTACACCACTGCTGCAGAAAGAATGACACATTCACCAACGTGAGACTCTACTTGATCTCTTCTAGTTAGCTGTCTCCAGGGTCTTAAAAATAGGCAACACTGCTTAGTATTAAATTTATTTTAATAGGGAGTACTTGCTTAAGTAGATTTTCTTTTCAAAACCCTGTTTTCTCAAATAATCCTTGGGAATAGAGAGAATACTTTGGATTAAAGATCTGTAAGTATTTTAGGTAAATGAGTTGACTATGTTGACTTTAAAAACTTGTTTTGGACTGTTTTTCTATCATTTTACTACTAGTAAGCCAAGGAATAATTCAGCATGCTTTTTATACCTTTTACAGATTTACCATGTTCCCAGTAGTTTCTAGTTTTACTAAGTTGAACCACATTCCATGACCAATTTTGTAGATCAAAGATAGCTAAATGTAAATAATTTCATATGGTCCCACCTAGTTCTGTTGTGAATAGGAACTAATGCTCTGTCCTAATAACTAATGCTCTTTCCAAATAACACGATTATTTGGTGAAAATACCCAATTTACTTCTCTATTTCTACTAACGTTCTGATACTATTTTCCTGGTCTTTCCCAACTTAATATTTTACTAAGATCTACCCACTCCTTTCCCTTCCTCACCTTATGGTAGCTTAATGATTACTTCTCTCTCTCCTGGAAATAGTTGATACATACCTTGGTTCTAGCAGATTTAGAAATGTCACCAGCTCACACCACTTTTGAAATGTAAAAAGGCTATCTTCACTATTGACCGCTGAGTTGTTAAGAAAGTATACCATATAAACCAAGATGACAAACTAGTATCACCTTCCAGACAATCTAAAAGCTTTCAGTCCATCCATAGTGCCATCTGGTGGTTGTACACACAACTGTGCCTTACTCTGTCTTTCATTTATAACTTTGACATACGAGAAACCAAACTGTGAATTCAGATTTGGCTTTACCATTGGTGTTTGGAAAACACCTATTGACTGCATACCCTAGCAGTGACCCAGGCTTGACCATGCATTCCACAATTTGGGGGAAACTGTTTGCCTTGGAAAACCTCCAGTAAGTCAACTCCTTGTGTGTGATATGATTTGATTCCTCAATACAGCTCCTTTTACTTCCTTACAGTACCTGCTGAAGATGCAGAGGGGAGAAGCCTCAGAAGAACATCTAAGTTTTCAATATACCCCTTGCCACCAGGGACAGTCATTTCTTTACTCCCTGCTACCTTTGAAGTTTTAGTAGCCCTAATTTACACCAGGAGCCCTCATTAGTGAAGCAACGATTTCCTCAGTAATTCCTTGTATGGAAAGTATAACTCTGGAAATTCAAAGTAATTTCAGTGTTTTCTAGTACTATAGTGTGGACTGTAAGATCTACAGGAAGCCTTCTTGAAGGGCTATGCATCATTTACGACTCATTTTCTACCCCACCCCCACCCCTTTATGTTAGAGGAGAATAAAATGAAAAGATAAGGCAAATGACTAGGAGGTCCCTTGTATACATTAACCCCTCCACACACCCACACCTTGGGCAGCTGCAGTTTGTGATCTCAGCATATTGGTTTATATATCATTCCCTCCTTTTGCTCCTTCCTACCTTCTACATGGTCATGTTGTCAGTGGCTCATCTCAACCAAGCCAGAACCAGGCAATGAATCTAACTGTGGACTCCTCAGCTGTAGGGTAGAAGAGGATAGCAATGCAGAATAACAGTGTTAATGCACAGGAATTAAAAAGAATTAGGTCACATTGCACCTATCATCTACCTATTAAATAATACTAATTATTGGTAGAGCATTTGAGGCTGGACAAGGAGATTCTGTTGTAAGTTTTCACCACTGTGTAATGGGAACATCATATATATTTAGAAGTCAGAAGATTTAAATTAAAAATCCAATGAGTCAACTTGACATTATACGTATGACTTTAGCTCTTCTGCTCTGTCCTTATCTGTAAAATGGCATCTGTCTTTTAGGGTTGTTGTTAAGAGCAGTGAGCAAATCTGGCAATGTATTACGATGAATATTGTGAGTAGCCTGGTAGGAATATTAGCCATATTGTTATGGGAATGAATATGTCTAAGAATCTATTGTTTTCTCCCCTCTGGTTCAGGGGAAGTTTTTGTAATTGCTGAATAGTTTTGTCTTTTTTAAAAAAAAACAGAAAGTAAGAATTCATAAGTAAATGTGACAGTAACTGGAAATTGCAGTTCTTACACAAGATGATTTATAGCTAGCAATGCAAGCCATTTGGGCATTCTGGTATTGGGAATGTCATTTTTTTTTCCAATAGTAAGTCCAATATTTAAGAGTAAGGTTTCCTAGAGCTGCAGATATGTGCAAGTCTAAGAATGAAGATAAGAGGTGGGCAATAAACTGACATGTTAATATAACAGTCCTAGTATTTTCAAAAGTAAGCAAATAAATATTCCAGAAGTGGCTAAATGTCTAGTCTGAGTTTTTATCCAATGTTAGGTAGTGCTTTGTGTTATCAGTCTTTTAAAACACTCAAATATTCAAATCCAAACTAAATCATGCTCCCAAGGCTTTTTAAAATTTTTCTTTTTGTGAGATGGTCTGTGTTGCCCAGGCTGGCCTTGAACTTGTGGGCTCAAGTGATCCTCCTGCCTCAAGCTCCCAAACGGGTTGTACTTCCTGCTCCTAAGAATCATTTCTATTGACTGGTTTCACTCTCCCCAATCAGAACATATAAAGGCCTGGGTAATATTTCTGCAGAGAACAACACAAAGGACTCATCTGCTAAATAAAGAAGTCTTTAGGATTTAAAAAGCATGTCTCTCAGAAAAGCCATGAGTTTGTTTGCTTTTATAGTTTATCACAAGGTGGGAGTTCTGCTTGGAAATGACAGTGCTGGCTGTCTGTAGTCAATGATGCTTCCCAACTTTGGTATTCTGTATATACCTAACACAGGACCACCAGTGTACTGGAGCAATGAGAAGCTACTGTGCACAAATCTTCCCAACCCTGGCTTCAGTGAGGTCATTTTGGTAGCTTGTTCTTAGCTGAAAAATCAGATGTTAAACATTAGCACATTGCTGCACAGGACTAAAATTTTTCTTTTTTTGGTACCAGGAATTGAACTCATGACCTCACGCTTGCCAGGCAGGCCCTGTGCCACTGAATTAAATCCCTGGCCATAAAATTTGTTGGATGTTCTTACTGATACTGAATTAGTAATTTTTAAGGTATAAGAGTGGTTTTTCATAGGTTGTTTGAATGAAGTCTAAAAATATCACTAATTTCTCCCTGGACCTACACCAGCAGGAACAGTTCAATCTAAACTACACATACAATTAATCCAGTTAGTTAATACAGATCCCAGTTAGCCAGGATTCAAGCCCTGAATGTAATTCTGTATAGCTGGTATTAGTCTAATGCTCTAGGGCTCTCAAAGTCTCTAAGACAGCTTGAAATTGTGAAAGTCAAAGGGTGTTCTACAAAAAGCATAGTCAGTCTGATAAGAAGGTTTTCCACTGATGCCATATGTTTGCTTAAAAATCTTCCCCAGGAAAGATATTCTGGAAACTGTATACAGATCACAGATGCCAATGAGAATGAGACGCAATTCAAAATTGTGTCAGCTGACAAAGCTAAAAATGAGGCCTCCCTTGCTATCAAAATGCAGTTTCCTAAGAATTTAATTCACTAAATCCTGTCATTATGCTGCTATACACCTGTCTCATTTTTCATGATTAGGTATTTTTTCTTCAATCTTGTCATTCAGCATTTGTACTAATTACTCAAGTCAGAGACTTTCTAATCCTTGTGCAACTCATCACATCTCTTCCTAGAGTGTTACCCATGTCAAAGATACCACAGTAAATGTTTTGAGGTGTAGCAGCGACTTTTTTTTTTTTTTAACTTTCTAAGTCTTTTACAGAATAAGATTCACACTGTAACCTACTTCAATTGACAATATTCTCATTTTTGCCCAAATCTCTCACACTGAAATTTATGTCCATTTCTTATTGTTTGAACTCAGAGAAGATAAAGAACAGCTGGTTATGATCTTCCACATAAAGGCCCTTTATTCATATTTGGGTGGATCTTACATTCAAGGCAAGAGTTTATAGCCCATTGTGAAGACTGGCTGAGACTTTATTCTTTAAAAATGTTTAAACTGCTATTATTCAGATGACTACTCTTTTAAATGAGTTTACGAATCTCCCCTCCCCCAGGCCAACTTCATTGGTTTTCCAGGCTAGGAAGTCCAAGAGAGTAGATATTAGAAAACATTATGAAGCTTTCTTGCAGCATTCGCTCACCTCATCAACCTTCAGTATCATTTGATACCACAAATTTGGGTCAATTCTTGAAACACTGAATAAGATCAACGCCTATAGCTCTGAAGAAGGTTAAACAGCCTTACCCCAGAGTTTTGTATTTTTCTTACCTTATTAGTCACACAGTCCACCTCCACTTTGGCTTCTGATGAAGTTTACATTAAATTTTGGAACTTTTTACCTCTCATTTATGACTATTTTCCTTTTTGAGTCTGCTAAGGATGTTTATATTTCCTTTTGCTAATTTCAGCTCAGTTCTTGAATCATTTTTTATTTGGTTCCAATAAAGGGTGATATTTTGTACAATTTGAAGAAACATGTTTACTTTCATTTCTCCCTATATTTCATTTAATGTTCCTTCTTTAGCATTTGTCAGAATGAACCTCACAGACCACTGACAAGCTGCTTAGGATTAACTAGAGATCTGCAGATTTGGGGTGCTATTTAAATAACAGAAGACACAGTCTCCTTCCCTTCCAACAGCCAATAAAATATTTAGCAATCTGAGGGATATCAAGTGCTAAAGGAACACTTTTCATTTAGGCAATCACAACTGTGAAATAGTTTCAAAATACAGACTAAAAGAAACCCAGCAGATTCTATCTCAGAGATTAAAGAGTAGAGGTAACTGCCTTTATTCTGAAACATGTCTAAAATCACAGCTTAAGGTATTAAACCAACAAGTCAAAGCATAAGTAATTTGTGAAGTGTTCATTTAGCATACTCTTTCCAGAAGGCTGTGAGGAGAGAACGGAAATTATTTTTTGTAATTGTATCTTGGATATAGGAAATAAGATCACTGTTTATAGGTCTACCCAAAAAGACAGTTGCCTTACCAATTTCCACAACAAAGTTTACAGAATACAAAATTAGGGTGATATTTAGTCGTTGTTATGAGATGATGATGTGCTCATGTTTAAGCAAATTTAGCGTATCCCACTGGGCTATGTGTCATTTAGTGAGACGTGCTCCTTGAATCAGGAGCCAGATGGTGGATATAGAACTCTTTTGCTAGAATACATCTCTATAGAGGATGACGTCACATTGGACATGGTGACCAGGCTGACACTGCATGCAACTCAGTCACGGTATTTAAATCACATTAAGACTCTTTTATTTATGGTTCTTCTTATGGTTTTATCTGGCTTTTATGTCTAATTGCTAGCCTCCATGTGGTCACATGATGTGCTACCAGCTCTTTTTTGCCAAAATGAACTCTGTATCCTTTCCAGATGTAGTTTCCAAAAAGTTCATTGTTACATAAACCAAATGCAACTAAGCATGAATTTAATTAACAAAATACCTTGCCTTTGTTTTTAATATTCTTGATACTGTTCAGGCCAATTTTACTAGTGTTAAGTGTGGCCACTTTCTGTTGTAATGACCCAATTTTACAGTGGAAGGACAAGAAGGTATGTAGTCCCATTTCTAATGTTAGGAAAACTAAAATCAATATGAATTCAGTTTTGTGTGAAGACGAAGCAGGCAACAACACAAGTCTAGAAATCAAGTTATGATACCTAGCTTAGTATTTTTCTGTTACTTTTAGCTTCCTTCCAATAACCCGACTTCAAATTTGCCTTCATCACGGTCACTGACACCATCATCCCCACCACCATCACCAACTGGCTACGGTGGGAGACGTATTTGTTTTCTTTTGTATTTAACTCAGTAAAAGAAAACCAATTACAGTTCTATCATTTGGATGTTTCTTCCAGGGCTGTCATATCAGAGAAAGTAGCTGTGTGAGAATCCACGACAATGGCAAATAAAATTATTCTCAAACAGAAGCCTGCTCTCTTCCTGTATCAGTTTTAACAAATGCTTTTTGGAATAGTCCCTCTTGTATGGCACTAGTCCATAAAGAAGCAAAGTTGCCTTTTCCGCTCCTGGCTGGCTCTTCAAGCATATCCACCTGGTTGAATCTGAAATTGCTCAGAAGCAAGTCTCTGTCCTCACACCCCTTCATGCTAGTAGTCTTTGAATGTCCACTTTCAGAAAGATTCTTCTATATGCCTAGTTTACTGAACCTCTTGTCATGTTCTCTGCAGTTCCTTAGTACATAACACCTGTATTTCTGAAGCTGCTTACTTGTACTTTGTGCTGATTATAATCTTGGTCTTCACAAGACTTGATAATGTTACTCCTTAAATCACTAGTATTTACAAAAAGTGACTAGGCTAAGGTTCTGTGGCAGATTTTTACTAAGAGATCAACTAACCTAAAAGCAC
This sequence comes from Chinchilla lanigera, assembly GCF_000276665.1. Lineage (NCBI taxonomy): Eukaryota > Metazoa > Chordata > Mammalia > Rodentia > Chinchillidae > Chinchilla > Chinchilla lanigera. Next base: position 3,363,236 of record NW_004955423.1, on the reverse strand, counting down.
AGACTGTAGGATTGAAAACTCTTAAGCTAAATCTGTACCAACAAAGTTATTTATTTTCTTTAGAACCAAAGAGAGAGAGGTTTTATTTATTTATTTATTTATTTATTTATTTATTTATTGGTTTTTCTCCGGTACCGGGAATAGAACTCACAACCTTGCGCTTGCCAGGCAGGCACTGTGCTGCTGAGCTAAATCCCCAGCCCCGATGTTTTCTTTAGAATCATAAAGAGCTATTACTCCTAAAAGAGCAATAGTTTATTCACTAAGTTTAGGCCAGTTTAGCAAAAATATTTTCAGCTTTATATTTTCCAATAAATAAAATCTCCAGAGTGAAAGTACCACTTTGAAAATGGCTGTAGTTTCCTTCTACTCTAAGTTTCTTTTTTATTCCTTTTTAAGTGATTTTATGTTAACATCAGCTTTCTGGATTGGACTTTTCATTGCTGGTACAGTTTTACTTTCTTTTACCCACATTTATCTTAACTACATTCAACTTGTGAAACTGTTGAAATTTTATTAATAGGATGCACGTGGGTGAGGGAAGAGTGACAACAGGCCTGAAAAAATTGTCAGGTTTCTACATTGAAAATTTTAAATAATCTCTGACATGAAAATAACTGAAGAATGAAAAGTAACTAAACAATCAAAAGCAATAAAGAACAAACACTATCACCTCCCTCTGGGCATGCTGACTTACTTCACCACATGTTCCACACAGGAAAGAGATAAGACAATCATAATACTTCTTTCCTCTGGCCAGAGATGAATTAGGAAGGAGCAGTCTGCCATGTTTACCATGACAATAGGGTTCAGCTAAAATGATTCTGAATTTTCTTGCTCTTAAAATCTTAACCGCTTTTGAGAGCTTATCACTAAAAATTTTCTAGGTCAAGAATAATAAATATCCATATTAAATGATTAAATGAATTTTCCCTGTTCCAAAAGATGAAAGTGACAAACAATGTAAGACAAATATAAGAAAGAAGTACAAGGTGGACACAGCTGCGTGCCTGTAATCAACTACTCGCGAGGCTGAGGCAGCAGGATTGCAAGTACAACGTTAGCCTGCTCAACACAGTGAGAACCTATCTCAAAAAACAAACGGAAAGAATGGATTATGACCAATTCTTTATGAAGTTCTCTAGGGAAGTATCAGATTAGAGTCTAAAGTAAATAATTCCAATTGAAAGGTTTTAAAATTATGCCATTAGGACCCAGGATGTAGCTCAGTGGAATAAGTGCTTGCCTGGTAAGCCTCAGGTCATGAGTTCAATTCCTAGTACCAAAAAAATAAAATAAAATAAAATAAAATAAAAGTACGCCATTAGTAGAGTTTTTTTTGTTTTTAAATCTTGCTTAAGAAAGAAAAGGTTTGTGATTATTTTTTAGTTTTTTGGTGCTGAGGACTGAACCCAGGGCCTCCCACTTGCTAGACAAGCATTCTATCACTGAGCTAAATCCCCAGCCCCAGGTTCTTGATTATTTTTAATCTAGCAAATAATGCCATTACTAGTTCCAACATACCAACTGTAAATGGCAAAAGGGACAATTTAGACAAGTCTTGTTTACTACCAATCTGATTCAGGGATTCTTTTTTTCTGGCTTTCAATTCAGAGTGAAGAGTCTGCTTTTCCTGGGACTCACTTTGGTTCCTGTTTGGCCTGCTAAGCAATAGGGATAGGAGACAGAATTTATGCTTCAACCAAAGGTACAGCCAACTAAATGCAAAGCACAAAGAAACAAAAAAGTGCTGAGATCAAAATATTGTAAGACAGAGCCCTGAGCATAGAAGTGATCGTTTTTAACCCTCTGGTAGAATGAAAACTTCCCTTTTATAACACATAGCCCAACAGCCAGAACTCATTAGTGCTACTTCTAGGGAGGAATAAAGATTATGGCTTGGCGTACTCACTCTTGGAAACTGGAACATGTTACTCTGCAGAACTCATATTTTGAATATACTCTGCGGCCATTATAGTTAAGAGCATGGGATCTGACGCTAGACTGCCCGGATTTGAAGTCCAGTTTCCCTTTTTACCAGCTGTTGAGGAAGTTGATCTTCACGTCTTACTTTTCTCATTGTCAACTATGTTGTTTTCTATTTCACTGGATTGCTATGAAAATAAAGTTAAGATTCATGTGTAAAATATCTGGAACAGTGATTGGCACACAGCAAGTACTTAATAACTATTACCTATTATTACCAGTGTTATCTTTTTATCATGATTATTATCCCTGGGCAAGTTTGGCTTTAAAAGACAAATAGGTGACAGCTGGAGAGGTTAGAGGGGGCTAAAAGAAGTTAAGACAGAAGGAAAAAACATTTTAAGTGTGACAAGTTGGTTTAATTTGAGTTAGGATCTTGTCAAAACAGCACACAGTCAGAGGACAGGGATGGGTCATTACAAGAGTAATCCTGATGAAGGCCTGATGAATACAATATGGGTAAAAGAGAAAGCACAAACCTGGGAAGGAGTAGATGAGAGTTACTGAAAAGGCAGTTAGACCACTAGCTCACAGGCTGTAGAGGAGCTAAGAATTACTGGAGTCAAGGGACAAGAAAGAATAAAAGGACAGGTAGTAGCAGTTTAGAGAAGAAATACTGAAACAGAAAAAAAGGTGGGCTGCAGTTATGGATAGAGATCAAGTTTACAACACTATCATTACAGTAACAGGCCAAGGGTGACAGAAGGTTAAGACTAGGGGCTGGGGATTTAGCTCAGCGGCAAAAGCGCCTGCCTGGCAAGCGCAAGGTCGTGAGTTCGGTTCCCGGTACTGGAGAAAAACAAAAAACAAAAAACAAAAAAAACCAAGAAGGTTAAGACTCTACGATGATGTGATTTTACATTCCTAACAATGATACAGAGGTCCTATATGACTAGGTCTACAGTATTTCATTTCCTACTTTTCCCCTTTTCTTTAGCCATAATGGATTTCCTGCTGTTCCTTCAGCTTACCAAACACACTTGTGCTTTAGTTTTTCCACCTGTCCTTCTCTGAGCTAACTTTATACTTTTCCTCAAGATTAGTAGATAGCTAATTGCCTCAGCTACTTTGGCAATTTGCTTTAATGTTACCTGCTCATGGATGATGAAATCCTCAAGATTTAGGACAAGAGTATGCTGTAAAAGGGTATGCTGTAACAACAAAAAAAATATGCTCAAGGCTTTGACATAGTAGAGAACTGTTAAGATAATTGCAGCAAGGAGTGGTGAGTGGAACAGTCTGAAAGCATAAGGTTCAAAGTTGAAGACTTTAACAGAGCAAAATAGCCTTTGTAACAAGAATAAACAGGTTGACTTTTCTTTTCTCTGGAAGCCCTTTGGCTTTACCAGTCACTGTGCAGGGAAGCAATTTCCTTTTAAACTGTTTGGGCCCCAAACCACACAGCAGAGTATGTTATACGAGTTTTCAATCATCAGTTCAACAGCCTTGTAATATTTAGTCTTAGAAGGGCATTTACCTGTTGTGTCAGAAGATATCTAATAGCATAGATCTTTAAAGTTATGTGTAAGACAATATAAATTTCTTCTATCTTCTCAGTGAATAGCCTTAAAAATGTTTTCTGTACTGGGCTTCTGGAAGAAGTTTAAGAAACTAAGCAATCCATGAACCTCCCAAAGGGCTTAAATATATTATATAAAATAACTGCAAGAACTGGGGAAATCATATTTCATCTTAATAGTGAAAAGCCTTGGTTTTGACGTGGCACCATAACAGGTATATCAAATTGGTATTTGGTCAATTTAAGCAAATAGAAATAAAGAGAAATGATAGCAAAATATGTCACCTCTTAAAACAATGAAGGGTGGAGGGAATGGTAAACTTAAATTACAGGGTAAAAAATTTACTCATTTTAACTACCTACCCTATGCTTTAGAGTAACTTCTTTAAAAATACTTTAAAAAAAATCTATTTCTATGCATCTGTATGAAATATAGTAGGAAGAACACACTGCTCTGATACTGTAGGAATGACATTAAGTTATATTCAGGATTTTAAAAAGAGGACTTGAGGCAGCTAAAAACCACTGCTTTGGAGAATAACTGCTCTGTGTCATGAATTAACATGACTTCATAGCTTTTAGGGAAATAATTTATCACTCCAACTGATATGAACTGCTCTATCAGTAAAGAAAAAAATACAGTGCTGCATTGAAAAAAAAAATACAGTGCTGCATGAAAAAAATACATTTGCCCTAAAAGCTGACATTAAAAAAACCTGAAAAATCTGTAACAGTGTTCAGAAAGAAAAGTGTGTTTTAGTAATTTAGAAACTATGAATAACTCCTCAAATCAAACAAACAGCAACTGTACTCTTCCTGAAAGAGAAAACTTTAACCCAGCTATGTGGCAAGACTGTTTACAAAGGTGGGAAGGGCTCTGGAGGCTGGGGTGATTTAGTTCAAACATCGCAGAGGTATGGCATTCCTCTCCAAACAAGAGAGGAAAGTTTTTTCTAGAAGACTTAAAATTGGTGTATTGTACACTTTCACCACAATCACGAGAAACAAGAAGAATTAACAGAACATTTATAGAAAAGCTAATAAGGAATCTAAAACCTAAGATGAGCAAACAAGCAAGAACTGAAGCTTGGTGTGGTTGAGACAAGAGGACTGCGAGTGTGAGCCCAGCCTGAGTACTTCAGTCAAACTGTTTCAAAATAAAAAAATAATGATTTTCAAAAAGGGTTTGGTATGTAGCTCAGTGCAAAGGCTTTGGGTTCAGTATCTAGTACTACAAAACAACTCCCCCCAAAAACTAACTAAAACAGAACCCCCTCCCAAGCTAACCACAAACCATTAAATATTTGAGAAAAACCAATACCATTAAAGAATGGCATTGAGCTCAACAGAGTTAATCTTAACTAACTCTCTAGAGGCCCAAGTAGAAATCATATTCATCAAACAAAACAAGTTCTTGCTAAGTGTGGTGGCACACACCTTTCCCAGCACTTGAGAGGGATAGGCAGAAGAATCGCTGTGAATTCCAGGCCAACCTGGACAATTTAGTGAGTTCAAGAGCAACCTGCACTACCAAGTTAGACCCTGTCTCAAAAACAAACAAACGAAGTTCTTAAGAATAACAAAACAACTTATAAATAAAAACTGTGAAGGCCAATAAATAAACCAAAACATCAAACCACAAATGAACTTATCAGATAGGCTGGATAGCAGCATGAACAGTATCAGTCAGTGTGCTAGAAGACTGAGCTAAGAAACTCTTCTGGAACACACTGCAAAAAACACAGGGAAGAAAGACCCTAACTTCTAATATCCACAGAAAAGATGTGCCACAAGGAGAGAACAAAAAGAATACACAAAGAAATAATAAACATCTCAACTGAAAACAGACTTACATCTTCAAATTGAGAGTGTCTATAAAATGATGAACAAGATAAATAAAAAAATAAAGATACATATTGGTGAACTTTCAGGACAAAGGGTAATCTTAAAAATTCCAAAGGGAGGGGGACTGACAATGGAGTAACATTAGACTGACACTAAATGATCCACAATACTGGACGTAATAGGACAGGGAACATTATCTTTAGAAGCCCAAAGAAAATTTACCTTACCTCCAAAAAAAGCAAGCATACACGTTTCAGGAGTACACAGGTTCACCGAGCTCATCATCTACAAAGTTCTTTCTGTAGAAAGTTCCTTGAGGATGTATTCTGATAAAAGATAAATTATTCTAATTGTAAAATGTATATATTAAATCATGAAGGGTAAAGAAATCAGTGAAAACTTAGCAATTAAAAAAGAATTAAAAATAAAATGGAAGTAGAATAAGCAAAATCGATGGAGATATAACAGAAAGTAGTGTTTATCAGGTGTTTGAGAGCAAGTGCTTAATCTGCACAAGTTTGTGTTGGGGTTAATGGAAATATTTTGAAACTAGGTAGAACTGGCTTTTGCACAACACTGTGAATGTACTAAACACCAGTAAATTACTTGCATTAAAATGGTTAATTTTATGTTGTGTCACTTTAATCTCAACTCATAAAAAGGCCTCTTGAAATAAGTGACTAGTTCAGCTTAGAACTCAAACTACTGCACAAACTTCTCTTTGAGGCAATCGCTGTACTTCCGTATATGGCAGGGAACGCTTCAGGCATTTTTTCCACTTCTTCATACAGAATGTTAAGTAATGAAGGATCAATACTTAACAAAGTTAATTACATTTTAAAAATAATACAGAAGCTAGATATTATATAAGGTTCTTGTGTTATAGGAGAAAGATACAGCTACTGATTGAGCGAGATACCAATTCAAATTATTTGTTAAAAATTTAAGAGTGAAAAAAATTGGAGCAGGTGTGATTTCAACAGAGATCCTTTCTCCACTGAACACTAAGTGTTTAGCTTTGCTTAAGCTAAAGGGCTGCTCAGATTTACAGGCAACTAGTGTAAACGTGAGGCTCGGGAAGAAGGAAACTTGTTATGGAGTTTTCTTCATGTGCTGGAGACTAGGGCTGAGCAACAGGGGTGGTGGACCCTGGGGAAAGCTCAACTATCAGGATATGTGGGCTATGGGGAGAAGGCTAATTCTGCCCCCCCAAGTTAAGTGTACTTTGTGTTTCGGAGGCCCTAGAAGGAACTGAATAAATGGGTAAGCTGAGTTCTTCACGAACGTGAAAATGACTGATACCAGACAACTCAGGGAGACAAGAGGCCAGAGACAACCTTCATGTACCTTAGCAAGGACTAACACTTCACTTTTCACGCTTAGAAGATTATTAACATGCAGGATTATTTCAACGAACAGACTAGAACCCAAAGAGTTGCAAAGAAAAAATAAACCATTTAACGTGGCCCAGAACGAGAGAGGACAGTTAAAATCAACAGAACACGTCTTCAGTAAAACAGAAATGCTATAAAACAAAAAAAAAAAAAGAATAAAAATAAGTAAGAAATTTCAGGAGATTGAAGTACAGCATATATACAACTTCTAAAAGCTTAGGAACAGAATTTTAAGAGATGGTTTTAAAAGGAGATGGTCACTAAGTATAAGAAACAGAGTACAAAGCAAAGATACATAAATGGAAAAGATTTGAAGAACAGATCAAAAAATGCAGATAATGGAAGTTCTAGAAGAAGAAAAGGAAACAAATACAAAAGCGAAAAGTACTCACCAGGTAGTAACAGAAAATTTTACCTGATTTAGAGAAAGACGAGTCTGCTCATTAAGTTCCAGGTTGGAATAATTAACACACTAACACACACACACACACACACACACACACACTTGCTAGGCATGTTTGATAAAGTCCCTGAATTCCAAGAATAAACAGAAAATCTTATAAATAACAAGCCAGAAAGAATGAATTACTTACAAGGAAAAAAGTGAGACTGGCAATGAACAGCCAGTCCATGCACCCTAGGAGAAAAAGATCTTTTATCCACTCAATTTATTATTCACCTTTCAGGGCAAAAAGAAAACAACAAACTAGAAAGAGACCTCAAGATGGAATAAGAAAAACGGAAACAATGGTAAGCAGTATAAAATTAAATTTAAATGGAGGACAGACTTCTCAGAAGTATGAAAACAGTCTCAAAACCTTGAAATAGAAGGGTCATAAAATCATTATAAAGATCTCACTTCAAGATAGTAATGAAGGAGGTAAAACATTCTTAAATAAAGATAAAGAACTCACTGTAAGCTATTGAAACACAATATTAAAAACAACCTGTAATGAAATAACTATGTTATTTTAGAAGACGAAAATAAGTTAAATTGCAAAGAGACCCCAGATATAAATCCCAGGTTACATGAGAATTGGTATGTGACAAAGAAAAACTATTTAATAAATGATGTTGGTACAGCTGTATCCATTTTGGACAAATACAGAAATGGACTCTTGCTACATCATAAGTAAAATCTAATTTCAAATGGATTAAAAGCTTAATTTTTAAAAATTGCAAGAAAATGTGCAAAAGCACATGCATTATCTAAGGAAAGAGCTCTTTCTGTGCCTTACTATGATCATACCCCAACAATGTACAAAAAATTCATAAAATATGCACAAAAAATTAATAAAAATCCAATAAAATAGGAGAAAGGAAAACCAGTACCAAGCACAATACATACAAAACAAAATAATATGGCAAGAACAAGTACACATACATAAGCACCAAAATATGAATGGTTATAGCCACCTCAAATTGGGTGAAGAAAATCTAGGTATCAAGGATAAAGGGCAAATCTAAAATAAAATGGCATTAGAATGGAACGAATAGAAGATATACCCTTTTTTGATATTTGAAAAATCAATCAATCCACAAAGTAGAGTCAATAATCATGAACCTTTTTATACTCACAAAACAATGTTTGTGAGTATAAAAACCAAATGTAGGATGGGGAGAAACTGACACAACAACAATCCTACTGAGGGGTCCAAAGCTATCTTTCACAGAATCTGACAGGTAAAGCAAAGAACATGAGTAAGATATAGATAATGTTAATAGTGTAATTTAAATTACATATATATAATATAGAGTAGATATAAAATTTTGTACCTCCAAACCCAGAGACAGCACAATGTTTTCAAAATATTGAACATTACCAATAAAAAACTGCATCTTCGACCAGAGAAAATTTCAACAAATTCCCAAAAGGCAGAAATTAGCTAAAAAGGAAGTCAAAATTGAAGTCAAAGCAAACGACGATAGTTCTAATATATATAAAGCTGTGACACTGACCAAATTGGTATGTGCAGGAAAAAAATAGCTTTACATGTATTTACTAGAAATCCAGAAAGACTGAAAATAAAGGTTAAGTACTGGAAGATAAAAAAGTTGAGTTGATGAATAAAATACTGTGACTAGATTCTTAGAAAAACAAAAATAGGTTTTTAAAAATCCTTAAATCCCTGTAGAATAAATAGTAAAAGTAATCAAGAGACCTGTCCCTCAACGATAACAGACTCAAATGAATTTATGGATGAGTACTAGCAAATGTTTAAGAAAGCAGTATTGTCCATGTTGTGAAAACTTTCAGTGTAGGGAGCCCCTGAAGCTGGAAACTGATCACGTGTGGGTCAAGACAAGGACTGTTGGAGAACAAGGAGTTCCAGAGGCAAGCCACATGAACCAGCTGCTTCTGTCTAGAGAACACTAAGCCCTGAGACAATCCAAGCAATGGGTTGCTACACAGAAAGGGTGTCACGTAACACGAACCTGCCAAATGTATAAATAAACACGCTTCGGTGGTTGAGCAGTTCCTTTCCTCCTATCTGGAGGGCTCCACCTGATCTCAGCTTTCTGTCTCCTATCTTTATTTCTGTATCCTCTTGCCTCTCCCTGCCCCGCATCTGGGAACTTCAAGAGGTATCCAGGCCATGGTATTTCAGAGCATAGACAAACTTAAAACTCCCCAACTCATTTTATAAGGCCAAGCCAACTCAGGCCCAAAAGCCATCCAAGTAGAACAGAAGGCTCAGTATCACTAATAAATATACATAAAAATTCCTCAATGAAATAGAAGCAAATCAAAATTTATAATATCAATCAACCCATAATCACTTATGGAGAAACTTAGGGATGGCTCAAGGTTTAAAAACCTATTACTTGGGGCTGGGGATTTAGCACAGTGGCACAGTGCCTGCCTGGCAAGCATGAGGTCATGAGTTCGATTCCTGGTACTGGAAAAAAAACAAAAACCTATTACTGGGCTGGGGATATAGCTCAGCTGCACAAGCATTTGCCTGGCAAGTGAAAGGTCCTGACTTTGACTCCAGGTACCCAAAAATAAAGCCTATTACTTCCTGACAATTTTTAAACCCCATGCAAACACAAGAAAAAGAACAGGAATAATATTACAAAGCAAGAGATACATGTAATCTTTAGATGACATGACTAGGTACTTATGTACTCTAAGGGAGTTAAAACATTACAATATGAAAGCTCAGCAAAGTGAAAGACTGCAAGATTGATTTAAACAATCTTCCTATCAGCAATACTGAATTTCAAGAATTTGAAGAAAAATCCATTTACAATAGCAACAGAAACTAAAATATAGAGACATAAATTTAAAAATATGCAATTCTCTATAAAAAAAATCTGTAAGATTTTCTTGTAGCATGTAAGAGATGAAAAGGAAGCTGGGTGTGGTGGTGCACACCTATAATTCTGGGAACTCATGCAGGAGGATTCCAAGTTTGAGCCCAGCCTGGGCAACTTAGTGACTTAACAAGATCCTAAATCAAACAGACAAAACAAAAAACAAAACTCTGAACCAAATTAAAAAAGAAAAATAAAAATCTAACAAAAATGCCATGTTCCTAAAAGAAAAAGGTTTATATTTCCCATTTCCCAAAAATTATAGTGTGGTTCTGAACAAAATCTCAGGATATTCCAAAGGAATTTGGCAAATTAATTCTAAACTATATGTGGAAGAGAAAAATGCACGAATTGGTGCATGCTGGCACACACCTGTAATCCCAGCACTCTGGAGGCTGAGGACGGAGGACATCGTGAGTTCAAGGCCAGCCTAAAACTAGACAGTAAGACTGTCTCAAAAACAAACTAAAAAAAAAAAAAAAAAAAAAAACAGGTTAAAAAATGTGTACAAATAGCCAAAACGTATTTTAAAGAAAAGACATAAAGGGAAACTGGATATTTAAATCCCACTTAAATTTGTAGCTCATACACCACTATAGTATACATTTTACTATATACACATAGTGAACATTTTACTATGTGCATATTATGTATCAGAACCCTTCTAGGAAAATATGAGTCATCAAAACATACAAAATCCCCACACTCACAACTTATACCAGGATTTCTTACGATGTTAGATTAATAAAAACAAAACTTCACACAAGTATTAAAAAACTAACAAGATTGTGGAGAATTACTGGTTCAAAAATCTAAACAGCTCTGAAACTATGTTACATTTTTGATGGTCTCATGGGGCTAGTAAAATAAAGCTATACGCATATGGTAAAATGTGAACCAAATATAAACCAGCTTTCCCATGACCTAGCTCTTACAGTCTAACTTTGGGTTAGCTGATTAGGCCAGATGAATTGAAAGAGGTTCTAAACTATTAACATCTCCAGATACCTGGCAGAAGTAAAGATACTATAACAGGCCTTAAAATACTAAAAATAACTTTCAAATATAATGTTCAGTACATAGTCAAACATTTAGGCACACAAGACACCATGTACAAGAAACACGAAAAGTAACTACCAACAGAATTTGACCCACGGTTATTTTAGATTCCAGAATTATCAGATTCAGACTACAGTGTGGCCCATGAGAGGAGAGAAGAAGGGGAAAGGGAGGGGGATGAGCTTAAGTCTATCTAGGGGACTACAAAAAATAATAAGTAGTACCTGGAAAAGAACAGAAATTCTACATCTGAGTATTATGAAATTAAGATGACACCGATGGGTTTAACAAGTGCTGAGAAAATTTACAAAAAAGTAGAATGGACATTAAGAGACAAAGTATAGCACAAAGAGATATAGAAAACAAAACGTAAGAGGTATAGAGAACATATTTAAAAATATCTATGCTTTTGAATCCCAGAAAAATGAGAGAAAATGGAGCAGAAAAATAAGTTGAGAGATAATGGTTGGAAAATTTCCAGAATCCAAGAGATCCAAACTCGACAATAAAAATTCCCACATAGTCGTGGCATCAAAAACTAGAGATTTAGAAATAATTATGAGCAGCCAGGAAATTTAGACAGCTTATTTTAAAATAAGCAACAGCTGAACTTGTAAACTTCTAAGGACAAGGCAGAAAATGGTGGAATAATTGTATATGAGCGGGAGGACAGAATAGCTGCCAGTCTACAAGTCTACAACCAGTGAAAATACTTTTCAAGAATTAAAAGAATAAAGGCCTCATCAAACAAAAGCCCAGAACATATGCTGCAAAACAGCCTTAAGAAATTTAAAAGGATGAATTACACTAAAATTAGGATGTGTTCACCAAAAGTAACTAAAAAGCAAATGAAAACTTGAACAACAAAGTAGGAGATATTGGCAACACATAAAACCTAAAGTTTAGTGGCACTCCTAAGAGGTAATAGGAAAATTAACTTCAGACACCCTAGTGGGGGAAAAATGGGCAATTTTGTAAAGGCATTTCTCAAGAGGAAATCCAAGCCAATAAATGTAAAGATGAACCCTTATAGTAATCAGGGAAATGTAAATTAAATTCACAGTGAAATGCCACATGAACTTAGCAATTAGCAAAAATTTAAAAATCTGATTATATTAATGGGGATCTAGAGGAACAAGAACTCTTCACTTCTTGTGGCAATGTACACATGTACAATTAATTTGGAAAATACTTTACCCTCATCTTAGAAGTATATACTCTGACCAAAAAAATCCTACTCCTTGGCATGTACCCTAAGGAAAATTGCAATGTTTATCAGGAGACAAGAATCTAGCTTCACAGCTCTAAAAACAATACTGAAAAATGAAATGTCTATCAATAATAAAAATGAATAATAAAAAGGTGGCATATCTATATAATGTAATAACATGCAACAATGAAAATGAATAAACTATTCCTATAGACAATAGAGATGAATTTCAGTAACATTAAGCAAAAGCTGGCTACAAATCTTGTAGGGTATAATTCCATATCTATAAAATACAAAAACAAGCAAAAGTAAACTATACCCATTCACTGGAGGTCAAACTGTTAAGAAAAGCAAAAAAGCATAAAATAATATTATAAAAGTCAGAAGGCTCTGGGTGTAGCTCTTCGGCAGAGCACTTGCCTAACACAGGCCAGGGTATATATAGGTTCCATCCCCAGCAATGCCAAAGGAATAGGAAGTAAGAAGTAGGAAGGAAGGGAGATAATTTACTTATTTTGGTGATGCTGACAACATCTTACCCTTATACTAATTAATGTATTTCTTCAAATGACACATTTATGTACTTCATCTCACTTAAGCAAAACAAATTTAGCAATAGGCAATTTGTACATACTTTAGTTTTGAAATAGGAAGAAAATGTAAGATTCAGGGAGAGGGTAAAGGAAAGGAAGGAAGGAGGGGCTGGGGATTTAGCTCAGTCGCACAGTGCCTACCTCGCAAGTGCAAGGTCATGAGTTTGATTCCTGGTACCAGAAAAAAACCAAAAAAAAGGAAGGAAGGAAAAAGGAAAAAAGAAGGAAAAAATGGAAACAAAGCTTTTGTAAGTCAGAAGGGGAAGAGGGGGGTGAAGGGAAGGAAATGGGAAAAGAAACAAGAAATATCATGCATAGGTACCAATTCTATATGATGAATGTTATCATTATGTATATATAAAATGTACCAATAAAATTAATTAAAAAAAGAAACTATATTCAACAAAAACTTTTGAGTATTTTTAATATTTAAGACTATCTGGCCTATTAAGAATTAACATTTCAGCCTTCTGAGTTGTGATTTTAAGGTAGATATTTTACTAAGTTGTATGATAACCTGAAAAATTCAAGAAAATTCATGATTCTACACATTTAAGAATTTATTACATTTGTAAATGATAGTTACATATTTGAAGTTTTAAATCAGAACCTCAGTTCTTGAAAGAGTAATCGAATGTACTGAGTTGATAAATGTTTGTTTGTTTGTTTTCCGGTACTGGGAAGCGAACTCACAATCTTGCGCTTGCCAGGCAGGCGCTGTGCCGCTGAGCTAAAAATCCCCAGCCCCTGAGTTGATAAATGTAATCTGTGAAACATTGTTTTAAATAAGATATTATCTGAATGCTCTTTATTTAAAACTGTTTGCTGAAATTCACTAAATTCATCCAATAGAAAAAAATAAAATTACAAAGTTTGGTCTTAGGTTAAGAAAGAACTATCTCTTTAGACTCTATCTTTAAGAAACCTACAATTTCTAAGAGCAAATTTCATTTTGTTTTTTGAGAATGGGTCTCACTATGTTGCCCATGCTGGTCTGAATTGCTGGGCTCAAGCAATCTTCCTGCTTGAGTCTCCTGAGTAGCTGGGACTACAGGTATGTGCCATTCCTTGCACTCCGCCAGCTGCAAACTTTTAATTAATCTTTTTTTACCAACTTGCTTAGAAGATATAAAACAACTCACATTTAACAAAACCTGCCAGAAACTTTGAAAGTTAATTTTAATTAGAATTTGTCTATAATTATACTCAAAAATCAATCACTTGAAAGGTTATGTGGCAATATAGTATATTACTTTCAAATACTCTTTAGATTTTTGGAAGTAGGGCCCACAGACCAATTTGACTATAAATATTAAAAAATTCTGGAATCAGCAAAACAGTCAAAAATCTCCTAAAAATGCTTATACTTTGTTGTTCTGGAGGCCAATTATAAAAGCAGAGGTTATCACCTACTAAAAACGCAATCGTGTTGTATGTAATTTATAAACCAGAAAGCTAATACCTTTAAGATCAAAAGATTATGTTTTGTTTCATTGGTTACTTAGAAATGAAAAGATAACACTTTTTATTAAATATGCAAAGTTTTGTTTGTTGAGAAAATATATGGACAAGAGTAAAGATAAGCCATTTTCATACACTGCAGATATAAATACACTATTACTAAGGTTTCTGAATAGCAATTTGGAAATTCATATATAAAGCCTCAGCTCTGTGAGCAAAATCCAACTCTTTGGCCTACCAATTCTAGTTCTAGAAATTCACTCTAAGGAAATAATTTTGGATGTGCACAATTTACAACAATACTCTTCAAAAGTATTCTTCTTAATACCAAAATTCAGGAGACAACATAAACTATCAACCAGCAAAAAAATGAACTAAGTACAGTATAATGAAAAAAATCTGCAAAAATTTCAAGTATATTTAAGGGTTGGGGATGTAGCTCAGTGGTAGAAGTCTTGCCTAGCATGCATGAAGCCCTGGGTTCAATCCCTGGCACTGTCAAAACAAAACAAAACAAAAAGATAAAGTATATTTAACCATAAAATGATAAACATTTAAGGAAATATGTATGTTTAAACATAACACACGATATATATGCATTGAAACATTACATGGTATTCCAGATTAACACATTTTTATGTATCAGTAAAAGTAAATTTAATTTTAAAAAGTATATTTAAGAAAAATACTTAGTGGCATGAAAATGCTCAACAATCTATTACTAAAGAGTGTCAATTTCTATGTAACATGATTTGTTTTTTAAAAAGGGAAAAAACAAAGTGAAAGTATAAACTTCAGAAATCAAAAGTAGGGTGAATATGACAAATCTTTAATGTGGGAAAATTTTATGTATTTGTCTAAAATTTCACTAACAAAAAAAATTGTTTTGAATTGAAATTCAGTTTTATTAAATTACGTATACTATTTTTTTCATTTTGGCTTTTGGACTAATCTAAAACCAATGAAGCATCAATTCTATAAGCTTTGTTATCACTAATGTTTGTCTAAGCAATGAAAGGTATTCAACAATTTGTGATCATCAAGAGAAATTAAGGTACCTCTGTCTAAGGGACTAAAAAATTAGGAAATTAGGCAGGAGCTACTGATGGAAGATCCAAAACTGAACTAGGCTAGCCTTCAAAATAAGAAAACAAGTTCCTATCTTTTGCAACAGGGATGACTGGAGTCCCCAATTTGAAATGTTACTGATGTCGACTGGGTTTTGCCACATCCAAGTATCAAAATAAATTATGTAGTATTCAAAAGTTAGTCTACACAGACTGCATTCAAATTTAAAATTGACCTGGGATAACAGGATTTTAATCAGTTATACTGAACACTATCTCATAACTATACTGAAATAAAAAGAAAAAGAAATGTACAACAAAGCTTTTAAAAGTAGCTGTTTTTAAGTGATGATACCACAGGTGATAGCTCCCGCTTTTCACTTTTGTGTGTGTTGGGTGGTGTTAGGGATTAAACCCAGGGCCTCATACATGCTAGTCAAGCACTCTACCACTGACTGACCTATACCTCCAGTTAACATTTCTAAAATAACCATGTGTTACGTTTCATTAGGGAGAAACAACATGAACCTATCCTTTGGACTAATATGAAGTTACATGCGTATTCTTTAGAAAAGTTTGTTTAGTGAATTGAGTAAGTCATCAGCTTAGTATCTCACAATTAAATAATACCTAAAACACAGATATGAGCTATGTCACCATTCTAATATATTCTGAGATAGCACAGTAGGAAATATTACTTATGGAGAAGTTAATTTTTTTGTCCTACTGCTATTAAAACACATCAACACTGCCGACTGGATTTTTAAAAAGTCAGTATTAAAGAAACTTGCATATTTCAATCAATAATAAAAATTAAGATAAAAATCGTTACTTCTGATGAATAAAGCAGTCCATAGTCTGACATGAAACTTACCATGAACTTGAGATAACATTTCATAATTTTCTTCTACTAGCAGCCAACAGAAAATGTAATACTAACTTTCTAGTTGCCAAATAAGGATGAACTTTGCTTCCTACAGAATTATTATGAAAATTTACTTTTCAAGAATTCCTTAGTTTTGTTAATTCTAATTTCAAATGTTCTGTTTTCATGACTGATTTAAAGAAGAAAAGTAACCGCTTTAAATATAATTGGATATATGAAAAACTTTAACATAGGTTCAATTCTGAAACTTGTGGTCAAACTAACTTTTCATATATTTATATATCATGGTAGTGGCTTTGGTAAGACAGAAATCATAGAACTGTTCAAAACTAAAGCTGAAAGGGTCTCTAGAGATTACTAGCCTTCCCATTCTGTTATGATTTTTTTAAAATGTCTAAACGTTACTGGCTATGTACTATGTCTTCCAATTTAAAAAACTGAGCTGGGTAACATGGTGTGTACGTGCAATCCTAAGTACTTGGAGGCTGAGCCAGGAGGATTTTGAGTTGGAGGCCAGCCTGGGCAATTTAGAAAAAAAACAAAAAAGAAAAAAAAAAAAGATTTGATCAGGCCCTTTGAAAAAAACCACTTTTCTCTCATCTAATACCATGGATTCAAGAGACCCCACCTTGAAAATGACTCTTCTGATTTCACAGAGAAAGTGGTCCTGAATTAAGAGTTAATTAATCATGAATAAGAAAAATTATCTTTTCACATACATTATGTTGACCAATGAGGTGCCCTTCTAGAAAGCCTATGTCCAATGAATAAAGTGACCTGGTTAATATAAACAATTTTAATCAATGTCATACAATCTCAAATAGACTATTTCTACCAATGATAAAAATAAATGCTTCACATTATAGACATTATCATTTTCTTTAAGTCTTTTTTTATTTAGAGATTTTTCTGGTAAGGAGATATACCATAGGAAAACAATTTTCACTGGCAGTGAGGTATGTATATACTCTACCAAAATACTCCTTATTTTGACTGTTTTTAACTTTATTTACATATGAGGAAAAGTATCAATGCATATCCTTGGTTCAACTACAGTATTGGCCAAACTACATGAAATTAAATGAAATGGTGCTTGCATACAAAAACTGTTCTTCGTAAAGGAATCTCAATTCATATTAAAAGAACTGACCTGTTTTTGTAAAGAACTTAGAAGAATAATCACAATTTATCATGACCAAGACACCTGCACCGTATTTTCCATTCCTCACAGCACATTTATTTCAGTAATTCCGTTATGTCGGTTCTTAGCATGAGCATAGTGTTACACAATTTTTGTACATATAATCACATCCAAAACAAGTTCTAAAATTTAAATTGTAAACATTCTCATCATATGTAGAAATATTTTAATTGGTGTATTAAGTTTTGCTAACTGATCAAATTTGGAAGATAATATAAATGAGAAAGCCTATTCTAAATTGTGTAGTATCTTTTATTAATTACATTTCTACAATGTTAAATAAAGTAAGAGGCAAACCTGTCCTGTAAGCATGTCAAATTTTAGGTAAAACATTAAAAAGAAACAAATCTTTTAACAAAAGGATGTCTTGCAATAAAGAACATTAGATTTTTTTTAATCTATTATGATACAAAAATGTAAAGGG
This sequence comes from Chinchilla lanigera, assembly GCF_000276665.1. Classification (NCBI taxonomy): domain Eukaryota; kingdom Metazoa; phylum Chordata; class Mammalia; order Rodentia; family Chinchillidae; genus Chinchilla; species Chinchilla lanigera. The sequence goes on along the minus strand of NW_004955423.1, from coordinate 3,345,273 downwards.
TAAATAGCATCTTTATTGACAAAGTAGGAGGTAGCATGGATGCACCACTTTATTGTCTGAGAAATGCGATTGGAGTAAAGAATATTTCCTTACCACAAATAATTTCCAGGACTATGTACATATTTCTTTTAGAAATACTTGTTTAAACAAATCTCCCTCCACTTTTTAGTATAAAAAAAACCGTTCCATGTGATTTTTAAAAAAACACTTACACATCTAGATAGAATATTACTCTGCCCTATTTGAGTGAACAGTCTCAAACTATGAAGTACATGATATTTAATGCCCTAAGTTGAGTAATTTAGTTAGCAATTCCTGATATTATACAAAACACTAAATACATACAAACAAAATATATAATATTTTATTTTTCTATGCAAGTCATATGGGGAACAAACAGAGCCTTGATTCTGGTAACACTGCAGAAAACATATTTTTCCAATAAGTCTGTCCATATATATCCATGTGCAACAGTTTATAAATGGCTGTTTACATGTAAGATTTTCTAATAAGTGGATAGTTAACCAACAAAACTTAGTAAACCTTAAAAACACATCTTCTGTCCTATATAAAATATATAGACTACTTACTGTTTTAAGTATTCAATTTGCTCTGATGTCAGTGTAATTCACTTTTCCCCATTTTCCTGCTTTAGCATTTATAAACGGATAATTTAATGCGGCTTACAAAAAAAAAGACAAAGAATTTCAAATTTACATCTGATTTAGATTTGCTTTTTTAAAAGGTTTCCTGGTTCTATGAAGCTGCTTCTGCCATTAGTAGAGAAAATGAAGTTTCTGTAATGGAGGCAGGCTTTTTAAGTAGTGATGTGACTTCCACCATGCCAGCTCCAGTCCGTGGAAGATTAGCGTTTACAATGTGTCGTTGTAAGTGCTTAATCCAGTCTTCCTGAACAGACAATGGTCCTCGAAAGACTAGGCCACAAAACCTATAGAAGAAGGTTGATTACAGTTTTCTTAACACAAACAATTCCCTCTATTTAAAACCAATTCACATAAAAACCATAAATTTAAGCAATAAACATTACTATATACAGTATTACATATAGCACTGGTCTGGCAGATTCTAAATACAGTTGAAATGACAATACTGTATCAAGACTCTCAATTCCTATGTTTACTAATAGATATCACAAATTGCAGTAATATTTGCTGAAGGAGGAACCCTGTTTAGGTTAAAATTAACTAAATAGTCATCCTAATATCGCCACATCTTATTCATTTGCAACTATTACTCCAAAAATTTTCATTCTAAAGACCCCCTCCTCAATTGAGAATTCCTTACACAGATGTTTATATATGCATATTCCTGTGTGAATGTTTCCAAAGAGGTGTGTATATGAGAGGAAGTTATAGTCCCTGATAACCAGAACTTAAGACAGCAAAAATTAAACCAAACCAAATTAAACCAAACAAACCTAATTAAAACATAACAAATAAAACGCCCCTTTTATAAATTATAGAATAATGTAGTCTCTTGCCTAATAGATAAAACTCAAGTCATTAGGTGTTGAAGTAAACTACACTATATTTTGAGCTAAATTAGATTTTAAGCCTGTCTCTAAAAGTTCATTTGTAACTCGACACTGAGAATGCACTCTGCCACATACTAAAAATCTTCAATAAATTAGCTAATATGTCTCAAAGCAAAGTCTGAAGAAACTGACCAATTGGGTAAAATAGGCATATACCTGCATCGGAGAATGTAAACCTCGTCAGCACCGTGAGGTAATGTTAGCATTTTCTTCTTGCTTCCAGATCTTGACCTTGATTTCTTTTGCTTACAATCTAAGGCTAAAAAAGGGAAGAGAAAAACTTAACATTTCTTATGCATTTTAAAACATATATTTTAGAGAGAGGTCACACCATCTATATCAATTTAGAAGCAAGTTCTCATTAATTTCCCTAGTCCTTGAGCCATGCATAAACTTGTAGCCGATTCTTTAGTAGCAGTAATGTTACCTGCATACAATTGTCCTTTACTGGTTTTTTTTGTTTTTTTTTTTCAAATAATGCTTTACCATACAAAACTAGAACTGAGAAAATCTAAGTAAATCAACTGGAAACTCCTCAACTGGTCAATTATTACAATAGAGTAATCTTTATGCTTTTGATCATACATAATTTTAATATTCAGTTAAATCTTCCTTATTTCCAGGAAAATTATAATGTCATTAAATTAAGTTTGCATTTGATTACTACACCACTGAGTAGATTTCACGTGCTTTGAAAACTCAGCAAGGGAATAATCAATACTATAATAAAAACCTCAATAAAAAAATCAGGGCAGGGAATATAGCTCAGTGGCATAAGCACCTGCCCAACAAGTGCAAGGTCCTGCGTTCAATTCCCAGTACCAAAAAAGAAAAAAAATAAAAAATAAAAAAATCTATTTTCATAGCAATTCAAGGGCAAAAAAGCTCAACTCTTCATGTTTTAACTCAATTTGTATTACATGTACAGTCATGCAAATATGTGAGTTTATTTGAAAATAAATATAAATCCATTATCTTATGTATGTTTACTAATGGATCTGATGTTTAATGCTTTCTATGTATTTCATTTTATATATTCTTCAACAGTTTATTTTTATTTTGTTTTTTTGCTTCGTTTTTTGAGACAGCATCTCGCTATGTAGTTCAGACTGGCCTTGAACTCACTGTATAGTCCAGGCTGACCTTGAACTCACTGCAATCCTCTGACACAGCCTCCCAAGTGCTGGGATTATAGGCATGTGCCACGATACCCGGCAACAATGTATTTTTAAAATATGATTAAAAAGAGGGAAGAAGAGATTTAAAACTATTAGGGTAGACCAAAATTTTAGTGCTGTTCCTGAAATTTTCCATCATTTCACCTTTCTTTTAATCATCTTTTCAAAAATATTGATTTAATAAAGGAAACTATTTTTATAGGTTGAAGTAGATAGGACATAACATTTTATAAGTCACTGAATACAGCTACACCACTCCTTTAAACAAAGAGATGAGAGTAATCCAAGGTTCTGCTCATCAATTAGCAGGAAGAGAAGGTAAGAGTTTATCTCTAGGGATCCAAAGGGGGAGGGATAAAACACAACGAGAGTCATTCAAATGACTTTTCTTCTTTTAATTCTGCCACAGGAAATCCCCTGAAAAAATTCTAAGTAAGAGAGAACAGGAATTGGCTATTCAATGAGTCTGTGAAATGAGTTGCTCAAAGTACAGATTCCAAAAGAACAGATGCTACCATTACAAAAACAGCAAACATGCTTCCTCACGGTACTCAAGTGGCAATGCTAGTAGAAACGCCACACAGAAAATTGAAAACCCTAAGAAGGCTAAAAATCTCATTCAAGCCACTTGTATCATCTATCACCTGCCTGTTTAAAAGTAACATCTAGGAAACATAGTTTTTTCTGTGTATCCTTAGGACAAGAGTCTAAAAAATAAAGAATAACTGGAAATCAAGTATTAAAGAATGGCTAATTCAAAGCTAAACAGCCAAAATCTGGAACAGAAAAATCTTACAAGGTTTTCACTAGTTAGTCAAGAGCCTGGTACACAATAGGAACTCTACAAATTCTTTTTCTGGAGTACAAATAAAGCAAAAAACCCAGTTATTTAGCCACTGCCACTTAGGTGGTACGAGAATGGAAATTCTGGTACACAATACAGGTAACAGTCCTATCCATTCCCTTTGCACCATTTGTTTAAGTATGTTGCTTCAGCCACACATTTGTCATTATCTTAGATAGAAATCACACACCAGACTAGCTCTTCACAGTGAGTATAACTAAAGTACCTTGTTCTTTATCCTACTTGCTCCAGTGAGTAATGTGAATTTAAGTGGATTTTAAGTGATTCACACACTGAAAATAGAGTTCAGGAAACTCAAGGGGTGAGTACTACTAGATGTCAGCCATTTTCCACCTATAAGGTAAACCATACACAATCCCTGCTTCTATAATGTAGAAAAGAGCGTGCATTTGGTTTATCGGATCGTCACAGGTAGAATCTTACTTTAATGAGCTTACTGGCTGTCCAAATTGCCACACTGCATTCAAATTCTTTTAAAAATGCAAATAAATTACTATTGGATACAAACAGAATACATAATAACCTTTAAAAGCAGTTTCCACAAATTAAGGTTTGAGAAGGGCAGGAAATGGCAAGAAGTATGCAAAAGAATGTTTCAACATTTATAAAACATGTATGTTACATTTAAATGCTGTGATACTACTTTAAAAATGAAATTGGACATGTTTATTAAAATGTGAAAACATTTTAACTTCTTTAATAGAGGGGAAAGTAGTATTGCTGTACAGACTCTAGAAACTGAAGTTTCAGCTGTTTTATGAATGATCACACATAAATTTTAAATGTGACTGTCTGCCAGCATGTGGTAAGACTTTCTGGTAGCTAGGGTCCCAAGCAGGGTTAAAGAACCTCATACACCAACAATCTATAGAATTTTTTTTTTCTTTCTTTCTTTTTATTTTGTTACCGGGAATCAAACTCAGGACCTTGCACTTGCCAGGCAGGCACCTGTACCGCTGAGCTATGTCACCAGCCTAGAATCTTATCCATAAGGTTAAGATATAAAAAACCCGAGACCCTTGGTAATTAAACCTAAATGTCTCAATGTCTTAATATCTCCATTATTACTTTATTGCTTAGTGTCTGAAGTATCTTTTTTCTAGTGGATGAAACATGATTCTATTTAACAGGAAAAATTTTTTTCTAATACTAACATCTAACTGTGCCTCTGTAATCTGCCCACACATTTAGTAAAGTCTGTAAAAAGTTATGTTTAACATATTGTTAACCTGTATACAAAGGAGACACATATGCATCCTCTATATAGAAGATGATTTACACAAAATCATATACTTAATGAAAAAGATGATGTCCAAACATATCTATTACAAACATTCTCATTTAATGGATTTTATATCTAGAGGGAAAAATAGTTTTACTCTAGATTATACCCACAGTTCCTAGGATGTTAAATGTAGAATGTATCACTAATACATTCAATTTTAGTGTAATGGATTTCATTAATATTTCTGATAAATAGCAAAGGTATAATGAAGTTGTTTATATGAATAATCTGCCGAATAGTCATTGTTATATAAAGCCATTCTGGGTTTTATCTGTACTTAATAGTGTTAAAGAAAAAAGCCCCCTCACATTTTTTTGATTTCCAAAGTGTTCTAAGTATGCAAAACTACTGGAGTTTTAGAACTTCTTAGTTTTCTTCTCCTTGACTATAACTGCTTTTGTAGAGATGAAGAAATCCAGTCAACTCTACCTCTCCTGACTCAGCCTCAAACCTTGCTCCACTCAAATCTACCTATACAGGGTAGCAGACACTGTCCAAGGAATCTATTTCAATCAGAAGACTAAAAAAAATCTGTGAACTTACCTGACCTCTTAAAAAGCTTTAAACTCTTACTGGGAATACTTTACTTGTGAGGAAAATGAATTGAGCCATCAGATCATATACAAAATATTCTACAATACGCTTTTCTGTAAAACAGCTATCTTGGTTAAATACAACAGATTTTAAGTTCTGAGAAAGAATACCATACTGCTATGCTATGAAATATAACATGTCCACAGCATTCAACCAGATCAGTGAAGAGCTTACTGATAGATAACACAATTCAAGCCTGTTTTGTGAACCACTGTTTAGTTTTATATGTATAGAAAACTAGGTTACTTATGGCTTTCACATTCTTAAATGAAATTTTTTGCCCCTTTTACTTTTCTGCCCATTATTGTCTTTTTTCTTCACTCTAGAAATAACCTCAGAGAATAAGGTCTTATTTCATAAAAAAAAAAAAAAAAAAACAACACCTGAAGATTCTAGCCATTACCAAAACAATTTTATTTGCAATTGTTTTCCCACGCCCAATTATTTAAAAGTCCCATTTCATAGTTTCTTCCCTGGTTGTTGGCATCTCTAGGTGTCTTAGTCTGTTATCTGCTGCTGTAACAGAATACCAGATTGGGTAAATCAGAAATAACAAAGATGTATTTGGCTCATAGTCTAGAAGCTTGGAGGTCAAAGAGCATCGCACCACCATCTGGTAAAGCCCTTCTTATTCAGTTATAACATGGCAGAAGGGTGAGCAAGCACAGGAAAAAAACAAGAGGAAACTGGGCAAACATCCTTTTTATCAGGAATCTACTCCTGCAATAACTAACCCACTTGCACAATAACAGCATTATCTATTCATGACAGCAGAACCCTAATAGCCCTATCATTTCTTACAGGCCCTCCTACTTCATAATACTACTGCAACGGCAATAAAACTTCAACATGAATTTTAGAGGGGACATTTAAATCAGCATTTTGTCCCCTATCTCCCTAAAACTCAAGTTCTTCTCGCATACAAAACACATGCATTCCATCCTAATGGCCCCTAAAAGTCTTTTAAAAAACTTCCAGCAACAACGCAAGATTCCAAAGTCCAGAGTTTTATCTCAATCATACATGGGTGAGACTCAAAGCATGATCCTTCCTGAGGGAAATTCCTTCCATTAGTAATCTGTGACATCAAAACAAGTTAGCAACTTCCAAAATAAATGGTGGAATAGGGATAGGACAGTCTTATTCCAAAGGGATAAAAAGACCAACAGGGAAAACAACATTAAACCTTGAAGCTCCAGAATAATCCTTCTCCATGTATGATCTCCTAGATACACTCAGATTTGGCCTCCAAACCTCTAGTCCCACATCTGCTGGATTGAGGTGATGTGCCTGTGGTTCTCTCAGGCTGGCACTGCATGCTGCTAGTTCTACTATTTTAGGGACTAGAAGGGTTCCTGACGCTTACAGCTCTAGTGGGCTCAGCCTCTGGAACAAGTGTCTGCTTGGGCACACAAGTGCTCTACAACATCTTCTCCTTTCCATAATAACAGCCACTGATGAGGAGCTCTACTGGCCTAATCACCTCTTAATACTGTTACAGAAGCAGTAATATTTCAATATGAATTTTGGAGGGGACATTCAAACCACAGCACTGGGTTACAGTAAAACGTAACATTAACCACTAGGTTATATGCACAGTAATTAAAATAAGAGTCAGGTTATATCCCTATTATAGGGAAGAAAATGTCTATCTGGTTACCTTATACACACTGGGCAAGCAGTAACAATTATGAGTTTCTCAAAAAGACAGCAGTAATAAAAATAACACAAATGGGCAAACCATAATCCATCCTATTACCATTCAAAAGCTGGTGGCAAGGGTGGTAGGTGCTGTGGTGGGGTGGGAAGAGGACGCACACATCCCAAGGGACACACAAGTGTAAGATGAAAAAATAAACTCAATTCTGATTTTTGTAGCTAATCCTTCAAGGTTTATGAGCCCTAAGTATATAAAATATTTGCAAATGGAATTATCTTTCTCTCAGACCTAACTGCAAAGAACCAGGGTTTTTTGCTTACTTTTATTGTTTAAAAAATATGTTGGCTAGTACAAAATAGGGATGAAGGTAAGGGGAAGCCATCTGTTAGAAAGCAGCAGTTTTATTTTTTTCTCCAGCTTATATTTTTGTTGGCATGAAGTAGCTGAGAAACCAGCTTTTAGGGATGTGCAGCCTGTGCAAATGCATAGGGTTCCACTTTCTGAGTGGTTTGCTCTTGTAGTCTTGACATTCTCAAATAATTTTTAAACAATAATTATGTCCTTAGTCCTGGTTCTGAGTAGCTAATGCCCTAAATAAGAAAGGATACATGTAGTTCCACTTCAACCCCTTAAAAAAGGATAGTTTATCCAGAGAAAATTGAATTCACACTCTCTATACCACATGCAGACTAGAAAGGACTCCTCTACTCCTAGCTCATCATTCCTGAGATGAGTAGTTTAAGTGGTTTATTATTATGAAAAGCAATGTTTTCCTTTTAATCAGGAACTAAGTATAAAATATATATAACTAAGTATATAATATATTATAACTTTTAAAGTATTCTTATCATTTCTCCCTGATATTGTGTTCAGTAGGTATCTTTTCAGTGTTCTAAATAACTATCATCAATTTTAGAGTTTCCATTCCCCCTGACTAAAAAATGATTATTAATCCAGAATCACAAAGTAATCAGTGGCAAAGTTAACAAACTAAAATGTTTAAACATTTCATCCGTAACAGGATGATATGCAAACTATCTGGAAAGCAAATGTCCTTTGGTTTGAGAAGTACATTTGTGGCTTAACTAGTATTAGTCTAAAAGAGACATGTAGATGAGTTTGCCCTACATAGATGGAGGTGATACTAGGGGTAGCAACAGCCTTATAATCTTGGTTCAAAAAAGAGTCCATGCAGAAGAAAAATCACAATTTGTAGAAGCTTCTGCTATTCGATGGGATGATTAGTAACAGGTTTTTAAAAATAATGTATGTTGGTAATACCAAGTGGTGAGTTGCATTTTTAAAAAATGGTATATGCATTTAACATATCTTTATCATTTTCTATCCTGTCACCCCCTTTACCTTTTCCTCCCCTCTCATCCTGGTGAGATCCTTCCCCAAAATTCTATCTCTTAATTTCTTGTCATTTCTCCATTTGTTTATTTAGACATTTTATTTACTTGGCTTCTAACATAAAACATGATAATTAACTTTTTGAATCTGGCTTATTTCAGTTAACATGATGATTCCTAGTTTATTCATTTTCCTGCAAAAGATATGACATCACTCTTCTTTATGGCTGAGTAATATTCCCTTAAATGTATTTTTTTTCTTTTCTGTTTTTCTCCTGAAAGGCATTTGCACTGCTTCCACAGCCTAACTATTTGTGTATTGTGCTGCCATAAACACAAGTATTCATGTATCACTATAGTTTGCTGACTTATGGGATTAAACCTGGAAGTCATACAGTTGTGTAAAGCGGTATTTAGTTTTTTGGGGACTGACTTCCAGTTGTTGTACTAGTTTACATTCACATGTACACTACAGAGAGGGTCCCCCAATCATCCCTCCAGGCTCATCAGCATTAATTATTCTTTCTAGTCTTGACAATAGCCTTTCTGAGTCGGTTGAGATGGAATCTCAAAGTAGTTTTAATTTGCATTTCTCTAATGGTTAAAGATGTACATTTTTAATATACTTATTAGCTATTTGTACTTTTCTGAAGTTTTCTGTTCAGTTCATTTGCCCACTTTTTGGTTTCATCGTTTTCTAAGGGTTAATTTGTTGAGTTCTTTTTTGGAGGGGTGGTTGAGACAGGGTCTCCCCATATAGTTTAGTCTGGCCTCAAACTTATGGCAACCCTACTGTCTCAGCCTCCCCACTGCTGGGATAACTGGCATGCACCACCATTCCTGCCTTTCAGATTTTTATATATTGTAGATACTAATTCTGTATCCAGAAGAGTAGGCAGGGGCTGGGGATTTAGCTCAG
>NW_004955423.1:3293118-3335765 GCF_000276665.1 Chinchilla lanigera | reverse complement strand
AAAAAAAAAAAAAAACAAAAAACAGAAGAGTAGGCAGCAAAGATTTCTCTCTCAATCAGGTGGCTATCTCTTCCCTCTGTTGTTTCCTTTGCTAATAGAGTATTTTGAACAAGCATTCTCAAGATGTAAAGTGAAAAGTAGCATTAATATGATACTTCATTACACATTTTATGAACAGAGAAATTAAGAGACAGACTAGTTTTACTACCTTGCCAAAATTCTAGCTACAAATGGCTTAGTGGTAAAGTATGAGTTAATAAGACAGCAAATGCATTACTTCTTTGCGGCAACAGGTAAGGAAAAAATATTTAAAATTTTCTTTTCAAAGTAAACTTAATTTGCCTACTATTTTTATTAAGCAAAAAAAATAGAGATTTGTTCTGAGTATCAATCACTTTTCTTTGACTAAGACACATCTAAAACTGAAATAAACATTAAAGCACATATAGACAAATCTGCTGAGTGACTTTTGTTTAGAATTATCAGGGCACTGCCATACTCTGTCCTCTACAGTCTCAGTATTTCTAAAACATCATTTCAGATGTAACAGGAATAATTAGGTAAGACACCCACCTTACTTTAAATTACCTCTGCTATAATCACATTCAACTTAAATCGGATAGGCTCACAGTGCTAAATGTCACAAATTCATGGTCCTGTAGGACCTAATTTGGCTTCTGGCAGTTTTTCAAAGTTTTACACATTCCTACAAAATCTAAAACTACAGCCAAACAATGGTATTTACAAGGTATTTTCTGTTTTCGTTGTCTTCCATCTCAGGCCACAAATATGTGTGTTTATTTATTTTGAACATTGGGTAACAAGAATTAACCTTACTCCTAAACCCTAGATACAACAATGAAATGGTAAATTCCACTTTTGGGTGAGGGACTATCAATCTTTAACAAGTGATCTTCTCGCCCTAATCTGTAAGAGAGAAAAGTTAGTGTATACCTGCACTATACCCATTAAGTCAACTAAAGCAAATTTCCTAAAGTTTATGACTGGTCAGCAACATATCTTGTTACCATAAGGTCAATTTGTACTTTAATCCAAATTATAAACAACATTCAAGAAATTCATGGCTGGAGATCATAGCAAACACAAATATTACAACTGAAGATATAAACATTTAAGGTAAGTTTCAAAACCCCAAACATTATAAAGAACAAAACCCAGAGAGCTTTAAGTAACAAAACTAATAGGAATGCTAGAAGATTAAAACTTATGAAAAACAATATGTTTATTTAAAAAAAAAACTAAACTAAATGAAACTAAATTTTATAACCAATAAATAGCAAAACCAGGAATCAGAAAAATTTAAGTATTGTATGCTACAACAGTACAAAAATTCTTGGCCTCTATTTTCTCAATAAAAACCTCACTGATTCAGTAAGTGTAGCTATCTGCTTTCTTACTGAGTGATCTATTGCTAGATCACTGACAGAGAGGTAAGTGACTCCTATTCTGCTATCCTGGTTGTCGCTAGACAGCTGTTATAGCCATCCTCCAGGAACAAGATTTAAAACCTTGAGCCATTTCTCTTTTGCCAGTCCTGTGCCTCTAACCAATCTGCCAAATCCTCCCTACTTCACTACCATAGCTCTACTATCATTCCTTTATATTGTTATTGTCCTTTTTTCATTGGCCTAGTATAAGAAAAAGTCTTAAAATGACCACACCTACGACTTCTCCTTCAACCAAATCCTTAACTTTTACTTAAAAAGCAGTTTCAAAAACATTACAGAAATTCTTTTAAAAAGTTCAACAGTATCTTACTGAAAAGTTAACTCTAAACACTTAGGCTGGAACTTCATGTTTTCTATTTGACTCACCTTAAAATCCAACTTAATCCTCTTATTTCCTACTTCCAGTATTTCAGTTTTCCTATTTTGTCCAGTGATAATCCCTCTTTCAGGTGTGTTCAGTTTCTACCCTAGACCCTAATTTCCATTTCAATCAACTACCCTTGAGGGTTCATTCAAATGCAGTCTTGCTAGTCCTAGTCCAGCTCCAAGCACTGTATCTTCTGCCTCTGAACTTTCACAACATTTCACATATAACTGTCCAATACACTTACAAATTTGTCTTATATTACAATTTTTATATATGCACTTCTATACTGGGAGACCCACTTTATCTCTATAGTATTTAGTGTGCTACATAAACCATAGCAGAAACTGAGGTAATCCTTCTTAAATTACTAATTAGCCAATCATAGTATAGTGGGCAAATAGACTAATTCTTGTTAGCATAATAAAACAATTACTTTGTATCTTTACAGGCTATTCTAAATATGAATGTGATTAAATTATATTTAGTCTACTGTTTTACAGGTAAAAACAACATTTTAGAATATCACCAAAATGGTTAGAAAACACTCAAGCTTGATATTTAAAGGGCTAGTCTTTAGTTATTTAGAAAATTTATTCAATGTGAACAATTTTCTTGCAAATCCTGAATAAATGATGTTACTGTACAGATAAATGTATAAATATTTACGTTTTTAATACTTAGTATACTGAGGTAAGAAACAGCCACAAAAATATAGACTACCATCTTTCACTGTCTCAGTGATACCTTTTCAAATTAAAAATTTGAACATGCCATACCATTATTTTAAAAAACCCTTTAGTTACTTGCTAAATTTTTTTTGCAAGCATTCAAAGCACTAACCCTAAGTTTCTGGCATCATCACCTTCCCAAACATCTATAACTAAATCTCATGGCGCTTCTTCCTTCCCAAATTTGATTCCTTTGTGTCCATACTGTTTTTTTCCTCTGCCTAGAATGATCTACTTCATTTCCTCTTCATAAAACTCTTATCATCCTTCAAATTCAAGGTCTGCCTGAAAATTTAAAGTTTTCTGTAATAGTACACTTTACTTATCTCACTGGGTCATAATTACATTTATAAAGGAGGAGTTCAGGGTCATATTTATAACCTCAGAGACAAGCATAGCTGTGCTATAAGAATTTAAACTTCGATTAAATGAATGAAAATGTTCTGTGACTATTTTATTTTTTGCTTATTTTAAAAATAATGACAAGAAACATATAACATGAACAATTTTTTTTGTTTTATATTTCTGAGGCTCTACTTAACCATGCAGTAAATTGCAAATGAAGCAGGAAAAAAGGAGTCCCACTTAATTCCTAGTTCCTCTCAAGAGGAGACCTAGATGAAAATAGCCTGAACTCCTACAACATAACCAATATACCACTTAACTGCAACTATCTTGCACAATCCTGCAATTTTGATACTTTTAAAGGTTCTGCCAATAATCCTTTCTTAAATTTGCTGATAGCAGAGATATGTCTCAAACTTCTCATGATCCCCCGAACAGCCTACTAGTAAGGTATTTGCTTTATGGAGAAACTAATTTGATTCATCAGAGTTCAATCAGAGTAAGATCAAATTTTTTTACTTATATTCTTTCAGAATGAATTAATCACTATAAAAGCATGTAATTTCTTCAACATGCAACACTGTAATAATATAAAAAGACTAAGAGGCTCATTAAAAGACAAACAATTTAACTCACATTTAAACCCCTCACAAAACTTTTTTTTCTCTATCAGACAGTACTCCAGTAGCACTTTCCATAAGCTAAGAATACGTTTCTAGTGGCTTACAAACCCACTCAGCACCTGGCACCATGTTGTACCTTCGTTATCACTTGTTGTAGGCCTCTATGGCCAATTACATTATTAAAGCTGAAAACAGCAAAAGAATCTATAGTAACATGTAGTCTACAATTATAACAAAAGTGGATGATATGAAAAAATAAAAACAAATAAAAAGGTAGATACTGTGCACTAGTGGTACTGATTGGATGTTGTAGGTACTTCCAAAATGTTACGAATAAAGTATTCTGAAGATGACGAAAGGAATCCCTTGCCAAATGTATTTTTGGGATATGTAAAAATATTTTTTTCATTAATTTTAAATAGGTAACCAGAAATTTATAATTTATTTTAAATTACGAAGGTTAGCATTTGATTTTTAAAATGTGATCTATACATAAAAAATGAATAAAATGAGGAAGATAACACATGCTGCCAGAGAAGTGTTAAGATTTCTTACTCCTATTGGTTCTAGTCAGTACCATCCCCTAACACAGAGAAGCACTTGGGGAAGTGTTTTCAATCTGTGGGTAGTGACTTCCTAATGGGTATTACATCACTTTATTGGCTCATGACCAGAACTAATTTGTAATGAGAAAAAAGAAACTATTAAGAGCATCTCACAATGAACTGAGGTAAATGGATGAATAAATAGGAATTTTACATATCTTGTATAGATATATAAAATGAAGTCTCAATAAAAATGCTGAATGTCAACATTATTCCTTCTTTTTAAGCCAGGACACAAGGCTGTATGTCACAAGAATACACTGTATAAACATATGTCTCATAGATGTATCTTCTTTGATAGCATTCTGTTCTGAATTTAATTAATTTAATTATTTCCCTTCCTCATCTGTTAAGATTCACTCTTATTTTGATCTCAAAATGTTTTGTTCCTGATTGTAGATTAAGTTGGTAGGATTTTACCTTAAATAATTTTTTAAATGTTTTAGAAATTTTAATAACTAGAGTTACTTATTGTAATTTACTACCAATCTAGGACACCGAGTAAAACTGGCACTATTACAAAGCTAGGACAAGGCTAAACCAGTAATGTATAGTATTCTACTAATAACTTAGCAACACTGTTCTTAACCTTGTTAATATAAAGAGAATCATTTATATAAATAAAATAGTATAGAACATAAAAAAGCAAATACTGGGGCTGGCTGGGGATATGGCTTGGTGTAGAGCTCTTTCCTTAGCATGTCCAGGGCCAGGGTCTAAACCCTAGCCATGGCTTAAAAAAAAAAAAAAAAAAAAAGGAAACAGTGAGAATATAAAGTCTAAAGCACTGAGTATGAACTCTTATCATGAAATTTCTTTCATTTTTAGTGAAAACTACATAATGTTTTTGAGATTATATACAGTTAGCCAGGAAAAAAAAATTTGTATAACTATGTAAAATATTAGTGCTCTAACAAGATAAATCTGAAAAGACTATCATGAATAGGTGGAATCTATACCAATGAAAACTAATTCTTGAATAAGAAGTCTGCCTTGAATTTATAATATAGGATATAAAGTAAATCCTTTTATACTGATCTCTTTAGACGAAGATCCATTGGAAAACCAAAATGGTTTCATAAATTATATACAACTGAGGATACAGAAAAACTGTTATACTGGGTCAGTTCTGGGCAAAACTATAATCTGTGCAATTCTCTTTCGAAAATTAACGATCCCAAGTAGGGCTACCTCTTTGATAACTTCCATTCTAAAGCTTTTCTATTTTGTTAATTATTCCTTTTCCTAATAACAAGGACATATTTTAATTTATACCTGTAATAGGTGAATCAGCATTGATGTTACACAGTCCTTGCATCCTTTACTCGATAAAAAAAGAATGTCTGGGGCTCTTGAAGAATTCCTAGTTTTGTGTTCTTCTCTTCTTCTCCTTTTCCTCCTTTTTTTTTCTTGTTTTTCTTTTCACACTAGGCAAGCTCTTTAGCACTGAAGTATATCCACAGCCCTTTTTATCTTTTTAACTTTGAGACAAAGTCTTGCTAATTACACAGGCTAGCCTCAGACTTGCAATCTTCCACTTCAGCCTTCTGAGTAAGCTGGGACTTTAGGCACGTGCCACCACCTGGCCTGAATTTGTACTTTATTCACCATAATAGTAGCTATTTGTATTCTTGAAAAAGTGATGCCTGCTATTCTTATGAACCTTTTAATAATCTAATGGGACCCTCATAGGTTGGAACCACTTTATACTAAGATACAGGTGAGGAAAATTCGTTTGTGGAGCTTATAAACAGAATTCATCATCTGAGAAACTAAGAACACTAATGAAGTTGTATAAAAACTTCTTAGTTGGTACAAATAGGTTGCAAACATATCATCTGTACAGATCTACTGATCAAGAAGATTTTAAAAATAAGGACAAAATGCTTCAGAATTTTTAAGAAAAAGAGGCATAAATTTTTTGCTTCTTAAAAGTGAGTACTAGTTTTGTCAAACACCTTAGATTTTATTCAGGTTTTCATTTCCACTGTTTTTACCAAGGACTACATCAAGCCAAAACTTTATTTTCTAACACTTCTGACATACCGATTGCTATTTAATTAATGATTGTTTAAAAAGCAATATCCTTTTTCTTGATGGCCTACACCAGTGATGGTGAACCTTTTAGAGACCAAGTGCCCAAACTGCAACCCAACACCTGCTTATCTATCACAAAGTGCCAACAGTGTAATTAAACCTTAATACTCTGATGTTTTAGCTTAGGAAAAACAACTGTTATCTGATGCTCTGCTGCTGGGGCAGCTTGGCTCAAGTGGCCACAGAGAAGGCGCTGCATGTCCACTGTAGCACACTTGCCACTGGTTTCACCATTGGCCTAGACTATATCCTAATTCATCCTATTTTACTTTTCTAATAATAAAGTTTTTTTTAAATGAGAAGTAATGTCAATACATTTTGAAGCATTTTTTAGATTAAGTAAAAGCATTTTTAAATGGATTAACAAAGTATGGATTAGACAGACTCTGACCCATTGAGCATCTGAATAATCTGTTTGAATAGTGAGAATGAAATTTTCACAAGCCCCCCCAAAGTCTAAATTAGGCCTAACTATTTCTTAAAAGTTCTTTATAATTAGACCCTTACTTATTCAATTTTCATCAGGTTGTTTCCTAACTTAAAGCCAACTTCATTTTAGAATTAACTGCCTTTTTTCTAAAATAAGAAATCCAAGTTAGGACCCCCTGGTATAGGATAGTAACTAGAGAACAAAGATCTAAGCTATGACAGCCTTGACTTGAATTTCAATTTTGCTATTCATTAACTATAAAAGTTCAGCAAACTGCTGAGGTTCTCCAAGCCCTAACTTCCTATGAAATAGAGACAATTACAGTACCTGTATCTCACATGGTTGTTTATTAAATGCTACGCATGTAAACTGCATAGCATAGTGCCTGGCACATAGTAAGTGTTCAATAAAGATTAGTGGTTTTGATAATAACGACGATGATTGCCCATTTCTACATTCTCTTATTTTCATTACCTTTAAGGTCTGCAATCTCCTTCCAAGCCTGACAAAGGTGAGGGTATATAAAAATTACAACCCCACAGTAGAAGCCCTGATCCCCTTGAAGTAAAACTTTCTATTCCTCTCCTTTTAATATAAATAGTTAATGGGAATCCTGGTTATTATTTATATATCAAGTCAAAGAATAAAGTAAAGAAGCAGCATAAAGACACCAGCATGAATACAAGTGTCTTTTGGCAGCAAGAACATATTTGATGTAAGTCATAAGGCATGATAAAGAAAAAAAGGTTGAGAAACAACAGTCAGAGAAAGTAGAAGGTAGTAATCTAAAAGAACAAGAGAAATAAAAAGACTGAAAAGAGAATTTTAGGCAGGAAGGTTTATACAGATCTGTTTAGAAAAAGGGGTTTGTTTTCAGGCGAAAGAAATTGAATTTGCTGATATAGGATAGTCTGAAAGACCATAAATGAAAGAGCAAAGCAAAAATTTTGCAGGCTTTAAGAAGCATGTTACGTATGAGTAAGCTAAGCAGTTTCACTAATAGCAGTATGATGAGTATCTGCAAGGTTGGGCTAGCCAACCAAAAATAACACAGAAATATGCATGTATGTATATAGCTACATTTATTAATCCTAAGTATAGTTTAGGGGCATTAAAAGAAAAATCTATTCAGTTGTCAGAACAGACCATTATTAAGGCCTGATCTTCAAAGATAGGATCTATAGGCTAATAGAAAACTCATTAGGTTGCTTAGTTTTAAAATGTTTTACATTTTGAACTTTCACTGTAATTCCCTTTTCTAATAAAGCATCTCCCTAAGCTAGAATTACAATCTTTTTTTTTTTTTTCCACCAAAGAGAGGCATCTTACTGGAATCTACTAATATAAATAAATTTAAAAATCAAAAATAGGATACTTTAAAAATCAATGGGGTTAACGTAGGCTCAAAGTTCCACACTTGTACTTTTTTTTAAATTTCCAAATCAAGTCAATATGAGCCAAATGAAAAAGAAACACTTGCTTAAAATTATATGTTAACAGTTTACAAGTTGCTGAAATTTAATGTCTATTCAGATTCAACTAATGCTTACCAAAGAAAGTTATAAATATAATCTGAATTAGCACCAGCATGGTGAAAAAAAAGTGTATTGTATCAACCAGACTTGCTGTGATATCTGTTCAAACATACCTGTACCAGTCAAAATTCCAGCACTCTTCTTTCGTGCATAAGCGCGTAAGTGGTTGGACAGGCTAACAGCACTTGTAAACGTCGTATTGCAATGCACACATGTTCTAAGCTTCACAGGCATACCTATCATTCAAAAGAAAACTATAATCCAGTTCTCACTTCAAAAAGTGAAATTTTCTTAGCTTAAAGTGTGTAGAAAAGTACCACAACAAAAATGGTTTCAAAAGCGTTCACTGAATTAGCTTAACTTAATATAAGAAGGGGTAGTTAATTATTAGTAGTTTATCGTTAGTATTTAGAGCCGACCCATGCTCTTTGGAAAGGTGGAAGACAAGTGACTTGAACCTCTAAGCTCCTCTGGATTTAACACCTATTATCACTCTCTTGCAGATTTCTGTGTTACGCAGATCATTTCTTAAGCCTACTATAAAATACAACCCTGTGATTTGAATAGTTCTGTTAAGTTTCAAAGCTTACAACATTACCAATAAAAAGAATTAAGAAGTCTAGTTGACAAAGTGGTAATTAAAGTGTTTTACCCACAAAACCGTAAAAGGCTTGATACTAAATTAGGCTTTTTGATGAAGGCTTGGAGAAAAGGTGGTAAAACACACCAGTGAACAGCTGTTAGACACAACATTTTATTCAGGGTATTTTATGTTCATTACTTTGAATGCGCAATCAATAATGAAAGTTAATGATTTGAAGTTTTTTGCTAAAATCTTTGTGCTAAATAAATGATCAGCAAGCTAACATCTTAGTCATCACAGCAAAAACATGTTGAAACAATAAGAAACTCCTAACTTCTCAGACAATCCTCACTCCCCCAACATGTTTCAATTGGTTTCCTCAACATTACTGTGATAGCCACAAGTACAAGTTCCTTTTGTAACTATACTACACATTGGTCAATACAACCAACACACCTTAGCTACATTTTATCCTTCTGAAAAAGACTGAAGCTACTGACTTTGCCAAGAATCTTTGTATGAAGAAACAGCATTATTAACCAGAATCCCAACTAGATAAATCATTTTTCAGACCATTTAAAATACAAGACAATCTTTCCTTAAATCAAAACTGCATTAACAAGTATTTGGCATATCCCAGTGTCTGCCACAAATACACCATTAACATTTCCTTAATGTTATTCGTTATTAATCCATTGGCCACTTACTATTACCTCAGACACACTTCTGTTAGGGTTCTAATCATGAATCCATCACCATGAATCTGCAACACTCTTAACCTCCAAAAGAAACCTATAAAAAGGCTTACAATTCTTCTAGTCTTAAAAGTATAAACCAGCAGCAATACTGAATGAAGTTTAGCTACTTTATTTGCCATGTCATTTACCAATACAAAATATTCCTAAGAAGGGAAAAACTGGTGTAAAATCACTAAGCTACATCATCTCTTCTATACCGTTAGAATACTATTACAAAATACAAAAACCCCCAAAAATATGTTTCATATACTCACAACAATTCTTCAAAACCAAACTATTCCACAGTACAATGACGAATTGGAGAGGAAGAGGCTTCTTTGGGTTAATCACAACACACAACAGACACCAATCCATTCAGTTTAAAGAGTCTGCTTTGTTTTGTTTTACCTAAGCAGTGGGAAAACCAACAGCTAAATCTTGAGAGTATTATCACTTTGGAGCACTGGCAAAAATATGACAAAGGTCTCCCCCTTCAGTAATGCTGTGCTTTTGAACAACATAAACCTCCCTCCCATTCATAATCATCCTTTAACCCTGGCAAATTTTGTTTTTACAGACCAGCTTTTTATTTGTTGTTCTTGTTTGTATGTGCGTCTTCTTTTGCTCTTTTGCTTTTGTTCTCACCTTACATTCAGACTATGAAATGAGGCAGAGACTCAGTGCTGATGAGCATCAGCTGGTGAGTTATACAGTAATGACAGAAAAACCAATCTGTTCTGCAAAAAAGTAGCTTTAAAGAAGATTCTGAGAAAGTATTTTCCACAAATATTCCTCTAAAGAAAGCATAACTGAATTGTTTTAAAATTTTACAACGTAGTTACTAAGCGTCCTCTTACCTGAGTGCATAGTCAAGTCCATTTTTTGTGGTTGATACATCAATGGACTGTCTTCATTTAGTGGAAGAACACATTTCTGAACAAATCTTTTTCTTGCTGTCTGATTGTGGATCTTCTGAGAGGAAAGAGCAGAATTCCTTTCTTCTCCCATCCTTTTATTTTTAAGAAGTTCTATCAGTGTAAGAGACTGATTCTTTCTTCCACTGGGCAGTTCAGGTTTCGTTTCATCATAGTCATTTAAGAAATTCAGCCCTTCTTCCTCTGATGCAGACACTGACAGAGCTTCAGTCTTTAGGCCATTATGGTATGCTTCAAGAGGTAAAACATTTTGAGACAGAAAGTCATCACTTGATGCAAGTTTTTGAGCTACGAATGGTCTGGGAATAATACGACGGCTGTTCAGTGCCTTTAAGATTTTTTCATATTTGTCTTCATTTTGCATCATCTCATTCAGAACACAGATTGGGGATTTGTGAGCATCCCATTTGGTCTTTCCAAGTCTTTTCAGGTGGCCTCTAACATGATTTGATAATCCAATTTTAGTATC
Organism: Chinchilla lanigera; assembly: GCF_000276665.1. NCBI lineage: Eukaryota > Metazoa > Chordata > Mammalia > Rodentia > Chinchillidae > Chinchilla > Chinchilla lanigera. Next base: position 3,324,842 of record NW_004955423.1, on the reverse strand, counting down.
AAACCAACCACCACAGAGTTGACAAGTATGTTCGGAAGTGGACTCAGATTTCTCTATAGCTAAAAGAAAATTTTTTAATAGTATCAGAATTTATTAAAATAAATTCTAAAATATGAAATTGTTTGATTCTAATAAAGACCCAATTCAAACAAATCTTCCAAATGGGAACACAGATATAGTAGCTCAAACTATCTACATGAGCACTTACCTTTTCTAACTCTCTTAACAGGTGTTCCTGTGCCAGTTCTTTTGAAATGTTGCATTTTGTCACTTGTGGCTATCTGTTCTGGTGATACAACATGACGGGCTTCATAACTTAATCCTGCTCTGTGAAGATGTCCTCGGACGTGATTTGATAGCCCAACACCTGTTTCAAATGTTGCTGGGCAATAAGGGCATGATTTCTTCTCAAGAGACAGATCAGTCCAATGAAAAACAGAACTATGCTTTGACAATGAAGTTTCTGCATTTTCTAAATGCTGAGAATCATGTATCTCATGTAAAAAATTGTTAGTCCCACCATCTTCGTAATATTCAAAATAAAAGCCATTATTTTGATCATAACTAAGGGTAGCATTTTCTTCAGGCTCTTCACCTTCCACCTTACTTTTAAACAGGGGAAATATGTTTACATGTTCTTGGTTAAGATCAGTGTAGGTTTCATCATCTATAGCCTGTGTAGTGTAGTCATTTAGCTCAACATTATCCCAGGAACTATCATCTTCTGTGTCGTAACTATCTTTCTTTTCAGCAGAATTAAGTTTTTGCAAAACCACAACTGTCATTTTATGCAAAAAATCAGGATAGCTATCCAATTCTTCTCCTCCAACAGAATTTTCCTTCTTAGATCCTTTAGCTACTCTTTTTACAGCTACACGCCTGTGGTCCTTGAAGCCTTCCGGCCGTTTGGTGTCTTGGTTATGAGGGTCTGAAATAAAACTATTATGAGAATTACTTGATGAAAACAGATGTAAAGAATTTAATGAACTAACTTCTTTTTTGAAATGTAGAGGATATGATTCACCTGATTTTTTGATCAGCCTGTAGTTTTCATATTTGTGTCTATATAAATAGTTGCTATTTGTCTTGGCATTAGATTTTTCTTTTCCTGCTTGATGGAAATACTTTGGTTTTTGGTCAGTGCTGCTTTTAATCGTAATAGTCTTGTGAGGAGAGCTGTTTTGACTGTTCATGTTTACGCCTGACTGGGCAATGCTTTTCCGAGCTTTCTGTATTCTATGTGGCCGCTTATGCAATTTAGAAAAATTACTTGATTGTGAACTTGATCCAAATGTTCGTTTTATATCTTGCTTTAAAGCAGAGTTCTTTGGAAATGTGGTTGATTGTTGTTTAATTAATGGTTTAGTGCTATCTATATCTATAGGTTCTTCAAGGGTGTCACTTTTTTTTTTATCAAGCCCCAGAGAATTACCAACTGAATCAACACATGATGAGGAATGCAAATACTCCATGTGCTTTTTTAAAATACTTCTGGCTGAAGTGGTAAAAGGACATACCTTACATGTGTATGTAGCTGATTTTTTGGATGATCCTATAACGGAGTCTTTCATGAAAGTCTTTTTTTGTGTTTTTCTCTGGGTTGCATCAGAATTGACTATAGGACATTTTACCACTGCTCCATGGGCAATGCCCCGATGGCATTCCAATTCATTTTCTGTCACTGCCATGAAATTACACTCTTCACAGCAATAGTACCTTTTATCTTTTTCATGAGTTTTGGCGTGTTGCACAAATGTTTTAGGGCAATTGGTACCAAATACACACTGAGGACACTGTAATCGTGCACTTCTTCCTTCATCCTGAAGTTCTTTCAATTCACGAATTTCCTCCATCAACTTCTGTCTTCTTTCTTGGTGAATAATCATATGTTTTAGAAGTGAATTGCGATCTCTAAATGTCCGTCCACATTCTCGACATGCATATGGCCTTGGGACATTAAGGTGTCGAAAGTGACTATTCCCATCTAAGTGATACATCATATGCCTATGGAGGTGCTTTTTCTCCCTAAAATTCACATTGCACTTTGTACAGGGGTAGAATGATGGCTCTTCAGTACTGAAAGTAGCAGGTGACTCAGGATCACTCTCTTCACATTTCTTTTTTAAGGTATTTGAAATAAAAGTGCTAGTATGAACAGGTGAACTGTCTTCTCCACATTTATCTGGATTATAAATTAGATGTTGAAAAGCATCTACAGATTCCAAGTCTTCATCAGTTGATTCAGGCTTTACTTTTGATAATGTGTATTTCTGTGACTCTATTGTTTGTACCTCTTCATTCTGTTCCATAAGGTCAACTTCTAGCATTTTTGATTTATTTGGTACACAATTAGAATTACCAAAACAATCCTCAGTGTAACGAGTTATCTTGCTTATATCCATCTTTCGCTTCCTCTTTTTTTCTAGACCTACTTTGGAGTGAGTGGAAGCTTTATCCACAGTTTCTTCATTAGTTATAAGAAACTGAATGAACTCTTTTTGGGGATCCCAGTTCGTATCATTTTCTGACCTAAATTCATCTGTACCTGAGGAAATTCCTGTTATTGTATTAACATCATCTTTTACTAGTAAATCTTCATTATCCTCACCCACCTCTACTTGATTTATTAAAGTGCTATCTGACTTTATACTATTCCCTATTGAATTTTGAATATCACAACCAACTGAAGTAGAGGTAGGTAGTTTTTTAATGGAATGGGTTGGATTCTTATTATGTGCTACATCTGATAACAAAAATACAACTTGGTGTTGACTTGTTTTTTGTGGTGTAGACAGCTGAAGATCAGCTGCTACCTTCAAAGTTGAACAAGATTCTGTTGCTGGCTGATCCACAGGTTGTCCAGTGGTTAATGAAACACTGCCTTTTTTCATATTGGAAGTCTTAGCTGAGGAGTGTGAAACTGGTCCATTAACAGTAGCTCCTTTAGGTAAGGTAAAGTTTTCACTAGAAACAGTAGGAGCACCAGCATGTATAAACAGAGTAGGCTGGCCTCCACTTAAGGCTTTTTCAGATTTGTCCTTTGACAGTTCTTCAGGCAGATTCAATGAACTGTTTTTCTGAAATGATGTTTGACAATCTTTTGGTTTATGAACTCCACTCTCGTTTTCTGAGATAAAATTGTTGTCATCTAGGAGTTCTTCTTTAGCACCAGTAATATCGGTGTCTATCTTCAAATCATCCATATTGTTGGCAAGCCCATTTAACACATTTAGTCTAGAAAATGGAAAACAAAAGTTTAGATTTGCATGAAAAAAGTACTATCAGAGTGTACGGAAAGTTGAAAGTACACATTTTTATTATTTTTATTTTTCTGCCCTTTATATCAAGATCCTAGTAACTTTCCAAGAATGGAGCACTTGAAAAAACTGACACATTTTTAAAATATCTCAAAAATTAATATTTTTCTTTGTGCAAAACAACAGCTCAATACTGTATATACATAAAATATCTAGGAAAATGCAATACAAACTCATATACACAATATAAACTAACATACCACAGGCTGAAAAAACTAAAACCCCAAATACAGACAGCTAATAAAGTTATCTCATTCAAGTAGATTAATTCTGAATTATCAAATATCAAAGAAAAGTCCCTTGTCACTTAAGAGCTCATTCCTGAGGAAGATTACAAAATACTATTCATTAAAGAACTTTGATTGAATTAACATATTGTCTATCAACATCAATTGTTTGTGTTAAAATAGTGATTTTTTTTAAATATTTAAGAGAATGCTTTATTCCTAAGATGCTTAATGTTCACCTAAAATTCTAGTAGTACACAATGCTTTATTGTTTCATATATTTCTTGTTAAAATTAATCCACTAATCCTAAAGTAGTAAAATTTTATTTAAATTTTATGCTAAAATTACATAACCTGAGCTTGCAAATTCCAAGTATCCCCTGAAAACAATTATCCCATCTGTGATCTTAGTCTAGTGCAGTGACCTAAAAAATTTTTATATCAAAACATAATTGTTTTTTAGTTTTTTTATATATCATATAGATAAAAATTTTGAAGCACTTTTTATAATAGATTCAATTATTATGAGTAGATAGCACAGTATTTTAAAAGGAGAGACTTGCGAGTACTTGGGAGACATTCACACCACGTGTGTAATTACTGCCCTCTACTCTAAAGCATTCTCTTGCACCCTGTTCTTACCCTATTCTTAGAAATGACCACACTATACTGGAACTGCCTGTATTTAAAGGCAGGGACTACAACCTAGTCACCATCATATTTCTAGAACCTAGTATAGCACTTGGCATATATACATTATTTGTTAAATAAAGGAATCAGTATGTGTTGGATGAATAAAAACACAATTGAAAAATCAAAGAAAAAAATGCCTAACGTATAAAAAGAAAAATATTCTTCCTATGAAATTTAGATATTCTATTAAACTCCATCTAGATCCCAATGTAGTTCTAATCTCTTGACTGAGCAATTGTAGCAAAGCTCTCAACATTTCCAAAAATCCTTATGTACTATATAAAGAATTTGTTACTTGTCAACTACAGGTGTTAACCATTTAAAGTACTGTCTAAAATTTTATACTCCTTTTCCTCTCGTACATAATAGTAAGTACCATTCAAGCATTCTCCAAATATTTATTGAGCACTTAGTATGTGCTGGGCACCACTCTAGTTATTACCCACACAACAGTAAACAAGATAGACTAAGACTATGCTCCTCAAAAAATAGAGGCTGCACATTTTTCTTTTATAGTGTTTTTACCTTGTAAAGTAATACTATTTAAAACAGTAGGACTTTACAATCCAGTATTTAGAAATCAGAAACACTTTAAATGAATTTCAGTATTTCTATTATCCTTTATGGTACCAATTTCAGGCTTTGTATATTAAATTTAGTTCAAGAATAAAGAACTGTTTATAATTACATTTTTCTTACCTCATAACTTAGAACAAGTGCTTATATATATGATCTTATTCTTTCCACAATATGTTTAATTATAAATAAACATTACAGATATCTTTCTTTGGCATTATTCCACTCCTCTTAGGTTTTAAAATTCTGTTTTGACTCTGGCAAACTTCCATGGTAATAAAAATAGACTTCCAATAAGATCATATTCAATGATATCGCCCCAAAATGGTGCTAATGCAGCACCCAGCAGGAGTCTCTACATCACAAACACAGGAGTTAAAAATGGGCAGCACATAAACATGTGTTAGGAAGGAGTGTACAAATGTCAGTGCAAACCAAGCTTTGATGTTACACTATTACTTGGTCTTGATATTTCTCATTAAATTAGGTAGAATGCCTCAGCAGTAACAATTCATAAATCTGAAATAAATGACAGTTTAGAAAAAAAGTAGCCTGAAAGACACTTCCTTTCCTATTTACCATAACCACAGAGGTAGACAAATATATGCTCAGTCAGTTTGAAAGCCTGCATTAGCTTTTCTCAACAGGAAGCAGTGTTGCTAACGAAGTGGTAAATTCAGTGTTAATGAGTGGCTTCACTGTTACCACCTCAGAGGTAAAACCTTCCATGTTCTATGTTCCACCCATCTGTTATGGTGTTAGAGGTTCAGAGATGGAACAGACGCTTCCCATTTAAAGCAACTTCATTGGTACCCCCTGAACAGCAGGGTGACAAACTATGAGAATATCATGTCGGCTTGGAGACTGCATCCTCATTACCAGAATGGCTTTATAAAAGCTTTTCATAAGGTCATATTCTGAAGATATCAAACTGTTTTGCTCAAAAACATCGAAAAATATATGCATAACATTTTATTTATAAAACATATCTAGCAAAAAATCAAATTATATATTTATAAAAATACATGAAACCAAGCCTTTCTTTAAGAAAGAAAGATTTTCTTCACATCTTCATGTGAAGAATGTAACATGTAATATGGCTTGGTTGCCCATAAGTAAGTTACTCTTTTATAGATAATGATCAAGGCACACTTAGTACATTAAAGGTAAAAATCTACATAAAAAATACGCTTGAAGAAACTGACTATTTAGGAAGAATTCAACATTTTCCTGGTTTAATTTTCCAAATATATTCCAATTATAAAATTTTCCAAATATACTTGTTCTTAATAACAGTATTCAAAATTAATAGCTGCTACATTAAGACACAATGAAAACCAATGGATTATCAAATTTTTGCAATGAATAATGGATACAGAATTATAACATTGATTTCACTATGTTAAGAGAAGATTATATGTAGCATCCAAATAAGAAGGCATTTGACCTATAAACTAATTTTATGCTGTCTCAGTTTTTAACAACTTTTATATGGTCAAATATACTTTAAAACAGTCATCAATATCCCAAGTTTATGGTACTATAACAAAGTACGGATGTATTTGAAGCTAGGCATTATTCATGAGGTTTTTTAAAAAACTGACTATAATATTATATTGTTTAATTTCTTAAATTTCAATTCAATGAATTCAGTGAATTTGGTATACCAATGAGGATCTTTTAAAATGTTTAGACACAATTACTAAATCCTCTCCCATACAGTCATATAATTATAGAATTTTTCTTTTAACTGAATTCAAATATGTCCTTTCAAATATTCACATACTTTCAAAAAAGCTGCAAATGGGAACTTTAAATCTACATAAAACATATTTCAGTTTCTAGAAAATCATAATGAGTTCTACAGCTATAACTGCCTCTAGTTATATACTGTGAGCATTAAAAAAAGTACAAAGGTCAGATCTGTCTTCAAGATGACAGATCATCACTTATATGCCTCAAGCTAGACTTATTGTCTCAGAAATCTCAAACATCAGTATTTTTGCAAACTATCAGCACTTGCTATAACACCCTCACTACACTACATCTTGAGGTTACTACAGAAGAAATGAGGTGATAATTGCATATTAACATAATTATTCTGTAATCCCTCTGAGCAAGCTTCCTAGGTCACTCAGTAATTCAGATTAGATACAACCTTCCTGTCATCAAGTCTATGCTGTCCACTTTCTGTTCATGAATAATTCTTTTTTTCATAAAAAATTAACTTAATTTCATTCTTTTATGTACATTATTAATTATATTTATTGCAAGTAGGTTAACATTTTGTGGGTACTTACTATTACTACATAATACCAACATTTCTCATGTGGTAAAATTTCACACAAAAAATACTAGAATTTTCCCTCATTCTACAGTATTTCATGAATAACTACATTACACAGTTATAAATAAATTATAATATTGCCCACTAACTGAGTTATAGTTAGATCTGTCAGGTTTTCATAAACTCTATGCTCATTTAAATTACCCGTAAGAATAGATGACAACTTCCGTTAGTAATATATGAGCTTGGGTCAAAAGGAAAAAAGCATTCACAACTGTCATCCTAACTGCAAAACAAATCTTAATTAACTATATATAAATTATTATAGTTTATAAGACCACATATCCTATACATGATGTACAAACATACACCCTAAACTTCACAATTCAAGAGAAAAGTACACAATATAATCATGTCTTCCAGGGAGTATCCTATTTTGGATGTCACATTGAGAGGAAAAAATAAAAAATACAGAACATTTATAATGGTATCTAGCATTAGCTGACCTGAAAACCATAACGCATAATAAAGTGACAATAATATGGTATGTTTAGCCTAACAATTAGCGCACATGTTTAACAATCTTCAAATGTTTGAAGGTAGGTTATATAGAGAGTAGAACATACAACTGATGTATTAAATTCATCAAGATATGGGTTTCACCTTGAGTAAGAAAAATTAGAAGCAGGAACCCTTTGACACTGCAAAGGGTTTCGTTACAGACAGTGAACTGGAATGGCTCCGTAGTTACACTATTGTTCGGAACACTGTGGCAGGAAATTTGGTAAGATGATTGCCAGGGTCCCTTCAAATATCACCATAAATGCTGAACAGTTTTTAAACATTATTAACATTTAATACTAGGTTGAAATAGGGGCAAAACTGGAGTGAGACAAACTACTGGACCTTTGCCATGATTTGCAATTATATAAAATAATCTTTTAGTTTTCTTGTATTGTTAGGTTGATTCCTGAGCAATGAAAACATGGCATAAATGACTAACACACCGACACCACAGAGCTATGTGTTATCACGAAGACTCCACATTATGGATGTCTTTCTCTACTGGCAGTATTTTTAAAAAAAGTCACTGAGTCTGAACATCTAAAAGATGTATAGCTTACAAACAAAAATAAAATACATTTGGCACATACAGTGTTTTACTGTCAGTATGGGACACTGCCATGATAAACTAATGATCTAATATAGTATGTCATTTTACTACCTATCACCAAATTACACTGAACTTACTGAACAATTTTGTTCCTGATGCCATGCATTATCTCATTATTTAACAGAAAGATGTTAGAAATATAAGGTACTAATAACACAACCAAATATTCAAGATGACTTTTTCTTTTTTGAAACAGGGTCTCACTTCATAGTTCAGGCAGACCTTGAACTAACTCCATAGCCCAGGTTGGCCTCAAACTCTAGCAATCCTGGTTTAAGACTCCCTGAGTGCTGGAATTACAAGAGTGCACTATGATGTCCAATTTTCTTTTGTTTACAATAAGACAGTTCTTACTGTGAAGTATACTAAATATTAAAAGTAGTCATACATCTCAGGAATTCTGCTGCCATATGGTAAAATGAAGCAAGTAACTGCAAAGACAGTGGGGTGGGGATGATACAAATGCACAACTTCAACAGTTTAGAAAATTACATAACAATGAGAATCAGCACTAGTAGATCAAATAAAAATATTCACTAATTTCCTAATGAAGAATTCACAGATCAAAGAAGCACTATATCAGAATTTTGCAACCAAAGGAGAATGTTAAGTCACATTACGCAAAGAATGACTACTTCTTGTACTGTTTATGCTTTCATAGTCAGAACAAGGTTAAGGATCATTTTAGCTTTGACTGGATGAATGACATGTGCTCATGACTCCAACAAGAATAACTGATATTTACAATTAAGAAAAGTGGTAACTTTCTTTTACATCTTTTCAAACTGATTGATATTATTTTACCATCCTTAGCTAATTAACACAGGTCAGTGTTAATTGTACCTATCTAAACCTTTTAACTTTAAAACTCTTAGCTAAGAGGTCAGTTTCAGAGGCAATGTGTCAACTTTGGCCCACACCAATAAAGATTATAAACTGCTAAAAACTGTCATTTTATTTTGAGTGTTCTGGTATTCTTCAGTCTATGATGGATTTCCTGTTTATGTTCAGTTTTGTGATATTTTATAAATACTAACCCACCATGTCTAACAAGTATAAAAGAAAGGAAAACAAAGGATATACTTAAATAGAAACATAAATACTCAAAAGTGGTAAGATAAGTTATATATGCATATGGAATAAACTGCTTCCAGAACAGAAATTAAGGACAAAGGGAATTTCACCATTAAAAATTATTATGTCTACGTATGTGGCAATAATTAGCAAAAGAACTTTAAGTACAGAGTCAGATGTTTATTACCTAATGTTTATTTGGAAAAATTAGGAATTTGCTCCAATAACTAAAAAGCTAAATCCTTACAAATGAGACTTCTGTCAAAGCTTGTAGATTCCTACGGATCAAGGCATGTTAGAGTATGTACATCAAAGGTAGCATTATGACTAAAAATGCAAACATTGTGGGTTTGAAGGGATTTCTTACAACAGTTAAAGAAATGATCTGCGTTCTAATAGACTGTCAGTGCAGATCAAACTATATCATTTTTGAGAAAAGGTGATCAACAGAACATTTATGTATTAAGCTAGCTTTCCAGCTGCTAGAACAAAATAACTGGCATCAACAATTTAAAGAAGGAGAAGTTAACCTTAGTGTTTGAAAGGTGTCAGGCCATTGTCACCTGGCTTCAAAGCAGAAACCACCATGGCAGAAGGGCATGCAGGAGTTAAAAGCTAGTTCAAATCACGGTAATGTATCTGGAAAGCAGAGAGCAGGGTCTTTAAAGAGCCAGAAAGGAAGAGGCCAGGGACTAGATATAGTCCTTAAGGTTATGCTCCACAACCACCACCCCCAGACATACTCAGAAGCATGTTTTACTAATCTTCCAGATGTTTCTCAAGCCAATCAGGTTAAGAAGCTTAAATATCAAAATTTATCAGCAAGAAGAGTTTATCTATTCTGATACCCTGAACATAAGAAATGTTTGCTAGTTTCTTCCTGATATTCCAGTAATAAAGCAAACTCAAATTTACAATTTCATATATAACTATTTTTCTTAAACTTTTGTAGATTTTAACTGAGTAGATCTTATTGTAAAAGTCCATTAATCCATATGTGTAAGACATTATTAATCATTTAGAAAAATACAAAGTTGCTCATACTCCATGGGAAGAACCTCAATGTTTTGACATCCACAGAATAAAGTCTTTTACTGATTTACAACTTTATTGAAAGGGAGGGTACAAAAGGTAGGGTAGATTATAAAAATTGTTCTGTAATTCTCTGATAATATTTCATCTATATTATATAGACAAGCTCAACTATATAAATTCAAATTTATATATATTCAGATATAAAAGTGTGGCAAAAAATAATACTTTTATTAAATGTGAACTCATTTATTTACTCAAATCACATTCTTCTCTTTTTTTTAAAGAACACAAATCCAATTATCTTCTAAGAAAAAATTTCTAAGGTAATCCCTACTCTACAATTATCCTAATTTAAAGTGCTAAAAATATAAACACAAGAAATTTACTTTTCTTGAAACAAAATGTATTAGCATGCTTCTAATCACATTTTTTTGTGATGCCAAATCACCAACCAGCCATTACTACTTTTCCAATTTACAAACAGATTTGCTAACAAGTTTTATTAAATATTTTGGAATTTCATTTTTAAGACAAGGTATCTGTTATTGAAAATTTTAGTAATTATAAAATTTCACAAAAATATTACCGAAAACTATATAGTATTTAGAAAACAGAAGTACTTATTAATAACCAAATGTTAACTCCGCTCAAACAACTGTGGTTAAAAGAATTTCCATTTGGTCTACCCACATGGAAGAGTGAATGAGAAGTCAAGAGAAGCAGTTGTATAGTGTAAGGAACTTACCAAATATATGATTTCCAATTTACCCAATCCATGAAACTAAAATGTGATCAAGAGGACATCACTGTTTTGTAAAGGACAATTATTAAAGCATATATAAAATGGGTATCATTTCAGACAAATTTTTAATTATCCTTAACATTAATAAACCAATCAATAGCTACTTCTGTTTTTCAAACTGTAGTGTTATTTCAGTGAACAATCCTATATAGGACACATACATATTAAAGAACTTCCAATAAAAATAATTCATTATGTCCCCAGTGAGTAACACATACTTAATATATTCTATTCAAACAAAGTAGAAGACCCTGTAAAATGCCTTAACCAAGAAAAGTCTCATAGTAGAGGACTTCAGCTAAATTTTATAGCATAGTCCCAAAAGAACCACTGTTTTGAAGAAAACGCTGAAGGTACACAGACCTGAGTTTGAAAAATAACTCTAAAACTTCTACCTCAGAGCCAAGTTACTTCATTTTCCTTTACATTTAGTGCTTGATCCATAACAGAGGGATGAAATCTACTTATAAAATTGTGACAATTAAATAATACAATGTACCCAAAACACACAGCACAGGGCCTGACATCTAGTATTTACTCATTAACTGTTAATTCCCTGACTCTTACACCATTAATTTGTTTGATTTATGGGATGATGACACTGAATTTGTGTACTGCTCCTATGTCCACACTGATCTCACAGGCTACTGCAAGATTATTCTGGCTCCCTAGGAATATGTTGAATGAATAGCAAAGAACATCCTTACAAAAAGAAATGAATTCTGGGAGGAGCTACCAGAGACCTTTACCAGTTTCAGGGTATTGTAACATGATGAATGAGCAGACAGTAAAGAAACAGAAGACTAGAGCAACAACACTATTGTGAACTAGAACAGAGCTTTAGGGAAATAATAATTAGTAAGCAATAAAGCAAAGGGAACTCTGTTCTAAGTAAAAAGGACATGCAGTGTCCACTAGAGATTTAACCATTTCTCAGTACAGTTTTAATGTGCATTTCTCAAAGCATTTCAGAGATGCTCAACATTTTTTCATGTATACACTGGTCAACTGCACTTCTTCTGAGGAATGTCTATTCATTTCACTTGCCCCCTTTATTTTCTTTTATTGGACTGGGTCTTTTATTTGGGGGTGGGGTCTAATTTCTGTGAGTTGCTTATATGTTCTAGATATTAGTCCTCTGTCCAAAGAATAGTTGGCAAATATTTTTTCCCATTCACTGTGTTGGCTGTTTCTTTTGCTCTGCTAACCTTTTTAAATTGGTATGATCCCATTTTTTGATTCTTGATGATATTTCTTGTGCAACTGAAGTTCTGCACAGATATAAATAGCTATCATCAAGCAATCAACTAATGCCAAGTGCTAGTAAGGCTGTTGGAGAAAAAAGAACCTTTCTACACTGCTGGTGGAACTGTAAACTAGTAGAGCCATTTATGGAAATCAAAGAACTAACAATACAAATTATATTTGACCCAGCTACCACTCCTCTATCTTCCAGAAAGAGTTAAGACACAATATTACAATGATAATACCCATGTTCATGGCAGCATAATTCAAAACAGCTAAATCTTGAAAACAGCCAGTATATCCATCAACAGATAAATGGGTAAAGAAAATGTGGTAGTATTTCTATACAATGGAGTACTACTCTGCCATAAAGAAGGATCAACAAGTTATTTGTAGGGCAATAGGTACACCTTGAGACCATATATTAAGCGAAGTAAATCAGGCACACATAGTTTCTCTGGTATGAGAAAAAAGAGAAAAAATAAAGGCAAAATAAGAGGTAGATAATAGAAAACAGAGAGACAGCTCCTCAAAGCAAAAGGGGATCAAGAGATGGAGGAGAAAGGGAAGGAGGAGAGGGGGAGGGAAAGGATTAGGGATGAAACAAAGGAATTGGGATATGTTATGCACATGCACCAACTCCACACAAGGAATTTACACAGTATGTACTATACTGTAAACATATATCCACCCAAAGGGGAATCCAAGGGATGGGTGGAAGGTGGAGGGAAGGAAAGGGAATGAGAAAAGGAATTAAGATGTATTATGTACATGTACCAACTCCCACAAGAAATGTAAATATTATGTATTATGTACTAATAAACTAAAATAATAAAAAGATAAGAAAATAAAAGCATCATATAGTATGGATGAAAAAATTACAGGGTTTCTCTTATATGAAAAACCCAAAATATAAATAAAGAGCAAAATAAAAGAGACTAAGAAACCGAGATAGACCTTGTGCAAAAGAAAAGGCAACCAACAGGGGGAGTGTAAAATGAGGGGGAGGAAATGCAAAAAGAATTAAAATGTCATGTATATGTACCAATTACCCATGAGGAATGTAAGCATTATATATTGCAAATATGTACTAATAAAAAATAAAAATAGCTAGCAATTTCCAATTCCTCAGTTACAAATATGAACTCTACATTCATTTCTCATAAAATTCCAACAAAACAAAAGCAGAACTAAAAGGGATATACCACTCTTTGCATACAATTAAATGGATACAAAGTATATAAATCAGAAACTTCTACAAGTATAAGGAATCTGACAAATCAAGAGCCACAGAGAAATGCTTTAAACACTTTTCCCAGGAGTTAAGAAAGCAAGGAGATTAAAACAAATAAAAATATACTTTGATAATATAATTAATAAGGTTTATTAAATACTATGGAGTTATAAACTGAGTTATCTATATTCCTTGAAATACTTAATATATAAACAATAGATAAGCACAATATTTTTACTTGTAACAAAAATGTCAGGTGCTCATTTAAAAATGTGACACAGTCTTCCAAAATTCTTTTAGCAATTGTACAACAAAAAAGTCTGAAGCCAGATGATCAAATATATAGAGAAAACTCCCTAAAACAATAAAAACTAGGCATTTAGGCAACCAAGAGGGAAAATATTATGTAGTATAATGACTAGAAAAATTTCAAACAAAAATAGAAATCATTGTGGACCATATTCTCTGGCCCTTATGTAACATAACTAGAAATTAGATATATTAAAGAAATAATTAGAACTAGAAAAAGGTCAGAATGAAGTACTCAAAATGAATTAAGAAGAAACAAAGAAAACCAGAGAGAAGAATAAGGACCCAAAAGGATATAGTAAAATTGTCCCATATACATTTGCTTGGACTAATGGAGAGATAATAGGACAGAAGAGACAATGATTGAGGATTTTCTCACATTTACAAAAGACACCAAGCCACAGCTTCTGGGAGAATCAAGAGTTCTTACAATGAACAAACAAAAAGAAAACTACATACAAACATATCACAGTAAAACTGATGACAATGAAAAATGAGAAAAACCTTACAAGCAGCCAAAGAAAGGAGAATACTTACAAAAACAATAATTAATCTCGGAGAGAAAAAAACCAGTTTCTAATGTTTGACAACTAATCCGATGTGTTCAGCCAGGTTATGTTATTCTCCTGCTGGACAAAATAATCTCACTGGGGTGGGGGGACGCGGGAATATCTTACAGAACATAGTGCAACACAAACCACCAAATATTGCCCCTCTCATTAAATGAGTGATTGCCACCTTCTTTACTAATTTTATGTTTATCCAAGCTTCAGTCCACCTTCCCTACAAATAAGACCTATGAAATGGACAATTCTGAGATGACTATAAACAAAAATGTAATACACCAAAACTTAAGGAATGCAGCAAAAGTAGATTGCAGAGGGAAATTTATATCTGTAAAACCTGTATTAAAAAAGAGCTCAAATAAACAACCTAATATCATACCTTACAGAAGGTGTGATACAAAAAATAGTATCAGAGCAAAGAGCATACAAACATGGACAGTTAAAAAATCAACATAAAATAGATTAAAAATTTAAATGTAAGACCTGAAACTCTTGTGGAATAGAAGATAACATAGGTAAAATGCTTCACGACTTCTAAATAGGCAAGGATGTGTTGGACAAGATCCCAAAAGCACAGAAAACAAAGCAAAAACTTGGAAGTGAGATTACTTCAAACTAAAAACTTTATGCTCAGCAAAGAAAACAAAAGTGTGATTAAACAACCAACAGTATGATTTTTTTAAAATAGCAAACATTAACTGACAAGAGGTTAATAGCCAGAATATATGAGGAACTCAGAAAACGTAACAACAAAAAACAAGTAACCCGGGGCTGGGGATTTAGCTCAGCGGCAAAAGCGCCTGCCTGGCAAGCGCAAGGTCGTGAGTTCGGTTCCGGGTACCGGAGAAAAAAACCAAAAAAAAAAAAAAAAAAAAACAAGTAACCCCATTAAAAAGTGGGCAACAGACCAAAATAGACATTGTATCTCAAAAGACATACATATGGTCAGTGAGCATCGGAAAAAATGCTCAACATCACTAACTGTCAGGGTGATACAGATCTAAACCACACTCGGATATTTCACTCCATTAAGAATGGTTACTATAAAAGACAATCTTTTAACAAATGTTGATGAAGATATGGAAAAAAGGGAACCCTTGAATACTCTTGGTGGGAATACAAATCAGTGCAGCTATTATGAAATTAAAAACAAAGCTGGGCCCAGCACTAAACATCCACAGTCCCAGACAATCCAGAGGCTGAAGCAGGAAGATTGTGTGGGCCTTGCTATTTGAGGTCAGTCTGAGCAGCACAGCAGGACCTTGCCTTAACATGTTCAAGTGGGTGGGATAGTCCCAGAGGGGTGGTACAGGCCACTCAATGGGACAGTCATGCATGTACCAGTGGGGTACAAGCCAGTTAGATTATTTTGTCCAGCAGGAGAATAACATAACCTGGCTGAACACATCGGATTAGTTGTCAAACATTAGAAACTGGTTTTTTTCTCTCCGAGATTAATTATTGTTTTTGTAAGTATTCTCCTTTCTTTGGCTGCTTGTAAGGTTTTTCTCATTTTTCATTGTCATCAGTTTTACTGTGATATGTTTGTATGTAGTTTTCTTTTTGTTTGTTCATTGTAAGAACTCTTGATTCTCCCAGAAGCTGTGGCTTGGTGTCTTTTGTAAATGTGAGAAAATCCTCAATCATTGTCTCTTCTGTCCTATTATCTCTCCATTAGTCCAAGCAAATGTATATGGGACAATTTTACTATATCCTTTTGGGTCCTTATTCTTCTCTCTGGTTTTCTTTGTTTCTTCTTAATTCATTTTGAGTACTAAATTATAAATAAATAATATGAATGAAGCGAACATCAACAAGTTAGATAATATTGATGAAGTAGAAAAAATTCCCAGAAACACACATACTAGTAAAGCTAACTCAAGAAGAAACAGAAAATTTAAACAGAACTATAAAAATTAAGGGGATTGAATCAGTAATCAAAATTTTCCCCAAAAGGCTAAGTCTAGGATAGACAGTTTAGTTGGAATGGAAGAGGAACGAACATATCCGAACACATTCTATGAAAGAGGTATTATCCTAATATCAAAGCCAAAGATACTGGCTTGTCTAGCCTTAGTATTAGTGGCATCTACAGGTTAAAAGCTCAGTATGTGAGCATAAATAGTTTATGTTGTAAAGAAAGTCCACACCATAGTATGATCAGTTGATACATGACAAACGTGGTACTATAAAGCAGCGAGGAGACAATCTTTTTAATAAACAACGGCATATAAAGTGTATATTCGTAGGGAAAAAAGGTGACCTCTATAATTCATACCATATGTAAAAATCCGCTCTAGCGAAATCAGTTTCTAGAATATCATTTTTCCACCTTCTACTAGTGACTTAGCAATATAATTATATGTTCACTGTAGGATTCTTTACACTCTGTATGTTGTAGGACTACATTTATCGACACTCTTAACCCACAAGATCCCAAGAGTAATCACCCAGCATGAATACTGAAACTAATAAGTTAAGAAAACTAAAAAGGTCTCTACACACACTAAATATCCTATTTAGATGGGGGAATTACATGTCGTTGAGAATGACTGTTCTAAATTGTTAACATATGAAAGTATCTTCTTGGTTTTGGATCATGTAAAAAAACTTTTTAAACCCTAAGGGGGAAAGAAAAGAAAAAGTTCAACAGTAATTAGAAACAACAACATAGCAGAGGAAAAGACACTTCACAAAAGAAGATACTGAAACATTTATAAAAAAGTACTCAATTTCACTTGGAATCAGGAAAATGCACTCTTGAAAAGGGCCATACACTGTTGATAACATGACACAACTACTTTGCAGCAACTCCTTGTTATCTTCTAAATTTGAACACAGATGACCCAGATTCTACTCTTGGAGTATACCACTACAAATGCTCCACATCTGCACCAAGAATGTTCATGGCAGTACTATCTGATTCAAAAGTCCTACACTAGAAAGATAAACTGGATGAAATTATGTAAGTGAACTATAGCTACATCTGACAACATTCACAGATCTCTCAAACACACTGAACAAATAAGCCAGACACAAAATACTATTACTAGAAGTACAAAAACTATTAAAAATTCAGGAACAGGCAAAAAACCCAGTTACAGTCTTAAAGTCAGGTATGACTATGCTGGGAAAAAGGAAAGGGATGGTGACTAGGAAAGGAAACAGGGGGCTTCTGATTTGCTGGTAGTATTCTTACTCCTGATCTGTAATGATTACAAAGTGTTTACTTTGTAACTTGGCTGAACTATGTATTTAATGGTTTGTACACCTTACTGTATTATATTTTAACCTTTAAAATGACATGAAGTGCTTTTACTTGCTGTATGTGCAGCCTGGAAAGTGTATTACAAAAATACTTTATTATGGTATTAGAAGTCAATTGGGAATAAAATCATTTCTGAAAATGCAATAAATTTTCACTTCTACCTCTGTTTAATTAAATAAAATAAATAAAAGGTCTTAAACAGGACTGCTTGAGTTTTCAATATGCTGCAGGAATGTTTTATTTACCTTGATCATATGAAAAAATGTCACTTCTTAGCACTTAAAAGAGAAAATATACACCTTGGAAAATTCTATTAAAGAAATGTTTGTTTTTAAATATTAAAATATTTTTCTTACATTTAGATTAAGCAGAGGATTATGATAAAGGATATCTGAACTAAAGATGGTTTCTATAAACAATTCATGTACAGAACTCTATTCATCAAACTAAATCTTGGCTTAGATTTTCACAATTCCATGACATTTTAATAAAACATTATTTTACAATACCAATAATTATTTTATTTATAAAATAAGAATCAAACATTTACAATAATATCAAGTTGCTCATATCACATAATTCCCTCTGAATTTAATCTTTTATGTATCATTGCATAGTAAACAGCAGACATTCTAATTCATTTTTAAGCTATGTAGTGCCACCAAGTGGTAGCAAATTCTTTTCCTGAAATACTACCCAGAAGTAACAGAAAAAGATAGCAATCTTAAAATCTTGGTGAAACTTTGGAAACAAAACAAGGGGACTTGTGACAGTGATATAGTTTTAAAGTTAAAACTTTCTTGGAAGACAAGAAACTATAAATACAATGCTGTAGCACTGACTTTTTGTTACATTTCAAATCCACATTTTTTTAAAGAAAATTCACATTTTTTAAGTTGCTTTCTAAATTAATTAAACACACACATGTGTGCATGCACAGTAAATAAACTAAAGGATTTCCTAATATTCTGTCACCAGTTCAGTACAGGGAAACTGAAGAGAATGCAAGTAGAAAAAGAAAACTGGCTCTTTAGCCACTATCTGTGTTAGTCTTGCTAGGACTGTCATACAAAATAATCAGGATTGGGTGGCTTACACCACACAAATTTATGGCCTCACAGATTTGGATGCTAGAAATTCCAAGATCAAGGTGTTAATGGCATTGGTTCCTTCTGAGGGTTGGAGGGAAAGGATCTGTTTTACTTCTCTTCTTGGTTTGTAAATGGCCATCTTCTTTCTGTGTTTCTTCACATTATCTTCCTTCTATCAGTATCTTGGGTATCCAAATTTTCAAATTTTATAAAGATTACCAGTCCTATTTGGATTAGGGCCTACCCTAATGACCTCACTTTAAATTGTTTACCTCTGTAAAGACCCTTTTTCCAAATAAGGTCATATTCTGGGGAACAGGGAGTCAAGATTTTAACATATCAACAGGGTAAACACAATTCAACCCCAAAAATTATAAAGACTATTTTTTCTTGGTAAGAATACATCTTTCTTACTTTAAAAAGAAGACATCTAAAGATGTAGCTCAATGATAGAACACTTGCCAGGCATGTGTCAAGGCCCTGGGTTTGGTTCCTAGCACTGGGCAAAAAATTATATAAATAATTTTCAAGCTGAAGTGTAGCTCAGTGGTACAGTATTTTCCCAGCAAGCAGAAGGTCCTTGGTTCAATCTCAAGCAACACAAAAAGCAACAAACTGGGCTGGGGATTTAGCTCAGCGGCAAAACGCATGCCTGGCAAAAAGCAACAAACTAAAAATCCCCTCACTTATTAAAATCACAGAATACTATTTTAAGTTCATGAAGTACTACCATCAAAAGAAATGACAAATTTTATTATAAAACTATATAAACAATCAAATAAGTGTCATATTGTTCATACACCATCAAATTATAATCAGTCACAGACTTTACCTCCTACTCCACTCCTCCCTGTACTCACATTGACCTCCTGCCTGAAGTTCTACCTCCAAATATGTAGAGATAACTTACTTTACACTTATGCCTAATTTTCTCCTCAGTTATTTCCAGACTAATCTACATAAGATAGCCCTTGCTATGGTTTAGATCTAAAATATCCCCTAAAAGTCTCACATTCAGAGGTGGGGCTTGGTTGGAAGGGGTGAGTTCTGGGGCTTGATGTGGAAGTCTGTATTCTCCCTTCTCTCTTTGCTTCCTGGCTGCAATGATATGAGCAGCTTTCCTCCATCATGATCCCCTCCCATGCCCCTTTTGCTTGGAGCCAGCTGACCGACCATGGACTGAATTCATTGAAACTGTGAGTCAAAATAAAACTCTGCTTTAAGTTATACATGTCAAGTATGTCTTCCTGGTGACAGGAAAATGGACCAATATAGCACTGTTACTCTGCGTTTTCCTCTGCTTATATTTAGATTCACAGCACACATAAAACATAGAGGTATTCTTACTATACCTGACATATTATACAGTTATTTGATTGTTTTTCTCCCTGACCATAAGGACATATTTGTTCATTGATATGTGGCAACTAGAACAGTACCTCCCCATGTTGAACATCATTGGTTACTACTTTTTTGTGTATTTTAATAGTTGAAGGAATTTCTAAAAGCACCTCAGAGTCCTAAGTGGAATCTAGTGGTCCTTTTCTGTTCATTCTCTACACCACAGACAGAATGAAGTTTTCGAGTTCACTACTCTGAAATACATTTCCCCCTCTCTCAAGACTTAACTCCAAATCCTTAACACAGCTGAAACAGCTGTGCTGAGACCTGCCTCTCCACTTGGGTCTCACACTTTCTGCCCACTAGTCCTCAGTGAGCTACCCTACTGCTCCTCTCTCAAATTCTCCAAATATGTTCCTTCCTACCACAGAGTTTCTGTATGTCTTCTGCTCTCTTCTCCTCAGCCCTCCATCACACAATTCTAGTTAACTTTTAACTCATATTGCTTCAGAGCAGTTCTCATGGTCACTTACTATGGAAAGCCTCCGCAACACACTCTGTCAAGTTCCTCTGTCATATGCTCTGGCATATGTTCCTTTCAAATATTCAACTGATGATGACTGATTAATAGATCTTTCACAATGGCCCCTAACTGTTAAGAAAAATCTTCCCAACAAAATAGGAAGCATGTCTTTTGTTGTTT
Source organism: Chinchilla lanigera (assembly GCF_000276665.1). Lineage (NCBI taxonomy): Eukaryota > Metazoa > Chordata > Mammalia > Rodentia > Chinchillidae > Chinchilla > Chinchilla lanigera. The sequence continues at coordinate 3,303,900 of NW_004955423.1, read as the reverse complement.
ATGCTATGTTTCGGACAGTCTAAATGAAGAAGCACCAAAACAGAACAAACAACAACAAAACAAACAAAAAGCTAACTATAAAGGAACATCGGTCTGAAAAAATCAGTAAATTACAGAAATCAAATGAAGCAAACTTTCCTATTAATTTTACTGGTTTCATCAGGCAAACTGCATGCCTCTAAGTAGCCCCTCTCTAGCCACCAGTGTGTACACAAATGATACAAGCTAATTTTAATATTTAATTATGCAATCCATTTGAAAGTATATGGAAAATAATATAATCTGATGTGATATACCTTACTGGGGGGTGGGTCTTTCATTTTAATATGATACACATGAAACAAGCAGACTTTAGACAATGGTTCTAATAACCATTACTTTTTTTTTTTTGGTTTTTCTCTGGTACTGGGAATTGAACTCATGACCTTGCGCTTGCCAGGCAGGCGCTGTGCTGCTGAGCTAAATCCCCAGCCCCCCATTACTATTTTTTAATTAAGAAAACTATAATTTAGATTTCTGCAAATTTATTGTTCTATAATTAGCTTTCTGGCATGTAAGCAATTATTAGATCATTGGATCCTCTATAATTTTGGCAGAAAGTACAAATTTTTACTGTTTCTGTAGATAATTAAGGTGGGTTGGAATGAACTCTTAAAGCTGTGGGACTGGAGTGCAGATCAGTGGTAATGTGGATGCTCAGCATGCTCAAAGAACGGAGGTCAATTCCTAACATTAACCCCCCAAATTAAATCATAAATGATATTTAATAAGGCTGTACTATAACTCCCTCTGAGATATATGACTGTTTTCCTAAATATGTTAAGTGTATCTCTCAGACACACTGACAAATAGATGCATATTTATGGTCACATCAAACTAAAGTAACAAATGTGATCAATGCGTTACACCTTGTCATTACATTCTAATGGTGTTAAGTAAACGTTCATTACAAAATCAATGTAATCATATTGGGCAGATACTATTCAGTAATCACTACTCTACTAAGAAATTCCAAGCAATTTAATTCAATACATTAAATCACTTAGTTATACAGAATATTTTGCATATATTATTACAAATTCAGTAATGTGGATCCAAAATACATGAAGCCCTAACCTACAGTATCTAAACATGTGGCTATATTAAATAATAAAATTACTAAAATGAAACTATTAGCATGGGCCCTACTCCAGTCTGATTATTGTAAGAACAGACTAGGACACCCAAGGATGGGCAAACACAAAGGGTCGTCAAAGTGAGAGGGCAGCCATCTGCAAAGCAAAGAAACAAGCCTCAATTAACACCAAACCTGCAAAACTCTTATCTTGGAGTTTTAGCATTCAGAAATGTGAGAAAATAAATTTCTAGTGCTTGGGCTACCCCATCTATAGCATTTTCTTATGGTAGCTCTAGCCAACTAGCCAATATAATGGTTTAAGTGATACTGCATATAAAGGATTTTTTTTTTTTTTTTGTATCACGAATAGAACTCAGGGCCGCCCTTTGCCAGGCAGGCGCTGTGCAGCTGAGCTACATCCCCAGCCCAAAGGATCTATTTTGATATAAGAAAATAACTACTAATTTCTGCACCCTGAAAAGATCAAAGTAAGGTCACCTCCACTATGCTTTATACTAAACCCTGAGATGTAAAACTGAGTACCTATTTGGCCATATGAACAAATTTATCTAAGAAAAAATGGTCCTGCCTATCCATATCACCACAACGATTCTATTAAGCAATGAAATGGAGCTTTACCTGGTGGCAACTATGCCATTTTTAATGGTTAAAAAAAAGAAAGCATCTTAACTGCTACACAAATGATACAAAAAATATAGATCTTCTTTCAATCCATATAATAAAGAACCTTGGATTTTCTTGCTGAACGTCCTTTTTGGTGCCTGAGAAAAATTGTAGAATAGTGATAAAATCTGAGTTGTGCTTCAGAGATACTCGGGAAATTTTTATTTTAAAGAAAATAAAAAAGAAACAAAAATATACAGAATTTCAAAACAAGATATAGGAAATTAACAATGGTTGTTATATTGCATATGGTTATCTTCAAAGTAGTTGTTCAGATTACCAGATACAGGACTGCAAAACTGATCAAACAATTAAGCATTAACTGTTCCTTTCAATAAACCAATAGAAACTAGTAGTACAATTATCTTAGCTACCTTGTATTTGTGTGTAGATAGATAGATAGATAGATAGATAGATAGGTATTTTCCCTTCCTTCTTTCTTTTCTCCTTTCCCCCATCCCAGTTGTTCTTTCCTTTTAAGCAGTTTCTTGCCCTTTCACAGTATCTACTGTACCCTTTGGATTTTATTTACTTTTAGTTTCTTACACTAGGGAGACAATCTGATGTTTACACATGCGGGTGATGTATTTCACTTATAAGTATGATCTCTAGTTGCATCCATTTACCTATAAAAAACTCGAGTGTATCTTTCTTTATAGCTGAGTAATACTCCATTGTATAAAAATACATCTTTTTTTAATCTATTGTTGTGCTTGTTTTTTTTTTCCAGTACCAGGAATTGAACTCACAACCTTGCGCTTGCTAGGCAGGCACTATGCCACTGAGCTAAATCCCCAGCCCCTACTTTTTTTAATCTAATCCTCAGTTGATAGACATTTTGGTTGCTTCCAAGATTTAGCTATGACAAATTGTGTTGTTATACACATGGGTACACATGTATCACTCTGGCACGACGTTTTCAATTCTTCTGGAAAAATACCCAAAAGGGGAATAGCTGGGTCAAATGGTACCTCTAATCCTAGTTTTTTGAGGAATCTCCACACTGACTTCCACAGTGGCTGTACCAGTCTACACTTGCACCAACAATGGAGCAGGGTTCCTTTTTTCACACAGCCCCACCAGCATTTATTATTGGTTGATTTCTTGATGATAGCCATTCTTTCTGGGGTAAGATGGAATCTCAGTGTTGTTTTAATTTCCATTTGTCAGATGACCACAAGCCAAAGACTAAAACTAGACCCATGTCTATCACCATGCACTAAAGTCAAAATGGACCAAAGATCTAAATATTAAACCAGAAACACTATACTGGAAGAGAAAGTAGGAAGAAATCTTGAAGACACAGAGGGTAAGCAGAGAGTTCATGAACAAAAACCAAATTTGGGAAATTTTTAAAAGATAAAGTTTACAATTCCTTTCCTGGAATTTGATTCAACTTCATTAAGGCCCGTAGAAGTTGGGTTTTTGCTTGTTTTTTAAAACTATTCCTTAGAACCCTGGAATGTAGCCGGGATCACTCTATGTCAGAATTGTCAACTATGTCTGTGCTTGAAGACTTTAAACAAATACTGATGCTCAGACACTATCTGAAAAATCCCAATCTAAGTAACTTTGGCAATCGTGTGTGTGTGTGTGTGTGTGTGTACACACATGTGCATAACCCCCTGTGGCACTGCAATGCCTAGCCATGATTAAAAACAACAGTCTGGAGACTGAGTACCATATAGTTATGTGTTGTGATTAATGTGAAGTATGTGCAACAAAACATCCAAATGACTGCCTATAGAAAAAAATCACTTACATTTCAAATGTATTTTCCCTAGTAGTAAAGGACAGAACAAAAGGGACTATATGTTGCAGTACAGCTTCAATATAAAAGTATCTGAGAATCTTTACTTATCCAGGTAGAAAAGAGAATGAGAACCTGAAATGAATTCCCAGTAAAAGAAAACTGAACACTATACTAGAAAGATTAATACACTATGATTAAGTGAGATTTATTACTGGAAGGCAACAAAATGAAGGACAAAAGTTACTGACAGACATTACACTGATGCAGAAAAATGACAATATTCAACACGCTTCTTCATGGTAAACACTAAGGCAAAGAAGGAAATTTCAAATGGTAAAAAACTGAAAACTTTGCCCTAAGATCAGCAACAAACCAAAGATATTATTTCTACTACTTCTATTTAACACAGAACTGTACTTCCTAGCCAGAGAGGGAAAGAATGAAAAGGGAAAGGACAGCAGGAAGAGACACATGAAACACATCAAACAGGAAAGGATGAAGTAAAATTAACTGTGTTCGCAGGTGATACAATCTCATACATTAGAAAACTCTAAAAATTCCACAAAAAAACCGAATAAAAGCAAAATTTCAGTTTATAAAAATATCAACACAAAAAATAATATTTCTATACCCAAATGAGAAAAATTCCAATTCCAAAAGCATCTAAAAGAACAAAATATTTAGGAACAGACTTAGTCAAAAAGGCAGGAAGCTTGTATATTAAAAACTTTTTTAAAATACTGCTGCAAAGAAATTAAAGATATAAATAAATGAGAAACATCTCATGCTCATGGACTGGAAGACTTTAATATGGGGCATCATGATGGGTAAAATATACCACGACCATATTTTTCTAATAAAATATGTACTTGAGAATACCAGTAGCTTGCTGTGCATCTCAGTAGCTGCACTGGGGAATACAGGAAGCAACCTTTGTGTTAACTCACTTAGTATAAAGAACACCAAGAAGTGTGCACGTGTGTCAAAGTGTAAATAGGTTAGTTTTACTCACATTATGCACCCTGTCACATTTTCGTGTATTTATAATTTTTGTATTACATGTTTTCTTTTGATTTTTTCTTCTAGAATTAGCACATTTCAATACAATGTTGCATGAAAATCTGCTTTTACAACTTTGGGAGGAGGTTAAAAGTGAGTCATCATGTGATTCAACTAACGATGATGACTTGGATCATGTAAGCAAAAGAAGTTCGCAAGATATGACAGATGAAGTACAGAATAAAAACTTTGATTCAAATGAGAAAGGAAAGAGTAATATAAATCTGAAAATGCTATCAAATTGTCACGGATACCCCAATAATCCAACATTAGAACTAGGTCAGAAAATGTTACTAGGCACTTTCAGGAAAATGGCAGAATGGTGACCAGCAGAGAAACAGTCTCTTTGATACATGGAATCCACATGCTGGAATATAGCAACATGAGGAAGAGAAGGAGGGAAATGAGTGCTCAGGAACCAGCAAGGATCTGAAGTGAGAATTAAGAGTCTACAGGGACAGTGAAAGAGGGACAACAATTCAGAGGAAGGAGGTGGCAAATGAGTGCTTTCTCCTTGACCCTTGGCTCACTGTTAGGAGAGTGGCTCAAACCTTCAGAGGCATGGTGACTACTGGAAATCCCAGAGGCTTCCATTGAGAAATGCGTAAGTGGAACAGAGCAGTGGATGCTGTAGACGGCAGTGGATGGTGTGTTATTTAGGTTCACATGCTCTCCAGGAGAGGGTAACTGGCTGGTAGCCATTTTGCAAAGAGGCCAACAGAAGAACTCAGAACAGCTGTGGGGTTGGCTCCATCTAGTGGTTCCAAATGTCAGGGTGAGGTATGACCAAGTTTAAGTTGGCAGGAGGTCAGGGAGCCAAGCCCAAGCTGACAGCTAGCCAAGTTCAAACTGGCAGGAGTCACTCAGGGAGTTGTGGGCTAAAAAACTAGTGTCCCAGCCTCACAGCCAGAAGGTAGAACCAACCTAAACTACAGTGGAACTAAAGGTACAGATTTGCAGCGATTATCTACCACTACCATTATTCTACTGCTGGCTTGATGGGATCAATTAACACGGATCTGGGTTTGGTCTGCACCCTCTGCCAACCAATGATAGCACAGATGTACACTGAAGTGGTTTTCTTTTTCTACTTTCTCTCTTCACTCTTTAACTTAATTTTATTTTTAAATTATATTTTTCTTTTTCTTGATTTTTTAATTGTTTTTATATGAGTGAGAGCATTGTTTCTGGTTTTTTTATTGTTTTGTTCTACTCATTTCTGATTCTTCCTTCTTTCCCTCTTACCATCTTTACCAGTTTCCAAAGCCTGCAAAATCTTCCATGGTCCTTTCAGCCTTGCTTCTAATCCCTTAAAATTCTTCTATTTCTTTATTTTTTCTCCTAAGCCCTTAGAAATGTTCTGCCCTGCAGATAAAATCATGATATTGAGGAGATATATACTGCATGGGGTTTGTTTTTAAAAATTTATTTATTTATTTATTTATTTGTTTGTTTGTTTTATTTATTTATTTAGACCCGGTCTCGCTATGTAGTTCAGGCTGGCTTGAATTTAAGGTGATCCTTCTGCCTGTCTCCCAACAGCTGGGGTTACAGGAGTGTGCCACCACACCTGCCCTGGTTCGTTTTAGATATAGTTAAATAACTATAATCCTATTCTTATAGTTAAAGGTGGCAAATTAATAGTTTCCAAAGTTTGCCACTTTATAGGGTGTGTTAGATGATACTGTTATTACCCATTGTACTAATTTAGCAAAGGTGACATAATTATTCTAATCAGTTGCTCTTCCTTGTATGCCAAGACAATGATTGCCTGAAGGTCATAAACAGTAATATAGGCCAGTACTAGGCCATATAGGCAGCAACTTCTCATCCCCGATAAATTCAAGAGGTAGGATCTTGCAACAGAATCAAAATCCAAAAGCCAGCTATACCTAGAAGACATCTCCAAGAAGTAGTCATTTCCTAAGGGTTCTTAGCAATAAAGATACTAGAATAATGATACCTACCATTTACAAATAGCAATATAGGAAATAAATTGAAAAAGAAAGAAAAAAAGAAAGAACAAAAGATAGGAAAAGAAAAGAAAAGAAAAAAAAGGCAGGCAGAAAATGAGAAGACATGGAAGCAAGATACAACCCTAGACTTCCAACTTGCCACAGTCAAACCCAGGGGACAATGAAGCAGAACAATTCAAAAGCCACCCACCTGAGCTCTCTGAAATGGTAACAGCAGAAGTAACAAAGCAGATGAATGAAGGACTACAAAAACAAGTCAGAAATAATTTCTCAGATGACTACAGAAGTGACAGGCATAATAAAGGACATGATTAGTAAATCTAGAGAAGATACAGGTAAAAAGATAGAAGAGCTTAGGAAAATGATGGAAACCATAAATGCCCAACAGAGGAGAAATGGAATCCACAGAATAGATTTAAACAGATATCTATGTGATTAAAAATTATATTGCAAATATACACAGCAGAATGAACCAATGTGAAGACAAAATATCATGTGTCAAAAACAGGATTGTGGTTAGCAATCATGAAAAGAAAAGATTTCTTAAAAATAGCAAGAGATCATGAAAAATTAATCCAACAGCTACTACAGGACCCAAAAAAGAGTAACATAAGACTGCTCAGAATCAATGAAAAAGCAGGAGACAACACATAAACAACATAAAAAACCTGTTCAGAGAAATTATGGCAGAAAACTTACTAAGTACGGAAAAAGAATTTGAAATACAGATGACTGAGAATTATAGAACTCAATTAGCCATGATACCGCCCCAAAAAGTCTACCGCCCCACATGTAATAATCTGGATTTCAAAAATTCATCGCAAGAACAGAATATTAAAAGTTGTTAGAGAAAACAAAATCACTTATACAAAGGAAAGCCCATCAGAATCACAGCAGACTACTTAACACAAAGCTTAAGTCAAGGATACCCTGGAGCAAAGCATTTCAAGTCCTAGAAGGAAAAAACTGCCAAGTCAGATTGATGTATCCCACAAACTATTTTTCCAATTGATGGAGAAATAAAAGATACTTCCATGACAAAGAACGGGAAGAAATTCATGAACACCAAGCCAGCACTCCAAAATGTTCTGAAAAACATTCTAGAAAGAGATACCAGGGATTACAAAGCTGTGAACCCCAATAGAATGAATCCCCCAACCAAGGTAAGCAATTAAAAAGAAGGGAGAAAAAGAACCCAAAATTAGGAAAATAACATGACAAGGCTAAGTCAGTAAATATCAGTTACAACTATCAATGCTAATGGTCTCAATTCACCAGTAAAAAGGCACAGACTGGCAGAATGCATCAAGAAGCAAGATGCAGTAATAAGCTGCAGACAGGAAACACATTTAATTCAAACAGAAAGTGGTAGACTGAAAGTACAAGGATGGAAAACAATACTCCATGCAACAAAAACCTGGAAAAAAGCAGGGGTAGCTATTCTGTTTGTAGATGAAGTGGAATTCAAGCCAAGACTGATTAAGAGAGACAAATAAGGTCACTACGTCCTTGTTAAGGGAACAATCCAAGAGGAAGAGATAATACAAACGAACACTAATGCAATTGTACTGGGGCCCCTCAATACACCACTGCCACAAATAGATCAAAAAAATTAACAAAGAAATACCAGAACTAAGCCAAATTTCTGAACAAATGGACTTGGTAGACGTTTACAGAGTATTCCACCCCAAACATCAGAACACACCTTCTTCTCAGCTGCACGTGGGGCAATCTTCAAAATAGATCACATACTGGCTGACAGAACATGCTTAAGTAAATGTAAAGGAACTGAAATTATTCCATGCGTATTATCAGACCATAATGCAATGAAACTGGAAATCAATGGCAAAAGAAAACACAAAAACACAAGGAAATTAAATAACACCTTCCTGAACAAATAAAGGGTCACAGATGAAATTAAAAGAAAAAATTAGATAGGTTCTACAATTAAATGAAAATGCCAATACAACATACCAAAACTTACAGAATGCAATGAAAGCAGTCCTATGAGGGAAATTTATAGTGGTAATTTCCCACATCAGGAAAACAGAACAAGTGTAAAAAAATTACCTAATGTTGAGCCTCAGGCCTCTAGAAAAAGAAGAACAAGTCAAGGTCAAAGCTGGTACAAGTGAAGAAATCATACAGCTCAGGGCAGAAATTAATGCAATGAAGACAAAGAAAACAAGACAAACAATCAATGAATCAAAGAGTTGATCGTTTGAAAGCTTAAATAAAACTGACAAACTCGGGGCTGGGGATTTAGCTCAGCGGCAAAATCGCCTGCCTGGCAAGCGCAAGGTCGTGAGTTCGGTTCCCGGTACCGGAGAAAAACCAAAAAAAAAAAAAAACTGACAAACTCAACTTTATCAAAAAAAAGGAAAGAAAAGACTCAAAGCCATGTAATTAGGGGTGAAAATATAATGAATCCTGCAGGAATACAGATGATCATCAATATCTAGTTCAAGAACCTGTATTCTAATAAGATGGAAAACATACAAGAAATGGAGATTTCTAGATACATATGAATTACCAAAGTTGAATGAAGATTCTAAATACACCAGGATCAGTCAATGAAATTGATGATATAATTAAAAACCTTCCAGGTTCTGATGGATTCACTGCTGAATTCTACAAGAAATTTAGAGAAGATCAAATGCCACTACTCTTCAAACTCTATAACAAAACTGAAAGGAAAGTAACACTCCCAAATTCATTCCTGGAAGTAAGCATTACCCTGGTATCAAAACCAGAGAAGGATCCAAACAAAAAAAGAGAACTGCAGGCCTCTCTCCCTAGTGACACAAAATCCTCAGTAGGGTACTAGCAAACAGAATGCAACAAATCGTCAAGATTATACACCGTGACCAAATAAGATTCATCCCAGGGATGTAAGAATGGTTCAACATATGCAAATCAGTAAGTGCAATACACCATATTAAGAGTCAGGAACAAAAACCACATGATCATCTCAATAGATGCAAAAAGGCCATCTGACAAAGTCTAATACCCATTCATGATAAAAAAAAAAAACAAAAAAAAAACGCTACAGAAAATTGGAATACATGGATTTTTTTTTTTTTTTGGAATACATGCTCTTTATCTCAATCTGATAACCTGACCAACAGCTAACATAATATTAAATGATCAAAAACTAAAAGCATTCATTCTAAACTCAGGAATAAGACAAAAATGTCCACTATCACTACTCTTACTACATGCAATCCTGGAAACATCAACCAGAGCTCTTAGAAAAGAGAAAGAAATACAAGGAATAAGGACAGCAAAGGAAGAAGTTAAATTACCATTATTTGCAGATAACATGATAACTCTACATAGAAGACCCAAAAAATTCCACCAAGAGACTCCTAAACTTAATAACCAAATTCAGTACAGTAGCTGGATACAAAGTCAACACTCCAAAATCAATAGCATACCTGTATAGAAATAACAAATTCACAGACAGAAATTAGGGAAATTACACAATAGTATCCAAAAAAATGAAATATTTATGAATCAACCTAACAAATAAAGTAAAACTACAGTAACCTGAAAAAGAAGATTGAACAAGATACCACAAAATGGAAAGATATCACTTGCGCTTGGATAGGAAGAATCAGTACAGTAAAAATGGCCATACTTCCAGAATTGTTATACAGATTTAATGCAATCCTGATCAAAATACCAATAGCACATTGTACAAAAGAAAACAATCCTAAAACTTATTTGGAACCAGAACAGTAGTAGAATATCAAAAGCAATCCTGGTCAACAAATGCGGTGGATATCACAATCCCTAACTTGGAATTATACTACAAAGCTACTGTGATGAAAACAGTATGACCCTGGCAACAAAACAGACTCAAGGATCAATGGAACAAACTCAAAGATGCAGAACAACTCCGGACACACTCAGGCACCTTATCTTTCATAAAGCAGCCAAATACCTTCACTGGAAGAAAGACAGCCTCTTTAATAAATGGTGGTGGAAAAACTGGCTTTCCACATGCCAAAGGCTACAACTAGACCCATATCCCTCACCATGCACTAAACTAAAACTAAAATGGATCAAAGATCTAACTATTAAAACAGAAACACTAGTTACAACCAATATGTACCATTTATCATTGTCACGTTATTTACTTGCGTTGATGTCCTACTTTTTCTACCTGTTTACTTGTTTGCTCTTCTTGA
>NW_004955423.1:3171866-3291310 GCF_000276665.1 Chinchilla lanigera | reverse complement strand
AACTCTGTATTGTCTGTACTGTGCTTGTGATATGTTGTAAAATGTTGTATGTCTGTTAATGTTTCCCTCCTTTTATCTTTAAAATAAAATAAAAAAAATTTAAAAAAAAAAAACAACAGAAACACTAAATCTGCTAGAAGATAGAAAAGCTAGAATTCTTGCTTACACAGGGGTAAGCAAAGACTTTACGAACAAAACATGATAGCACAGGAAATATGAGAAACAATCAACTGGGATCTCATCATATTAAAAAGCTTTTTCCACAGTTAAAAAAAGAATTCATCAAGAGAGTGATGAGACAACACACAGAATGGGAAAAAATTTTGCTGTCTGTTCCTCAGTCAAAGGACTATCTAGAATGTATAAAAAACTCAAATAAATCAGACGTCCCCAAAGACCCAATCCAAAAATGGGCATCTGAAATGAATACACTTCTCAGATGAAGAAGCACAAATGGCAAATACATGAAAAACTGTTCACCATAACTAGTCATTTGAGAGATGCAAATTAAAACAATGCTGCAACTCTATCTCACTCCGAAAGAATGGTTATTATCAAGAAATCAACCAATAACAAATGCTGGTGGGGCTGCTGGTAGGAGTGTAGATTGGTGAAACCACTGTGGAAATCAGTATGGAGATCCCTCAAAAAATTAAAACTAAAGGCTCCATTTGACCTAGCTTTTCCCCGTCTTGGTATCTTCCCAAAAGAATAAAAGCATCATACCACAGTAATATGTTTATAGTGGCACACCTATGTTTACAGTAGCATGGTTTGTAATAACTAAATCCTGGAAACAGCCCAAATGACCATCATCTGATGCATAGATAAAGAAGATGTGGTTTTTGTATACAATTAAGTACTGCTCTACCATAAAGAAGGATAAACTTGAGACATTTCCAGGTAAATGGATGCACCTTGAGACCATACTCTCAAGTGAAATAAACCAGATAAATCAGACACACATTTAAATACCACATTATTTCTCTGGCATGAGAAACTAAGAGTGTAAATAAAGACCAAAATGTAGCAGATACTGTGAAATTGGAAGACAAATAGGAAGGGGATGTAGGGAAGGGAGAGGGGGGAAAAGAAGGGGGAGAAGAGGAAAAAGATAATAAAAAATGGAAACAAAGCTTTTCTAAATGAGGAGAGGAGGGTCTGAAGGAAAGAGAAAGGGGAAAAAAGAAGAATCAAAATATAACATGTACAGGTACAAATTCCATATGATGAATGTTACCATTATGCATATCTAAAAATGTACCAATAAAATTAATTTTAAAAATTTTACAAAAAAAATCTTACTGGCTCTTGCCAGGGGTGAAACCTATTACACAGAATGTGAACAGTGCAATTCAATGTTGGAAATCATTTGTAATGGACAACATGCTGTAAAAGGCTTTGAAATACACTAATGATGAAATATACAAGTAAAACATTCTATATGTATCAATATATTTATCATGACATCTCAGTATCTATCATGACATCTCACTATCTAAACTAAAAGGCTTCATAGCAGGACTTTATCATTCTAATCTAAAGGATTTATGAAGAAGTGACAAATATGGCATTCAGATTTTTAGAACAATAATGACACTCAAGATATTTGGTTTCTTTCAAAATTGTGTAACTTTTTGATGCCAAAAATTTACACCAAGAAAATAAATAAGAAAGAAAATCCAACAATTTTGCTGGCATTTGCTGATTTTTTGAAAGCTTTGTTCTGAACTGTGGGGCAATTTATATTCCACCTAAATATATGACAACTGACAGACAACTTGCATTATTTTGTGGTTGTTGAAGATTTTGGCAATATATGTCAAATAAACTTTCCAAATATTGCCTGGTAGATGCAAAGACATTTTACACCTTGAATTTAGAAATTTATCCTGCAACTCAGCTACCAGGTCTCTATTCACACAGTAATAAATTGTGTGACATTGTGAACAGACTTGTAACACCTATTCCAAAAAGTAACCCAACTGTCATATTTGACCAAAAAAAAAGAAGAAAACCAAAACCACCAGTTGAACTATTCACAAGAACGAAGTGGAGATTCTGGAAAAAGTATTCCAAGTTTACAATACAGAAATGTATAGTACAATCTTTGGATTTCAAAACTACATAACACTGGCTTCCTATATGGTGAAGAAAAACAAAGTAGCATTGATAGTCAATAATATACTAGGATGGGAGTCAGGGGTATGGTTCAGCGGCATCTGCCTGACAAGCACAAGGTCCTGAGTTTGGATTTCTCCTTAAAAAAAAAAAAAAAAAAAAAACAGTAATGCACCATGATGATAAGATTGATGGTGAAATTGTATGTGGTGGTACACGCCTATAATCCCAGCACTCAGGAGACTGAGTCAGGAGGATCCTGTGGGTTTAAGGCTAACTCGGACTATGTAGGGGAGTCCTTGTCTCAAAAAAGCAAACAAACAAACAAAAGGATTGGGGCCAAGGATACAGCTCAGGGGCACAGCGCCTATCTGCTAAGTGCAAGGTCCTGAGTTCAATTCCCAATACCAGAAAAAAAGGATTGATAGTGAATCCTCAACACAAATGATGCCAGAAATGGTCACATTTTACAATAAAATGAAAGCCAGCCGGAGTAGATATTGTTGAGTTATGCAGCAACTATGATGTCACTTAAAACACGAAGCATTGGTCAACAGTTGTGCTTTACCGGAGCCTAAATATGTCAGGCATAAATAGTCACAGTTTACAAAGAAAATAACAAGCACAAAATATGGAGACATTTTCTTAGAGAATTGGGAATGGAAATGAAAAAATGACCAATTACAACAGAGGAAGAACAATATGTTTCTGCTCAAAGAACTCTATGAAAGAATTCTGGAGCAGACTGGAGAACAGACAGGTGAAATATCACAAAAACCTCCTAAGAACACAGGAAGACCAGCAAGATGTCAAGTGCATCCTACCAAAGACAGAAAAAAAAAAAAACAAAAAACCGCATGCTACCAGTGTAAGCAATACCTGTGTATGGAATGTGCTGTTCTCACATGTGAAAACTGCTGTATGTGTTATAACTGAAGTAAAGATTATTTTTGTGGTAAAGCTGTATTATAGGCCAGATAAAAATTTATTTATGTTGTTATTTTTAGATTTAGTAAGCAAACAAGCAGTTGATGTAGAAAATGTTGATGTTTATTCTAAACACTCCTTATATATTTAATATTTTATATTATTGCAATTTCACTTTCCTGGTAAGTGTACACTGATAACATGAAGTTCCTGATACAAGAGAAGACCAGAGAGGTGCCAAGTCTGGCTGGCCAAAAAAGAAAGGAAAGCTAAACACATCTGCTGTCAGTGTGAGCAAGACTTGTGTATGGAACATGCTGTTGTCATGTGTGAAGACTGACTTAGGTGTGATAACTAAAGCAAGGTTTATTTCTGTGGTAGAGTTTTGCTTTTATTTTCTTTGTTGTTCACACTGGAATTTATTTCTGCTATTTTTTTTAGATCTTGTAAGCAGATAAACAGTTGATGTTGAAAATGGTGATGTTTATCCTACACACTCATTACATATTAAAAATGTAAATTTTATTTTTCTGTTAAGTACACACTGTTTAATATAATAAAACTCGTAAAATTAAAATTAATAATTCAAAAGTAGTACTCCTAAAAAATAAATATGGGTGTTACACATCCTGATAATGCCCCTTTTCTAAAAATTTACTGTTATCTCCCCTAGGGTTGAAGACACCAATACAATAAGAAAAAAATCCAGATTCAATGCAATCCCTCATAGAAACCCAATGACATTTTTGCAGAAATAAAAAAACCCATCCTAAAATGAAATAGATCCCAAATTTTAAAAAAATCCTACCAAAGGGAAAAAATCCTGCATATACAAAACCTGAAAATCCATCAAAGACCTAAAAGTAAACAAAATAAAATTAACAGGGGATACATCAAAATAAAGTGGGGAAAACATCCTAACAGTGGAGTTGGCAATAATTTCTTGGATATGATACCAAAAGCACAGCAACAAATGTGAAAACAGAGAAATTATATTATATTAAACTTTAAAACTTTTGTGCTTCACAGGAATCAAGAGAATGAAAAGTCAACCTATGCAACAGGAAAAAATATTTTCAAATCATGTAGCTGATAAAAGGCTAACATCCAAAGTATATTAAAAACTTACAAATGAAAAACAAAAAACTTCAAACAACCTAATTTTTAAAAAACTGGGCAGAAGATCTGAATGGATACTTCTCCAAAGATGATATACAAACGACCAATATATGAGTATATTAAAAAATGCTCAACATTACTAATCATCAGAGAAATGCAAACCAAGACCACAATTCTATCATGTCACACCTATCAGGAACAGAAGGAAACTATCTCAACATAATAAAAATGTAAGATAAAAATGTCCATTCTCACAATTTCTATTCAATATATTACTGGAAGTTCTAGCTACAATAATCAGGTAAAAAATAAAATGCACCCAAACTGGAAAGAGAGAAGCAAAATTATCTATTTGCCGACATTATGACCCTATGTAAATATCCTGAAGGTTCCACAAAAAGTTACAGGTAATAAATGAATCCCCAAAAGTAGCAGGATATAAAGCCAACGAACAAAAATTAGCGGCATTTCTATAAACTAAAAATGACCAATCAAAAAGAAAATTTCATTTAACACAATACCAAAAAGAATACTTATGGGTTATATTAACCAAGGCACTAAAAAAATGACTTGTACAGTGAAAATTAGAAAGTATTACTGAAAGAAACTAAAGAAGACATAAATAAATGGAAATATATTCAAGGATTAGAGCACAAAAATAAACCTATACGTTTACTGTCAAATGGTCTCTGAAAACGCTGGAAAGATGGGGGAAAGGATAGTCTCTTCCACCAACAGTGCTAAAGAGAGCTAAATATCCACGTGCAAAAGACGTAGGTTGGACCCAAACCCAATACTTTACACAAAAATTGACTCAATGTGGATAAAGATCAAAATATAAGATCTAAAACTACATAACTCTTTGAATACAGACCAAATGCTTCTTGACACTGGTTTCTGCAGTGATTTCTTATATATGATATTAAAGGCATAGACAATAAAAGAAAAAACAAACTGGACTTAGTGAAAACTAAATTTTGTGGAACAAAAGACAACCTAAGCAAAGTAAAAAGACAACACAGAATGGGAGAAAATACTTGCAAATCATGTATTTCATAAGGGATTTATATTCAGAATACACAGAGAATTTGTACAACTCAAAAACAGAAACACAAGTGACCTAACTTAAAAATGTTTAAAAGTCTTGGCCAACAAGTATACAAAAAGAGATACATCACTAACTATCAGGGAAATGGAAATCAAAATCACCACAAAAGCTGGTATAGTAGTGCATGTCTGTTTCTCAGTACTTGAGATGCTGAGGCAGGATGATAATATGAGTCCAGGAGTTTGAGACAAGCCTGAACAACATAGAGAGACCAATGTTAAACAAATAAAAGCAAATACACAATACAGTATCATCTTACACCCAGCAGGGTGGCTACTATTTTTTTAAAAATATCAAGTATGGATTGGTGAGGATGTAGAAAAATAGGAGCATCTGTGTACTGCTGGTTG
The DNA here is from genome assembly GCF_000276665.1 of Chinchilla lanigera. Classification (NCBI taxonomy): domain Eukaryota; kingdom Metazoa; phylum Chordata; class Mammalia; order Rodentia; family Chinchillidae; genus Chinchilla; species Chinchilla lanigera. The sequence goes on along the minus strand of NW_004955423.1, from coordinate 3,285,685 downwards.
GAATGTCAAATCATACAGCCACTATAGAAATCAGTGTGATGGTTTCTCTGAAAAATAAAAATACAGTTATCATATTAATCTAGCAATTCCACTTCTGAGTGTATACCCAAAGAACAGAAAACAGGGTCTCAAAGAGATGGTCATCCACATTTACAGGAACATTAGTCATAACTAGATTATGAGCATTATCCAAACTAGATTAGTAAACAATGTGTCCAACAGTGTATAAAAGATAAATAAAATGTGAGATATATGTAAATGGAATATTATGTAGCATTAAAAAGGAAGAAAATTTGGCAAAATGCTACAAAATGAACTTCAAGGATATTGTGCTAAGTAAAATAACCCAATTTCCCCAAAATGAATACTGTATGATTCTGCTTACAAGATATGATGAAAAAAAAAAAAAATACAGTGTGCTTACATAAAACGTATTGTTGTGAAAGACCCATTGCTATGAATCCCTCTCAAAATACTCTCCCTCACTTAAACATACTTATCCCATTTTTCTTGCCACTTTCTGAAGTAGTTCTGGAACTACTCTTTTATGTCTTCAATTGTGCTGAGATGTGGCTGCCTCAGTGCCCTGAACTGATACAAAATGTTTACATTTCGTAGTCATTTTGACTTTGGGGAAGTGACAGATGTGGTGAAAAAGGTAGATGAGGACATACTGTAGTATCTTCATGAGGCTGCTTTTCCACAAGATTGCACTGGGAGCAGCATTCACTGTATTTTTTTTTAATCATACCTTGATTCCAGAACTGCTTCAGAAAGTGGCAGTGTTGGGCATGGTGGCTCATGCCTGCAATCCCAGCACTTGGGAAGATCGAGGCAGGATGACTGTGGTGAGTTCGAGGCCAGTGTGGGCTACATGGTGAGTTTGAGGCCACCCTGGACTACATACTGACTTCAAGCCCAGCCTGTACTACATAAGAAGACCTTCTCTAAAAAAGAAACAAAGACAGTGGCAATAATGATGGGATAACTGTGTGTGAAGCAAAAGGGAAATATTTTGAAGGAATTGATGTAATGCATCTTTTACTGTAATATTTAAACATTCACCATAATTTTGATCATTCATTGTATATAAGACACTGTACTTAAAATTGGGGTGGGGGATTATAAGTAGATATGGATGGGGACCAATATTGTATCTATCTATTTTCCCAAGTATGAGGGAAAGGATCCAATAGTTAAGAATATAAAAGAGATCAGTGTATGTATAATTATACGTTTTATTTGTGGTTTTTGTTACTTTAGAGCTAAATTATGTATTGTTCTGATATAATAATCTTTAAGAGCACAATTGGACACCAAATTACCCTGATTCCAATTCTAGTCCTTTCACTGCTAAACTATGAGCTAATATTTATAAAATATTAACAGTGCTGCCTGGTATATAGTAAGCACTATATAAATGTTTTTCTGGTTTTTCTCCGGTACTGGGAACCGAACTCACGACCTTGTGCTTGCCAGGCAGGCACTTTTGCCGCTGAGCTAAATCCCCAGCCCAGCACTATATAAATGTTAAATGAAATAAGCTGGGTTTATCTGGTTTTGCTTTTTTAATCAGGCAAAAACACCTGAGAGCTTGTAAAGTGTAAAAAGAAAAACATTACACAAACCTCTGTGAAAAAAAAAAATCTAAGGTTATTACAATTTTAGTTTCTAATCATTCAGTCAAAAAACATGTGCCTATAAACAGAGAGTATTACAGGAGGTATCAATATTTAGTGTCTTATCTTGCCATATTTTTAAGCCATTCAGTTAATACATGGTTCAGTTTACAAGCACTATACAGATACTGAGAGAAAATAACTTCCTGGTGAATTAAAGTAACTCTCTAAAAAGTTGAATCAAACAGTTTCAAACAAATGAAGTGAGGATACAGAAGTCATCCACACATGGATGCCACTCGCCGGGCGTGGTGGCGCAAGCCTGTAATCCCAGCACTAGGGAGGCTGAGGCAGGAGGATCATTTGTGAGTTCGAGACCATCCTGGGCTACAAAGTGAGCTCAAGGCCAGCCTGAACTGTATATCGAGACCCTGTCTCAAAAAGACAAAAAAAAAAAAAAAAAAACACATGGATGCCACAGATTACACAAAAAAATTCATAGTAATGAGAGAAAGCAGGGGGAATAAAACATGTTATATTGACAAAATAAAAAACCAAAGACAGAAACTGATAATCTTTAAGACAGAAAGTAAACAAAATGACCATTAATTATGTTGTGTCAAGCTGACTGAATTAAGAAATACCTAGCAGATTAGTAAAGGATACTTCTGAGTGTTTCTGAGTAGACCACCGAGGCATGACCTTGGCTACTATAATCTGATCCCTGGCCCCTTCCCCTACTTCTGCTTCCCAGCCACCATGAACTAACAAGCATCTTGCTCTGCCATGTCCTTCCACCATGATTAAACTCTACTTCTTTAAATTGTGGATGTCATGTACTTTGTCTTAGCAAGAGAAAACCTCACTAATACACAATGTAAATATTTAGAGATATTTTGATCCTGAAGACAACAGAGTGGTGAACGACATTAGCAAGAAAAATGGTTTTGAAACCAGTTTGGACATGACGATATCAGAATACATGAAAAAATGTCCAAGTTGGTTTTATTGAAAGATGTGTTTCATAAATATCAATGAAAATGTTCTGAGTACAGCAATGCATTTGTTAGAAAGGAAGCATACTGAAGGAAGGCAGTATAAATATAAACTGTCACAGGATTATTTAAGGGGGAAAAATAAAAGTACAACCCTTTAAATTGAGAATAAAATCCTTTTTAACAACCTTAAAACTTAAATCTGCTACTACTGTTAAAGATGAAATTTGATTAGACATTAAAGTATTGTGTCAATACTGATTATCCAACAAACATTTATTGAGGACCACTGTGCAAAAACTGCTCTATAGAGTGCATATACAATGGGTAACAAGGTAGATAAAATCTTGCCCTCACGTAAACCTTTACCCTGCTGACTTAGTGAAACATGATTATTCTAAAGACTTTAGGATCATTTCAACCTAATTTTGTTATTCAGGATACAGAATGTTTGTATTATCAAAATTGATATCCAACTACTATATATTAGATATTATTAACATAAACCCAAGATATAATACATTTAATACACCTTTTTTTTGAGACAGGTTTTCACTATGTAGTTTAGGGTGGACTTAATCTGACTAGGTAGCCCAGGCTGGTTCTGAACTTGTGGCGATCCTCCTGCCTCAGCCTCCCAAGTGCCAGGATTACAAGTGCACACCACCATACCTGGTCATTTAATACTTTTTTAAGCTTTTATAATATTTTTTGTAAGACTCTTGCTAACAATAGTGTAATTTTTCACTAATGGCATTAACTCTTGTTAATTCGAGAGTAAGATCAGTTTAATGATTAATTATAATGGAATCAGGGAGAAGGAGTGCAAGGAGAAAGTTGAATAATTCACAGTTCCAGCCTGGGCAGTGATGCTGTTTTCACAGAGAGGCACTGTGGTTTGGAGAGCATAGAGCTAAATTTTACAATGAGCTAGAAGTAGCTCAGGACATATAATTCAAAATGTCAGGTGGCAGTTAAACACGAGAGTCTCAAACTGCAAAGTGATCATCAGCATTAAATCTTCTATCTCACACATTCATTTCTTATTAAATATTCACCATCTTGATTAGGTTTTTTTGATAAAACACAAATGTGGGGTGGGGATAGAGCTCAGCACTAGAGCATGTGTTTACTGTGAGCATGCACATATTTCTGGTTTCAATATCAAACATAAAGCAAAACTAAGGGCCGGGGATATAGCTCAGTGGCATAAGCGTCTGCCTGGCAAGCGCAAGGTCTTGAGTTCAATTCCCAGTACCCAAACAAAACAAAACACCTAAATAAACAACCAAATAACCAAAAAAAAAAAAAAAAAACCCAGATATAATCACACCATTTCCTCACATTTAAACACCTTCAACAGTTTCTCTTCAATCTGTTAACATCTTTAAGTGGTTTGCACGTTTCAATAAAATGGATCCAGGCTTCTTCTCTAGTCTTAACTTCACCCTAGCCACTCCCCCATCCATATCTCACAGTGAACTCTATACTATTTTCTTTTTTTGGTACTGGGAATCAAACTCAGGACCTTGTCCTTGCCAGGCAGGTGCTTGTGCCACTGAGCTATATCCCAAGCCCCATACTGAGCTCTATACCCAAAACGTTTTTGTTTCACCAAATTTTCCCTTTTGCTTCTCAATTTTTGCAGTGTGTTGTTTCTCCTTCCACAAATTTTTACTGAGATAAATTATCAACACTTCCTCCAAATTTCAGTTTGTCATTTCTGGGAAGCTTATAGTTCCAAATTTCCAATAAATATTTACTGCATGTCTACTATGAATAAAGTGTTACCCTACACAATTGAATATATATTAATATATAAAACACAGTGCCTTTCCCTTCTAAGAACATAGACAATCACACAACACTAACCACACTTGATTGTAACTACAAAGACTATAACTAATACTGTTTCAAGTATGAGCTAAAACCAGTTTAATTACACTATTAACCAATTCATACAACATTAAACGAATCTTTACTAAGTACCAATCATCTGACAGGGAGGAGGCCCATAGTTTTCAGCTAAACTAGACCTGAAAATGTTTAAAATACCAGTTCTAACAGTCATCTCAAATGAACTATAGATAGAAGATTTAGTTTCTAATTCTAGTTTTGCAATTACTTTCCTAATTTCAAGCCCAGTCACTTTTTATGAACCTCACAGTCTTAAGTGTAATGAAGAAATAATTAAATTAATATCAGTATAGAGACTTTCAAAGTATTACTTCTTGATACTTTCAAAATCATTTATTTAAATAATTTGAAAAAGAATAAGAAATAGTCAAACAATGAATTCCTAACCTGTAGTAAAATATAAACTTCAGTGTATTTAAGAGAATGCCACTTAACTTGTCAATACGAATATCCAGTTAGATTAAACTGTTTTATGAAATGATTTCTAAAGCCTAAATCAAACGCTTTAGTTTATGCCTTCTCTGCCCATTATTTCCTATGGCATCCTCTAATTAAAATTCTATTTTTTTCTTCAGGGCCCAACTCAGATGAAGAGTCGAATTCTGAAACTGAGTTATATCCATCAGCCTCCGAAGAGAAAAATTAGTTTAAAATCTCGTAAATTCACATGAAGCAGTCTCAAAGTGAAACTACTAAATCAAAAAACTGGATATACTTCACATCTATGACAAAAGAAAAGCAAGGTTCTATATTTAGTAGTAATTTGTCTAAAAACCCTTGTAGGGAGATGAATGAACAGCATAAGATGTGCTCAATATCCAACCCTGTATTCAATCTCTAAAGCAGAAGCTTAAGAGAGGAAAAGCAACAAATTGGTCCCACTGGGGAAGAACCTTTCCTTGCTTTCAACTTGCTAGAGGGCAAACAGGCTTCAGGTATCTAAGTCCCAGGTCACTACTATAGCCAACCCAACTAGCCAAATTTCAAATACAGATGAAAAACACTAGTCAAAATGTCCTAAACTTTTTAAAATCTTTCATTTCTTAAAAATTATACTGCATGTATATCATATTACATATCTCTAATGATAAAAATTTTTTTCAAAAATACTTTACAGCAAATAGCAAGCATCCTCAGCTATAGAAATTAGAAACGTTATTAGAGTTCTAAACCACAGTTCTTCAATTTCTTCCTCCATTATTTTTTCCTCTCAGGGAAATGAGGAAAAGTTTTCTTTACTTCTTAACATGTTACTTATCTTCCTAATCTTCTACATTAGTCTAACACAGTTTTATAAATCTTCAATTTAAAGAAATAACTAGTAAAAGCCAGAAAAATAATGCTCAATAAGGAAACACTTCAATTTCCACAACGCAGATTACTGCCTTTGCTTGAAAATAGTTATCAAAATCAACAATGACACTACATCTTAAGTACTTAACCAAAAATATCACTAGTCAATATTTCAGCCTGATTGAAAGAAGATTTTGAGGACATTTTCTCCTTTCAAAATGCTTATAACACTGCCTCTGGACTGTCCTCACTGGCTCCTTCCCATAACCAAAAAGGAGCTCAAATGTTAAATACTGCTATCATAGTCCAGACAGCATTCTGGATGCCTATTTTCTGAGAGAGAATTTGTTCCCTGACCTATGTTTAACAAACATCTACTGCATACAGTACCTAGGCACTATACTACTAGGATAATGAGACATGGAAGTGTCTCCAAAGAACTCATACTTTAATAAAAGACAACCTACTCCAACTACAGTGTAGTCAGGCCTGACTCAAAGCTCTTAAGATATTGCTTGAAATAGATTACTTCAGAAGAAAAGCTGACAACCAGGAGAAAGGCACTGGCAACTTCGGAGACAGGGGGCTGCAGAGACTTACAATATATACTTAAAATATCAGACTTAGTTTATTTATGTAATTCTAGGCATGGGGCACAGCTGCAATGAAATGATTATCTGCTGTGTTAGAGGAAAGGGACAAATAGAAGAAAGCAAGCAGTATACAGAGGTCGGCAAGTAAGGCTAGAAATCTGGCAACTCCAATAAACAAAATTACAGACAGAACATAAATAATTTATGGTATGTTCACAATGGAGTATTACTCACCAATTAAAAAAACCATAGATATATTCACAATGAGTTGGATGAAATTCAAGAAACACGATGTTAACTTAGAGAATGTAAGTATGTATAACTCTACATATATAAATGCCAAGAATATTAAGACTACATCTATGTTGCTAAATTTATAAAAGATGTTTACCTCAAGACAAGCTATTGGACTAAAAAGGGGAAAAACACAAGAAACTTGCTGCATAATGAAATGTTCTGTATATTCATCTAGATGTAGTTTAACAACTTTAAATTTTACAAGTTTCCATATGTAAGTTATACTCTGATGAAGAAAAAGAACATATATAACTGTAGTAAAATGTCAACCATTACTGATAACCAGTGTCATCCTACAAGCATTAAGGTAAACCAGTGTCATCCTACAAGCAATTATCAAGCTTATAAATAATCACACGAGAGAGTCCACTGCAGATTCAACTAGCAAACAAATTCCCTATAAGACCTTGAAGCCCAAAACTCCATTTCAAGAAGATCTACAAGCAAATGCTCTTTATAATAAATGCTACAAAAGTAACATATTCTTTGTAAAGGCAAAAGAAAATGTTTTTCTACATAACAGCACTTACAAATAAGTATCACACTAATTAATAAAGGAGTGAGAAAACTTAACAGAATGCACAGCACAATCAGTATTCTTTAAAGTATCACTAGTGTCATTATTACACACTAGCAATAAAATGAAGTTTTGCTTCAAAGCATGCCTACATCACTGAGACATTATCTAAATACACATAACTCAATTAGAGCATTTATCATCTTGCACATTTTTTTAAACGAACATTGATGCTAGCAGATTTTCTGACAACTAAGACATCTGCTTAGATTGGAGAAAGGCTAAGTTAACTAAAATTTTGTAAAAGTACTCTTTTTACACTATACCCGGAATTCATAATTTCACTTACCAAAAATAAACACATTTATCAATAGCTTATAGTATCAAAATGTATTATTTTACATATCAGGCAAAAAATACTAATCATAATTCAGTTTTTTTTAAAAAATTTTGGTAGTACTCGGGACTAAACCCAGGGCCCTCCCTAAGTTGCTCTCCCTAGGCTCAAACTAATGATTCTTCTGCCACAGCCTCCCAGTGTGCTGGGCTGACAAGTGTGTACCACCATGCCACAGTACAATTCAATTTGTTCAAAGTTAACAGTCTTAGAAAACATACTAGAATGTTACACTTAAAAAGCCATTCAGGGGGCTGGTGATTTAGCTCAGCGGCACAACACCTGCCTGGCAAGCACAAGGTCATGAGTTCGATTCCCGGTACTAGAGGAGGGGGAGCCCTTCAGTAGACATACCCACAAGAAAAACGTTAAGATAATAATTTACAATTCTGAACACAGTATTAACAAAAAGAACCACCAATTTGGAAACTTTCATTAATAGATAACAAAGTAACATTTATGAAAGCAAAGACTACTCATATATTGTATTACCTAAGAAAAGCAATGAAATAATCCAATAAATCTTATACTGAACTGGCGAAGGTTCAGTAATTGTCATTAAATCAAACATCATCTTCATTTTTTAACATGTTAGGACAGTCACTGGAAACTATGCTTTAAACAACCTCAACATAAAAGAAGAAAAACTAAGAATTTAGTCTCATAATTTGATGGGGTTTTTTTCCCAGTCTTATCAAATCAACTAAACCAAAGTCAGTAGCTTATCAAAAAGTCAACTCTACATATTTCAGTATTTTATTTAAACATTCTCTTATTCTGGACTTGAAGGCATATTTTTTAAAACCAACTTTCCATTTTATTCCTACCCTGGTATGTAACATTTAACCAAGTAATTTTGTACTTACCTAGATTTTGTCTTACTAACATCTTGCTGCAGGAACAATCTCATCCGAAATTAAATCAAACCTGAAAGGATACATGTAAAAACCACTGTTTAATTTTTTGCTTCTAGTACAAATAACTACATTTTTCTTTTAAATAAAAAACTGCAAATAATTTTCTTAATAAAACACCTGAAAAAGTGTTCAACTAAAATATGATAACTTTAGCTTAGGAAAAAATCACTGCTAGGTATTTTTTTTGAGGAACAAATTTTATTGTCTTTTAAAAAATTTTTATAACACTTTAATTTTCACAGCATAGCAATGGCAATAATTAAAGTTAGTAGTCATTTTTCAGTATCGATGGGAAATTCTTTTCAAAAACCCCTCAAGATTACCAAAATCTGCAGATACTCAACTACCTTACATAAAATGGCATGATCTTTGCACATAACTTACACATATTCCTTTCATGCTTTAAATTATCTCTAGATTACTTATACTAAGTACATGTAAATGCTATATAAATAGATGCTACACTGCATTGCTTAGGGATTATAAGAAAAAATAGTCTGTACATACTTAGCATAGACACAATTATTTTTTCTAAATAGTTTAAGTCCAAGCTTGGCTGAATTCATGTATGCAAAACCCACCAATAAAGAAGGCTGACTACATTTATTATTAAAACATACCCCTAGGTTGTTGTTACCAATTATTATGTACAACCAAAATACATCCAAAAAGCTTCAGCTTTTAAAAGGGGTACAATACAGCATACAATGTACTAATATTAATCATAATAATATCTAAGACTGATGAAGGACTAATGCTAAGCATCAGTCTAGAAAGTAGCATGTGCTGATATTCCCCTGCTCCCTCTACTTAATCTTCAATATTCCCCTGCTCCCTCTACTTAATCATCAATCTTGTAAAAACTGACTTCTACTATTGAAAACGTACCTGTCAAAAATCTACCTAATCATATTTCACATTTCATAAATTATGAAAATTCAGTATTGTCTTACCCCAAACAATACATGTCACCTTCCCCTCCCTGAAACCAGTCTGGTGTTACTCTGAATTCTCTATTCTCAAAAATGGCACCACCACCACACTTCAATTCTCAAGGCAGATTACTATAGCTGATCCACTTCCAAATTAATTGTTATCTCAACTGTGTCTTCAATTCTCAAGGTAGGTTACTATAACTGTTCCACTTCTAAATTAACTTATCTCAAATATGTCCTCATAATTGAGTAATAATTTATAATGGTTGTCCTATATATATACTTATATGCTTTAAGTTCTGCAATACTACTCATCAGTGATCTCAGCTTTATCTATCTCCAATCACTACTTTCTTATCCATGTTTCTACCAAAGTAAACCTCTTCAGTTCTCAGAATACCACCTCCCAAGATTCTCAGCTTTCATGCCTTTCCACAAGGTAAACTATAATTACCTACCGATAACTACTTTCTACCTCTCTTTACCTTTGCTAACACCTTTTTACTAGTCCTTCAGTAATTAGCTCAGTCACTCTACTCTGGCAGATCCTCCTTTAACTCCTTCAGCTGTGTAAAACTGTTTCTGAATTACTATAGCAATGGTAAAGCTATCAACCTTTTCTGTTTATTTGCATATTTTCTCAACTACAGTAGAAACACATTGAGGACAATAATTCACTAATTTCATTTCAGCAATCTTACCGGAAGACACAGTAAAAGCTTAGCAATGTGGGCTAAGTAAGAGATTCAAATTCTGTATTGTATGCCAAATATGTATGGGATATAGAAGATTGGCAAGTACAGTCAGGCTAACCCATTTAATTCTACACAGAATTTAACTTCTACACAGACTGCAAGACAAAATTATTTATCATTCCCAGAAAAATTAACATTATGAAATAACTATCTCAAAGTAAAAATACAACCGACAAAAATCATCCCAGTTCCATCTTTTATTGAGTGAATAGTTTACTTCACTATTAGTACCAACATTTTGGTACTAAATGTTTCTATCCTTACCAAAAACAAAGTTTGTGACTCAGAAATCATTTAAGTACTAGACTTGAGCAGAAGAGTTGCAGCAGAAACAAATATAGTTTTAGTACTAACAGTGTCGATAATCTACAAAAATGGTTCTCAAACCTAGTGTGCATCAGATTCACCTGAAGGATTTATAAGACACATTATTAGGAACTGTCCCCAGCTTTAGTAGGAATACAGTGAAGCTTATGAATTTGCACTTAATTATTAAGTTCCTAAGATGATGGTGTTCCTATGTTGAGGATCACACACTGAAAACCACAAACCTAGAATTTTCTGCAATTCCAGAGTTCAGAATATTCTCTCTGCCACCAAGTGCCATCAAAGTTGCCTAGAATTGGACACTGGGACCTCTTACTAACTACACACTATAAATGAAAGTGGAAGCATTAGAAGTCCACGCCAAATTGCTGAGTTTGATAGGTTAAAAACTGGCCCCATAAAATATATTCATTCCCTGATCTCTGGTAGCTGTGTATGTTACTTTATATGAGGAAGGAAAACTACGGTCTTTGCAAATCTGATTAAGAAATTGGGTGGTGGGGAGGATGAGATAGATTATCCTAGATTATCTATGTAGGCCCCAGGTTCAATCATATCTATCTTTGTTAGAAGAAGGCAGGGAGAAATTGGACTCCACCCAGAGGAAGAGACAATGAGAAGAAAAGTCCATCATTATAGGATAAAAATTAAAATTTTGAAAACGCTGGCCTTGAAGATTGGAGGAATGTGATCACAGTCAGGAATACCAGCCTCAGGAAAAAAGACAAAAAACCGACACTCTTCTAGAGCCTCCAAGGGAGAACAGCTGTAACAACACTTTGATTTTTTTTTCCCCTGTAATTAATAATGATGTCAGAATTCTGGCCTCCAGAACTGAGAGTGAATAAATCTCTATTGTTTGTTTAAGCCACCCAGGTTGTGGTAATCTGTTAAAGCAGCCATAAGAAACTCATATGCTAATGAAGGCAAACTTCCAAGGAAATGAATTAGAAGCACCTCTACATAAAAGGTATTACAAACCAAACTCCATCTTTCCCTCCAAAGCTCTAATCCTATATCTAACTGTATTTGAAGAAAGAAGGTTTCAGAGGTAAATTAAATGAGATCATAAAGATACTGCCTTAATCTACTATGAGTGGTCCATGTAAGAAAGGAGACAAGGCATGCACACACAGTGGAAAGGCTATCTATAGGACAAGAGGCATCAGGAGAAGTAAAACCTACCAATATTGTGATCCTGAACTTCCAGTCTTCACAACTGTTGTTAAATCCACTCACTCTTTGTTATTTTGTTATGGCAGCCCAAGCAGGTTAAAATACAAAAATGGATATATATGGTTGCAACAATGTAACTATACTTTATTATATGCTTAAAAATGGGTAACAGTAAAATTTGTCAGGTGCATTCATTACAATAAACATAAAATTATATACAAATACCACATATGTATATAAAACCAACTTCAGTAAAAGATTTTTATTTTGCTCCAATCATACCTCACCATTCTGCACAACAAAATATGAAAGCTTATTCTTCCTGAAATTTTGTATCCTTTCATCAATACTGCTCCTTTCTCTATCTACTCTTCTTTTTTTGGTTTTTCTCCGGTACCGGGAACCAAACTCACGACCTTGCACTTGCCAGGCAGGCGCTTTGCCGTTGAGCTAAATCCCCAGCCCCTCTCTATCTACTCTTCCATCTCCACATAGCCTTAGGTAAATGCCACTCTACTGTCACCATTTTTAGATTCCCCATTTAAATGAGATCATGTGGTATTTGTCATTTTGGACTGGCTTTACTTAGCATGAGGTCCTCCAGCATAAAGTTATCCACATGCCACTCGTGACTCAATTTCTTTCTTCTGAGACTGAACAGTATTCCATTCTGCCTATATGTTTTCTTTACTGACTCATACAAAGATGGACTGTTGGACTGCTCCCCTATCTTAGCTATTGGGATTAATATTAATATTGCAATAAATACAGGAATGCAGAAACCTCTTCAGCACAATGATTTCAACTCCTCAGACATAAACCCAGAAGTGGAATTTCTGGACCACATGGTAATTCTATTTTGTTGTGCTCTGAGGAACCTCCACGCTCGTTTCCGTAATGGCTATATTAACATACATCCCATCAACAGTACAAAAGGGTTCCCCTTTCCCCATGTCCTTACCAACACTTGTTATCTTTCATCTTTTTTATTTTTCCCTGGTACTGGGGATTGAATAAAGGGCCTTCACTCTGAGCTACATCACCATCCTTTTATTTTATTTTTCACTTTGAGACAGGACCTCCCTAAGTCACTAACTTGCCCAAGCTGGGCTGGAATTGGGATCTTCTCTCCTCAGCCTTCCAGAGTACTAAAATTACAGGCATGCACCACATTACCCAGTTTTTTTCATCTTTTGGTAACAGCACTTAAAGAAGATCTTATAAAGAAGATTAACACTGAAGTGTTTTTAAATTCACACCTAAAAAGTGTAATTGGAATACTGTGTAAGCACTGAGAAACATGTACAAAACAGAGACTAAGGAAAAATTACAACAAAATATAATGTAGTATCCTGGGACAGAAAAAACACCGGTTGCATTTCTATATACTAACAGTAACAAATCCAAACAGAAAATTAAGAAACAGTTCCACTTACACTAGTAAACATTAATTTAACCAAATATGCAATATACTGTATACTAAAAACTACAACACAGTGCTAAGAGAAATCACAGAAGACACTAATAAATGGAACCATATCCTGGGTTTGTATATTGGAAGACATTGTTAAAATGCCAGTACTACCCACACTAATCAAAAGATTCAAGTATAATACTTATTAAAATCCCAATGGTGTTTTTTGAGGAAACAAGAAAATACACCCTTAAGCTCATATGGAATTTCATCTGACCCCAAAGCGTCAACAAATCTTAAAAAAAAATAATAAATTCAGAGATCTCACATTTCCGGATTTCAAAACATACTAAAAAGCAGTAGTAATCAAGACAGCCTTGGTAATGGTTTAACATCATATAAAGACCAATGGAAGAAAACAGCCCAGAAATAAGTTTAAGCATTTATGGTTATATAATTTTTGACAAAGGTTCCAAGATTACACAATGGCATTGCCTGGAAATAAGTAATACGAAAGAATTACTAAGACACATGAAGAAAATTCTGAAAGTAAAAGACATGGTCATCCTCATTGTGGTGATGATTTTCTGGGTATATGCAGTTATCAAACCTGTTCAAAATTGCCAACTTTAAACACATGACTTATTATGTCAATTATACTTTAATAAATTTAAAATTCACAATATGCAAATAATAAATTTAGTGAAAAATTCAAATCTTAAATTTAAAAAGTTATAATGACAATAAATTAACACAAAAAGAACACTATCACTTATAAACAAAAAACCACAGGCAGTCTTTTTTTTGGGGTACTGGTAATCAAACTCAGCACCTTGCACTTGCCAGGCAGGCACTGTGCTGCTGAGCTGTAGCCTCAGCCCCAACTATAGGTAGTCTTAGAAATTTTGTCACAGCCACAGAAATCTGGGTAATTTATATACTATATGCTTACCACTATTTACGATTCCAAAGGACCAAACTCTAGTGAGCCAGAAGTACATGAGTTCTTGCATATACTACAGTCCCACTGAATACATGTAGGCAGCCAACCAACAAAAACCACAATCCCCAAAATCTAACTAAAATAATCCCACACCAGACACCTCAAGTGTCTGGCACAAACAAGAATTATCTCTGGAGAAAGAATCATCTTGTACATCTTAAGCCTGGAAAAAGCAGTTAGAATTTTAAATGTAAAAAGCATGGCACTTAGAGAAACAGTGGAGTTAATAAAAATTCAGAATATAAACTTTGTTCCAACCACTGGGTAACAACATATGTACAAGGTATCAAGGGAAAAATAAACAGAGATAAGAAAGAATGCTGCATCTGAAAAATAGAGTGATACTGTAAGTCTGCTCTCAACATAAAAGATTCCCCAAAATATGTAGTTTGGGTAGTAAGAAACGAAGCCCTATGAGGTTAATGTCAGATGACAGAGCCCAAGCCCACCAGAACAGATGCAAATTAATGGAATCCACAGAAGCAAGAAAACCGTAGGGCAGGCTTCAAAATATGACAATCAACTCCACCAAAATCTACAAGTAACTACCAACTTAGTCACAGGGACACCTCCAAGACTCCAAGACAAAAAAGCAACAACTGAAAGCCTAGCATAGAGGTTAGTAGCTGCAAACATTACACACACCAAGTTTGCAACTCTAAGCTCAGACAAGTTAACTAAAACAAAGGTCAACAATTCTAAAAAATATTTAACAGAATCCAGTCACTAAAATATACCTATAATGCCCAGTTCTGAAGCAAAAATAAAGTGATATATAAAGAAACAGGCAAGTTTAACCCACATTCAGGTAAAGAGGCAAGCAAATAGGTAGTTTCTGGGTACTACTCAATGTTGGACACAGTATATAATGAATCAAAGCAGTTACAGTATATTACAAAAAGTAAAATATATTTACACAACAGACAGAAACTACAAAAAAGAAAAATCTGAAAAACACAGTAACTGAAACTTTAAAAAAACATCAGATCTGTTCAACAGAAATTAGAAGACTGATGAGCTTTAAGACGGAAATAAAACTACAATCCTAAGAACAGACAGTGACTAAAGAAAAACAAGTAACTTTGGAGATCAGGCAGATTGGACAGTATCAGGCAGTCCAATTCAGACATAAATCAAGTCTCAGAAGTGTGAAAAGAGTTAACTACACATACACACAAACTGCTGAAGAAATAATGTACAAATCATCTCAAATTTGACTGAAAACTAGGGGCTGGGGATTTAGCTCAGCGGCAAAGCGCCTGCCTGGCAAGCGCAAGGTCATGAGTTCTGTTCCTGGTACCGGAGGGAAAAAAAAAAAATTTTTTTTGACTGAAAACTTACAGATCCAACAATTTCACACTCAAGATAAACACAAAGAAGTACTTTTACACATATATTATCAATACAAAGTATTGATGAAATACAAAAGGTACTTTGCTGATGAATTTGTAAATTCAAATGCTTTGGGAAAAAGTGTTGAGTATCTTCTAAAATTGAATATATACCCTATAACCACGCTATTAAATATGTAA
Source organism: Chinchilla lanigera (assembly GCF_000276665.1). NCBI lineage: Eukaryota > Metazoa > Chordata > Mammalia > Rodentia > Chinchillidae > Chinchilla > Chinchilla lanigera. Next base: position 3,269,998 of record NW_004955423.1, on the reverse strand, counting down.
GTATTTACTAAAAATAAATGTATACATGTTTACAGTAGAAAAACAGGTATAAGGAAAATCATGGCAGCACTTTTCTTAAAAACCTAAAATTGCAAACAACCTATATTTCCACTAATAATCAAATGAATAAATTATGAGATATTCATACTATAATCAACTATAACTAGATCCAACAATGGAAAGGAAATCACAAACATAATGCTGGAAAAGCAGCTAGGATCCATTTACACAAATGTCATTTTTAAAAAGTGGAAAAAGTACAGCTCAACTATGCATATTCTAGGTGATAAAAACACAAACCGTGACCCCCCATAAAAGGTAGGATGGTAGCTGCCTAACAAAAGAGCAAGAGGTACAACTGGGAGGCAGCAAAGTTGGGAGCATGGTAAAGGTAAACTACACAGGTAAATATCAAAGATAGTACATTTTTTGTGACTTTTTCTCCTACCTGATTTTAAAAGCATATGAATGCTTCTGTGCGAGAGCAGGAGTATACAGAAGGGGAAAGGATGGAGCCATACAGAGCAAGATTTTTGTGTATTAATCTGAACCAGATTGAAGTACAATTTTTAATTATAATTTCCAGAGTAATCACTAAGAAAATAAAAAATATATATAGGCTAAAACAAGGGATTTAAATAATACATTAGACAGAAACACAAAGGGAGACACCAGAGGAATACGGGAACATCAATAACAACAAAAAAATCTTAAAATATACAGAAAACCAATACCAAAATGGCAGATGCACATCCTCTCTTACCAGTAATTACATTCAGTGCAAACTAATTGAAAGCACTACTTAAAAACAGACTGGTAGAATGGGTGAAATAAAATCCCATTATATGCTGCCTAAAGAGACAAATTTTAGATTCAAAAATACAAATAGACCCAGGTATGGTATCCATGCCTCTAAATTCCAGCCCTCTAGGAGGCTGAAGCAGCAGAATCTTTTGTTCAAACCCAGTGTGGGCCACTTAGCAACTTAATGTGACCCCGCCTCAAAACAAAAAAGGGCTGGGGGGGCTGTAGCTTACCGCAAAGAACTTGAGTTCAATGCCCCTTCCCAAAATAAACTTAAAGTAAAACATACTAGTATTCCTGTCTCTGAGAGACAGTATCTGACATCCACAACTTAAAGAAATTTAATTTGGCTCAAAGTTTCAGAGGATTGAATCTAAGGTAAGCTGGCTCCAAGGAAGAAAACATCACAGCAGAAAGGAATGGCTAAGCAAAGCTGCTTAGTTGACAACAACTAGGAAGCGCAGTAGGGGAACAGGACCAGACAGAAGGAGCTAGGGACCATGTAATGTAATATACAATGAATATTTCAATTTTTATAAAACTTTCTTACAGTAAAAGACATATTGCCATTAATTCCCTCCCAACATAATCCTCACTTCAAACACATTTATCCCATCACTCTTGCAACTTTCTGAGGTAGTTCTGGAACTCTTCTTTTGTGACTTCTTTATGAGGAATGATCAAAAATATTGCTGACTGCTATCCAATAGAAAGGCTCACTTGTAAAACTTTACAGGGAGTCCTTATCCACACTTACCAAATCTGCCACCATGAGACTTCTGACTCTTCCCCACAGTCAAAATGACTATGAAAGTTAAACATTTTGAAGTGATTCAGGACATCATGGAAACCAGGACAGCACAACTAAAGACACTCATGAAACAGGGCTCTCAGAATTGCTTCAGCAAATTGCAAGAGTGGTGGGGTGTGTTGGAAGCGGGGCTAATGGCAATGTGTCTTTCACTGTAGTAATTTTTAAAAATTTAAACATTTGCCCTATTTCTTAATCATTCCACAAATGGCACCCGAGGCATCAAGACACCATGACCCATGCAAACACATCCAAGACTGTGCTTTATACTAAATCCCTAGGTAGCTCCCAAGCAAATCAAGTTGACGAGCTTAACTGTCACATTCTAATCCTTCTCAACTCGACACTCAAACATATCTCTTAATACCATATTTAATCTCCAAATAAATGTAATACATTAATAATTCTGCCTAATATAGTATAACTATCTTGGTTACAACTGAAAATATAATAATCCCTTCCCCAAAATTTCAAAAGCTCCAGTATTTTTCAAAAGTCCAAGACTCTTCTAAGAGTCCCAGTAAACTCTTAGCTATGAACCTCCAGAAAGATCAAAAATAAGTTATATAATTCCAAAATACAACAGCACAGATAAACATTCCCATCCAAAAGGGAGGACAGCAAGGAATTGGACCAAAGAGAGACTGAAACCTAGCAAGGCAAACAGTAATTCCTGCAGCCTCATGTCCAGCCTCCAGGGCACACAGTGGTGAGGCAAGTTCCATAGGGCTTGGGCACCTAGTCTAACTTGTTGAACCCCAAAAGGTGTGGCTCTGGATCCTATAGCTTCCCTCAGCAGACATTCCATATTTCTGACACCTTCACCTTCCTCAGGTCTCCAAAATGCTTTCATTCTCACTACTTTATGCACTGCTCTTTTAGGGACTCCTTTGTCTGCCCTCCTAGGCTGTTCTTTGGTATCTGAGTAGGAAACTTTCCCCAACTCCACAACTCTAGTATGCATACTGGTAAAACCACTATTACATGGATGATACCAAGGTCTGCTACCAGCAGGAACAGCAGCCAGGCCCCCGTGGATCAAGGCTGCAGTGGTCTCTGAGTGCCCGGATGGATGAGCATAGTGAAATGAATCTCTCAGGAAACCTATTCCCTAAGAGACCCTTCTCCAGCACAAGTTGCAGGGGCTCTCTTCTCAAATGAACACCAAAACTTCTGCACCCTTGAGCCTATGATGGGTGGGGTCTTACTGATTTCTGAGATGCCCTCAAAACATCTTCCTTCTTGTCCTTGTACAAATTACTTGGTTTCTTTTTCCTTAATGCTTATCTCTTGAGGTACCATACTACCTTTTGCCCCAACTTTTCAAGTTGTTTTACTCTACTTTTTGTCAATTCTCACTATCAAGCTGGCTAAAAGCAGCTGGTAGTGCCCATGCCACAAGTCTTCAGTATTGGGCTACCTTGAAATTTCCTCAGCCAGAATCCCAAGTTTCCTGCAGTCTTAGAACATGGGCAAAATGCACAAAACTTTTTGCCAGAGTGTAACACAAATGGCCTCTAGTATGTTTCCCAATAGAGTCCTTGTCCCCAATTGAAACTTCATGAGCCTGGCCTTTAATGTACACAAGCCTATAAGCATTCTAGTCTTCTGAGTCAGAATAGACTCATCAAGCTTACAGTATTCTAACGTTTTCTCCAGCCTGTTTCTCCAAATTTGTCCCAATATTTCCCACATGCCAATTCCAAAGGCTTCTAAGCCACATGGTCAGGTATAATCTGAGAAACAGCCCTACTTCTCTGGTACCAATTTTCTGTATTTGCTTTTCTCTTCCTGGGACACAATATCCAACACCCACAAATTAATGGAGAGGTTTAATTTGCCTCATGGTTTCAGGGGTCTCAGTTCACAGTCAGGTGGCTTCAGCACACAAACATCATGGTGGAAGGACATGGAGGTGCAAAGCTGCTTAGTTCATTGCAGCTGGAAAGTAGAAGAGGGAAACAGTGCCAGAAAGGAAGAAAAAATATACAGCACCCACGGTTTTGCGTCCATGACCCATGCAGACACACCCAGAAGTATGCCTCACTAATCCCCTAGGTGGCTCCCAAGCTAATCAAGTTGACAATTAAGCTTAACTGTCACATGAAAGTATGAGAAAAGATGTATCATGAATATAGTAATTGAAGACAGCCAGCCAAAGTGGTTATACTCAGATACAACAGACATTAAAACAAAAATTATTACTACAAAAACATTTTAGAAAAGCTCAACCACTCAAAATTATATAGCAATTATGAACATATATACATATCAAAAGAGCCCAAAATACATAGTGCAGAAACTAATGTAACTAAAAGGGCAAAAAACTCTTAAGTAATAGCTAGAAACTTCAATATCTCATTTTCAATAATGGATATAATAAGAGAGACAATCAACAAGGAAATAGAAGACTTGAACTCTACAAATTAACTAGGCCTAACAGAAATCTGGAAAATGACAGAACACATATTCTTTTCGTTTTGTTTTGTTTTTTTTCTTCTGGTACCAGGAATCAAACTCATGACCTTGTGCTTGCTAGGCAGGCGCTATGCTACTGAGCTAAATCCCCAGCCCCTCTTTTCAAGTGAACAATATCCTCTGGTATAAATCCTATGTTAGGCTATAAAATAAGTCTCAATAAATTTAAAAGGAATAAAATGAATGTTCTGACCATACTGAATAAAACTAAGAAATATTTAACACAAAGGGAGACACTGGAAGAATGGAGAACAACTACAAAATCAGTAACAGAGAAAATCTTGGGAGTTAAGCAGAAATTAAGCACAAACTCCTAAAAAGTAAATAAGCCAAAGAAGAAATCTCACAGAAAATTAGAAAATATGCTGAAATGAAAACAAACAAGCAGAAAAAACCCCCAAAACTTACAAAATGAAGTAAACTTAGTGCTTAAAGGGAAACTTATAGTTATCTAGGCCTACACTTAAAAACAAAGATCTCAAATCTATGACCTAAACTTCCATGTTTAGAAATTAGTGAAAGACAAACTAAGCCCAAAGCAAACAGAAGAGAAGAAATAAAGATTACAGCAAAAATGAACGAAATACGGAATTGAGAAAGAGAAAAAAGAAGTCAATACAACCGAAAGTTGATTCTCTGATTAAGAAAACTCACACATCATCGCTGAATTAAGAAAGTTTATTATATTACCATCAGGAATGAAAAAGGCATCATTTCTGCTAAGAAATAAGAAATTAAAAAGGACTACAAGAAAACACTGTAAACAATTGTATGCCAAAAAATTAGATAGTATCATTAAGCAACAAATCCCCAGAATAATAAACTACCAAAACTGATCTAAGAAAATGGGGGGGGGGGGGAGGAAAAGCTGCAATATGTACATGTACCACTCCCTAGGATGATTACAAACTGCATGAATTACAAGCATGTAAATAAGAAATAAAATAAGGGGAAAAAATTAAAAAGAAAATTTCAATAGATAGGTAACAAGTAAAAAAAAGCCCAGTACCAGATAGCTTCTCTAGTGAAATCTACATTTAAATCAAATAGCTGAAGAATTAACACTAATCTTTCTCAAACTCTTCCAAAAGAAAATGGAAGAGGAAGGGGCAATTCTTCATTCTATAAGCCCAATACTACCCTTGTTATCAAAAGGAGACAACTCAAGAAAATTTCAGTCTTTTATGAATTAAATCACAAAAATCCTGAAAATCCCTAATCCAAATATCTGAAACCCAAAATGCTCCAAAATCCAAGAACTTTTTGAGCATGTGATAAGGTTTATTCAAATACACCAAAATCTAAAAACTTAAAAAATCTGTAACAGTCCTAAGTCCAGGCCACTCAACCTTTTTTTTCCAAAGACATACCACCTAGATCTTTTTGTCCTCCTATCCCAAACTGGTTACTTTTCAAACCTGCTGCACAGCCTCCTGCTTGGATCTCCTTTTACTACTATCCTAGGTGGTCTCTTCACCTCCCTCTGTATAATACCTTATTTCCTGGTTTCTTCCTCTTTTTAGTTTGCCTCATCACCTTAATGAAACCCGTATTTTCGTAACTTCCAGAGACACAACACATTTGAAGTAAGTATTCTACCAATCTTGAATATTTCATAGTCACAGCCAACTTCCACATTTGACAACTTGGTAAGGTACAAGATAGTTTGGAAATACTTTTCCTTAGATATTTGTAAGTCATTATTCCATTATCAGTTACTTTCGATGTTGATTCATAACCTCTTCTATTCCATATTCACTTCTGTTAAAAGCTTTCATGACCTCCCCTTTATCTGTAGTGTCTGAAACTTCACAATGATATAAATTGATGTGATTCCTTTTTTTTCAATCATTATGCTGAACCACTCACAAATCCTTCACTGTGAAAACCGGTTTTTTGTTCAATTATTCTTAATTTCTTCCATTCATTTTCTCATGCTATATGCTGCACCTGCAAGTGTGTTCTCATTTTCTACTTTGCACTTCTGTCCTATTCTGTGAAAGATTTTTCCTCACTTTTTCTTTTTTCCCAGTACCAGGAATCGAACTCAGGACCTTGCACTTGCCAGGCAGGCACTGTGCCACTGAGCTAAATCCCCAGCCCCTTTCTCAAACTTTCAACTCTTCATAAAAGATGTTTTATCCAGTAAAGTTCCAAGCTTTCTATTATTTTATATTCTAAATTTCTAAGAGCTCTTTGTTGAGTACTGTTTTTTAAAAGCATAATTTTTTGTTTCAAAGATGCAACATCCTCTTACTTCCAAAAATATCACTAACGTTTTCTAAAAAGTTTTCTTCTTGAGGGGCTGGGGATTTAGCTCAGTGGCAAAGCGCCTGCCTGGCAAGCACAAGGTCGTGAGTTCGGTTCCCTTCTTGAAATACTTTTCTTTCCTTCCCCTCATATTGGGCTTATTCTTAAATGTATTTGATGCTCTTTAAGTCTCAAAAATGCACTTGAAGTTGCTTAGAAATTTTGTGTTAATGGGTAGTTGTAACTGTATGATGATCAATCTGGACCACTTTCCTGATATATCCTCACCTTTACTGTCAGTTGATCTTTTTTCCTAATCTCCACCAGCTAGCTGTAAGAGTATAAATTTTCCAATCCAGTACTCTTAGAACTGGGATAAGAGACTGAAAATGACTTCCAGTTCAACATGTAGATTTCTATTCAATTTTTCCTAATTGTAAGTATGATGCCCTTATCCTAAGCTATGCCTAGTGTTTTCAAGTACAGATTCCCTGGGCAGATTTTTAAAATTGAATGTAGGAGACCCTTCCGGGCCTCGTTTGTTATACAGACTTTTATACAATTTTATCCTATAGCCACCAATTCCTGCTGCATTCAAATTCTAGGCCTTTCCCACCGATAGTGCAAGTTTTTTCTACAAACATTTGTTGCTTTTGACCTTCCAAAGTTTTACTTCTGTGATTACCCTTCTAGTTTCGTCCTTGCAATTCTATGCTTATCTAAAAAATCACTACAGTGATACCTTGGTTGTCACATGACTCCAAGCTCAAATTTTCTACTACTAGAACAGCAAAGTTTGAAAATAATCTGCTCAGTGTTTGAAACTTTGCTTGATGGTGGAACTGAAAATTCAACTTAAAAAAAAAGTGAGTCATGCATCACATCTCACCACAGACACAAAGGGATGAAGCTTCAGTCTAAGTGCATCTTTCCTCTAAATAATATGTAGTGTTTGTATCAGTGCATTAAAACATTAGTCACTGTGTGCTTTTTGTGCTTTATTTGCATAAAATATTATAACCATGGCACCAAAGAAAGTTAGTGATTCCAGCAGTAAAGCTAAGAGGAAAACTGAAAATCAAGAGTTGGAGAAATTTTGACATTTGTTAAAGTCCAGGAAAAATGAATTTATAAATATAATTATTTGGTTTTCCATTATTTTTTATAGGAAAAATACATTCCACTCTCAAATGTTTCCATGTTCGAGTACAACTTTGGAACGAATCAAGTTCAACAAATGATGTATCACTGTATGATAATTCTAGTGAAAGGCTGATGGCAAACCATGTACATGGCTATTTAAACCCACCATGAGCAAGTGAATATTCAGCTCATCAGTTTTGATTTCTCATTTCTCATTATTGTTCATTTCCAAGTAGTATGAAATTGAGGCTCAAGTTTCAATAGGATACAGGGTTTCAATAGTACCAGTAGTTACTACAGTTTTGGACTTAACAGTGAGTTTTACGTAACAGTGAGTTTTACCATAATAAAGTAACACTGACCTGCAGAATTCTCTTAAATAAAGTTCAGTTCTCTTTGAGGCCAAACATACAACATTAAGAAAATGAAATGTTAAAGTATGTATTTTCTATTGGCAACGAAGTCTGACATACCTTTTTAAGTAGAACATTGCTATTTAAATCTTTTACTGCCTTAATTTTTGCTTACCTGACCTATAAATTCTAAAGGTGAATTAAAATTTAAACACTAGTATTACCAATTTCTATAAAGTCACACTGCATATATTTTAAATTTGCTTCATCACACAAATTCAAGCCTCTTATTTAACAGACCTAATTTTTTTATTAATTAAAAAAATCCCATTTTCATTTAATTGTTTTGGCTTGGAATGATCCTTTGCTTGAGATAAAAAAATCTCACCTTACTCTTTCGCTTGCAAGTTTTAGTGTATTTTTGCCATTTTACAATTTTCAACATTTGTCTTTTTAAGACTCAAAAAACAGCAATTATAGCATAACTTTCTTGGGTTTTACTTAAGTTTCCAAACCAAAATTAAGGAGGCAAAAAGAAAAATAAAAGATGAAATCAGACATACCTCATAATTCATATACAAATTGTATCTTCAAATAAATTTATTTTGAATACCAAAATATGAAAAACTTGTCACATTAACTCTGTACTCCAAACTTACTTGTAATGTTTGCACTTAATATACCCTACTCCAGCCACCAATAACTGGATTTCCTCACTATCACTTCAGTCTTTCATACTTCTTCACCTAGTGCTGGTCAAAGAATTTCCCAAGAACTCCTTACTTCTAATTTCTTATCAAAATGTTCAATTTCTCAAGCTCATGCCACAATCTTAACCATATTTATTTTTCATTGCATTCATTTAGAAGACTCTAACCCAAGAAAAAATATTTGCATTTCACAATTGTCGTTTCTCATTTCAGTTCTTTTTAAAATTCCCTTCTGATTAGCTGATAAGCTATTTTCCACCAATCTACATTCAACATTTCTTCAAAATCTAGCTTAAAAAATATTTTCTGCCAAGAAGCTTTATTAAGCCACTCTTAAAGATCACTTATATTTTATGTCAGTTCAGTAACTGAAATGTATCATTATTAAGTACACTTCAAGTTGTTTCTTAGAGCCACGAACTCTTCAAAGCAGGAACTATATCCTGTTCCTAGTGAAGTACTAAGAAAATTTTAACTAACCAAGAGAAAACAAGTGAAAAAAGATTGGGGAATTATAATGACAAGGTTTTTTATAATCAAATCTCTCAAAAACAAATGCAAATATAGTACGCAAATGTACAACATACTCAATTTTTTCTACTACAGAGAAGTCAATTCTTGAAGCTATAACATTCTAATTGTCTTGTGATTTTTCCAAAAGTACTCCGCAAGAGCTATGTACAATGTTTTAATATTTGAGATAAAAACAAATATTCTTTCAATGTTTAATCTAACTAATTTTGCTTTATTGTTTTAGACTTTACAAAACTACCTGGCATAGTGGTGCTCGCCTGTAATCCCAGCACTCAGGAAGCTGAGGCAGGAGAATTACACCAACAGCCCAGACTAGTGGCCAGTCTGGGCTATACAGTGAGTTTCAAGGTCAGCCTGAACTGCATAGTGAGATCTTGTCTCAAAAAACAAACACCTACAAAAGGAAAAGTTAACAGTTTACTCTCAATTTCTTCAAGACAACTATTGAAATTGTTGGAATGGCAGTATATTAAACTTATTACAAATTCCAAAAGACAAAACTTTGTAAAAATTTTCACTCATAAACGCATAAACATTCATAAACCAAATGTGAATCTACACAATTTTCAAAATGTATCAATTCTTCAAAGCTAGGTTTACTAGAATGTGAAGATACATATTTTAATAATTATGTACTTTTTACTACTTCACTATAATATGAAAAAAATTTTCTCCAAGGGTACCTATTTAACAATGTAAGAGTTGATTGCATCTGCATATACAAAACAAACAAATTCAAGTGCTAAAAGTAACCATCATGATCAACAATACCACTTTAATTCTCAGTTTATAAATAAGTCTCCTTCTTGGGTTTTAACTATTCAATCTTTTATGCAATAACTTATAAGCTAATGGTTAATTATACATAAACAAAGGTCAAAATCTTTCTGGTTAAGAGGAAGACACCTGTAAAAAGAAGCACACCTATTTATTCTTACCTCTAAAATTAAATACGAAATGATTAAGTACCTTATTAAGCAACCTAAAATGCCTAAAAGGTAACTTACACAATGCCTAGAAGCTACTATTAAAAAAGCTCTAAAAGGAATCTATGTAAGGAGGCAATCCAGCACCTACTTCTAGGCTACGTGCCTTGAGAGTAGTGTTACGAGAGCAAGCCAGACAACTATGTTATTTGTGGAAATAATTTAAATCTTTACATTCTAAATGAATTTTCAGGTCATAAAACTAACCTGTAAAGGGTTACTCTTAATGAAAACTAAGAAGCAACTCTGATCTCAGCATAAACCAAACTGGAAAAAAAGAGAAGGGCTACAGGACCAACTCATCTGATTTACCTCTAAATTCATATAATGCCAAACAGGGTCGGGGAAATTCAGGAACCAACTCTTACCACTCTTGGAAAAGAGGACAAACACATCATAAGTTCAAAAAGAAGGAAAACTAATTTACAGTGATAAGAGAACAAACTAGTGATTACTTTTGAGAGCAGGAATTGCCAGGGATATAGCTCAGTGGCCCAGCACCTGTGTGGCAAGTGCAAAGTCCTGAGTTTGATTCTAGGTACCAAAAAAAAAAAAAAAAAGAGCAGAAATTAAGAAGAGACACAAGGCACCTTCTTAGTGCAGAGAATGTTCTATATCTTGATCTGGGTGGAAGCTTCTTGGGTGTATTTATAAAATTCACTGGGTAGTAGTCATAAAATTTGTATATTTCAGTACCTATACGACACCTAAATAAAACAGTTAAACTCAAGTCACCAATAATGGCCAAAACTAAAACCTTTTAATTCTCATCCTTTTTGATAAATCTCTACCATATTGCTAGTCACAGAGAACCAATATTCCTTAAATGGAACTCTTACTTTGAAGATCTACAAATTATTCTACAGTACTACCTGGTTTCAATTTACAGCTATTTTAATTACCATAAATTCTTAGCAGGAATATTCTTCTCCAGCATTCGTTTTTCTCAGTTATCCTTTAAGGTTCAGCTCAATTTTTACTTTATCCTTTCTTCACATCCCAAGGTTTTCTAAACCTATACTGTCCTATAAAGTGTGGCAATGTGAGCACCTCACGTTTAGCTACTCTCAACTGACATGTTTCTAAAATATGTAGTAACAACAGGTTTTGAAGACTTCATACAGGGGGCTGGGGATTTAGCTCAGCGGCAAAAGCGCCTGCCTAGCAAGTGCAAGGTCGTGAGTTCGGTTCCCGGTACCGGAGAAAAACCCAAAAAAAAAAAAAAAGACTTCATACACACACACACAAAAATAACCACAAGATGTTTTAATTATGTTTAAATGTTGAAATGGCATTTCAGATCTACTGGGTAAAGTAACATATTAATAAAATTCCCCTAATTTCTTTTTTTAATGTGGCTATAGAAAAATTTAAGGTGTGTTTGTGGATCAACTTACACTCATTGGGCAGTGCTGTCTTATACAGTCTATTTATCAATGTCCCTCGGTTTTTTTCTTTTTTCTTCTTTTAATTGACAAAATAAAATTGTAAGTATTTTTCATATACAACATGTTTTGAAAATGTAAGTACTGCAGGATAGCTAGACATAAACTACTTCACATACAGAATAGACATGAACTACTTCACATACATACAATCCTTTAATATGTTATCCTAATAAGAATGTAAAAATTCAACAGTAAGCTATTCTTTTTAAACATATTAAATATTGTACTAGGATTAATAGTAATTACTAATAGTAAGTAGATCCAAGTGTCTCACTTTATTCAAAAACCTACGAATATTTAATTTTAATATCATTTTAAAAATTTTTAATAAGGAAGCGTAAGGCATTTAAAAGTAAAAATATAAGAAAAAGTGTTCAGATGATTATAAAACAAGTATGCCATCTATATTTTACTTATATCCAACTTTGAGTTAAATGTCCCAACAGAAAGGATTCATATGTAATTAAACCTATAGCAATTCTAACCCATTGGGAACTAGTTCCGATTAAGCTGGATCTAAGTCACTCGGGGAAGAAAAAGGCAGTTTCCATTTTGGCCAATATCATTGTACCAATGTCCAGCAGCTAAGACAAAGAGCCTTTATATGATAGAATGAATACACAATGAGTGCAGTAAGAAACCACTTGAAGAAAGGGTAGGCAGAAAAATACTTTTATAATGTTAAGTTTTCAAACCAGGAGATAAAACTCACAAATCATATAACTAGGTAAAAGGACAGACATTCCAGAAAACAGGAAGGCAGAACAGAAAAAAATCTCACCTACAGGATCAAGATAGAATTTAGGTTTAAGTATGGCTGTCCTACTGTTTACCGTTCTTATGATCTAAGTTTGAAATGTTTCCTTACATATGAGATGGGAATACATACATCACAGGATTATTAGAAATAGCATATAGATATTTAAGTAAAGTCAGCATCAGCTCTTGAACATAAATGAATAATGATTTTCCCTCTTTCATTTTCAAATTGCTGAAAATATTTTAAAACAAATGAAACTTCTAACTAGAATATCCATAACTAATATAAACTTGTAATATTCTAACATAAACATACCTTCCTATGCAAATTTAAAATTATTTTTACCAGCTACCATTTATGATTCTACTTAAAAACTATTTGTAGTGGGGATGGTAAGAAAAAAAAGAAAGAAAAAAAAGTAAGAAAAAAAGAGGGAGAAAGGTAATTAACATTATACCAGCACAGACATACACAAAAGAAACAAACAAAAACTGTGAAGAGGAAAACAGCAAAAGGAAATGCTGTTTGGATAAATTCCCCTAACTCGGGCTATCTAATGGAAAAATCACATTTCCCTCTTCAACCCCACTACTAGGTCAGCCACTCCTCATTGAAACATACATACACATTTATGTAGCTACTCTCTCTTCTCTATTAATGGTCACCAGCACTACATGGTAAAAAATTTAAAGGAGGGTGAAGAAATTCAGGATGTTGCAACAAAGACAAACACCTGATTGGGAAATAACGTCACTAAAATGAACTCACTCCCAAGCACACCTATTCATCAGCTGACAGTCATAAGATGAAATGAACTCCTGAAATATTTAACCTGGTTCCTGCCTCTCACTTTCTTTATTAACTACTCTGTCTTTATAGGTATGGCCTATCATGGCACACTAGCAAAAGCATACAATTCCAAATGGCCACAGGTGGAAATTTCAAGTTACCAAAGAAACAATAAATAATGATAATAATTATTACTACTAACAATTACTCTCCATTCATTGTGTGCCAGAAAGCTAAGGACTCAACATGAATTCTGTAATGTAAACCCTAAACCTCTATAAAGATGGCATTATCAGTAAGTCTACTTGTCTAGTATATACCATGCTAAATTTGAACACTTCCTGTTCTACTTCAAGGCTTATACTTTTAAACTTTATCCTTTTAAACTGTCTCCTTACACATAAACTACAAATGTCAACTGTGAGTCTCTATGTATGTGTATATACAGCGTGTGCTTGTGTGTGTGTAAAACATTCAGTGAGTCAGTATCAAGCAAAAGACAATTCCAACTTTGGCAAGGCTCTTATCTAGCATCATAAACCATTCAATATAAACTAGTACTCGCTGTCCTTCCTACGTAAATGGTACTTTTAAAAATACTAGTTATATTTAACATCTTCCTCAAGAAATTCATGTAATATATATATATATACACACACACATCCAATAAGCTTGCAAATAAAATAAACACCATGAAAGAATTTAGATATTTACCTTTTTAAAAAATTAAATAATTGATGGAATACAAGTAAACATTTTTGTAAGATGTACTTTAATCTTAACACTTTATTAGGTGTTTTTAAATTTTTTAATTGTTTGGCTCTTAACATATTTATGTTTCTATACTTTATACACAAAGTCTTTACAGGACTGGGGTTTGGCTCAATGGTAAAGTGCACACTAGAAGCTCTCGGTTCAATCTCCAGACCAAAAAAAAAAAAAAAAAAAAATCTTACAGAACTGTATTTTCAACTTAAATGTTATACACACTAAACGGCTTAACACATAAAATCTGAACATATCACTCTAAGCAATTTAAATTCTACCACAATCTAGACTAACAGAATTAAATTTCATGGAACAAATTATTGTACATTTTTATTTAGAATATCACATATGCAAAAATCTTAAATGAATAGGAAGGCTACAACTTTCAGACAGAAGAGGCAGGATAAAGATTGGTAGAGGGAAACTGAAAAGAAACTCTCAGAAAACCTAACTTGAATCCAGTCTTATTTTCTGCCACCCAAAAGATGTGTGCTCTGCTAACTGCTTCTCCTCTGGCAGGCTCCTCCTCTTCCTCTTGAAATCCTCTGCTTTTCTCCTCCTGGAAAGTCATCTCACAGGACATTTTGTTTTTCCTGCTAATATGTCTCAACTGTCAAAGCATTTATCTTGATTTTTAAAATATAAAAATGTTCTAATTCCATAATCACATGAGTTCCTATTAAGTTCAAAAAGGAAATAAATCCAGAGTTTAACTATGGCAGATATGAGAAAAAATGAGAGTTGACCAACTAACTGAGGCCTGAGAGATAAGAAAACATCTATTTAAAAAGAAAAAAAAAAAAAAAAAAACACACCTTTTTCAGAGAGACTCCCATCTCCCTGAAGATTGAATGGAATTTGGTGTTCCATAGCCTAAGTTGCATGTGGTACTGTATGTTGAGGAAAGAAGTGAAATACTTTAGCCAACCAGCAGGGTGAGCTAGTGCTAGAATCAGTTTGATGATTTTCAAATACCTCAAAACTTAATGGTATAAATAGCTCATACTATTAAAAGCAACTATTTCGCTCTAATAAACCTGAATCAAAAATACTTTCGGAACTATTTCAGTCAAAGCTATACGTTATAATTTTGTTCAATCCTTACAGATTCTCCATGGACAAAACATTGTCTACACCAGAAATTAAATGCAAAAAACATTGGAGCTCATTTGAGTATTCAAATTTTACTGTATCCACTATTCCTTCTCATATTTTATTTCACAAGGCTAGCACTTTTTTAAAATTTAAAAACACTTCTTTTTTAAAGAGCTACAGAAACTAGTGTTCTACAAATTATGGCTGGATAACTCAACATGCCAATTTCTACGTTGTTTACTACAAACTATGCCTTGCTATCTGTATGAAAAGTAGTCTTAAAAAAAAAGATCTACTCTTTTCCTCCCAGAGTCACAGTGAAAAGAGCTTAAACAAGCAACCCTAAACAATCCAGGGTTTTTGGGACAACAGAAAGGTGTACCTCCACCATCTTGCGACTCTGCTATCTATTTACAGTCCAAAGTCAACCAAATTCTCTCCTATAACTTAAATGTCAAACTGAATCCAGGAAACATTAAGGTTTACAGGTGACAACCTTACTTTATAATTAGATAATCTGAAAGTAAAATTAATCATCACAAGAAGAGAGTGGGATTAAATCTACTCAGTGTTGAAAATTATGAAGCAGCTATCTACATTCTTAGAAAAATCAATTTAGAGGCACCTTAAACGACTGATAAGAACTTTAAAACAATTTAACTGTTTTGTCAAATTTAATACCCAAAAAAGTTAACTATCATTGTGGGATCCCACCATAAATGGTTCTACCACTTGCTGAATTTCCTAGTAGTCTTTACAGATATAGACTCAGTAGTGATAGTAGTACTAGCAGTTTTCAAAAAGTTGTTTTAGAAAGGAGCAGTCTCAGTGGCATGCTTATCCAACCAAAAGGACCACTGTTTTCCCCATCTATCTCATTTCTTAGGTAATAACTACCAATAACTGGCAGTTCTTTCATACTTTCCAAGAAATTCATCAAGTATTTGGTTTTGCTTTTTAACTTTACTGAGTCACCTGGTTTTGGAAAATCTCAAAATTGTTCAGTTATTCTGCTCTGAAATTTCCCTATTTTCATCTGATTTCATTGAAAATCACTTCAAAAACTAAGTCATCACATAACATTAAAAGAAAATTAACTTACCGTCATAGTTCTCATTAATGTGATAGTATTTAATTAAGTATTTTCAGTGATACTCCCTTTTGTTTTTAACCGTTATTAGTTGTAGATATTCACCTTCTCGTCCCAGCAATATGGCAAAGGAAACAGAAATGGAGTAGAAATTGAAAGACAATTTTCCATTATGCCATTAACTTAAGCATCCATACTATATTTAGGAGAATCAGGTAAAATTTGTGGTTGAGTGTCTTTCCACTGTAAAACTGTATGGTCCAGGAAGAATTTTGCTAATAATTAATATCTCCTATTCCTTAATACAAGATTTTTCATTACTAGAAAAATAAAAGCTTGGGGGGATATGTATCTGAAAAGAAACAAGGTAAATGAAGGACTTAAGTAATTTTCAAAAGTTTCGATTTCATGTGGAACACATAAACTTAAATTAATGATTTAAGTATGTTTAAATATTCTGTCAAGCGATTCTGTTAAAAGAACACACAAGACATTTGATGCTTTGAAATTGGTACTTCAGTATTAGTTAATTCCAGTATTAAATAGAAGTTCTTGCACTACAACTTTAAATTCTTAGAAATTCTAAAATTTACAGAGGTATGGCTTTAAGGGCAGTATACACACCACTGCACTAATACTAGTTAAGCACTCATGTTTCACCTACTAAAATGTCTAAGCTAAATTATAATCTCATTACAAAAACTATATTTTTCTTACCAAACCTACCAAAATACAATACTGCTAACATCAAGTTCCCATGATACTTACACATGGCACTGAAGGCAAAGAGCAGATTTCCTTTCTTTGAGGAACTTTCGTTGTCTATTTTTTAAAATGCTTTCTGCTTCTCGTGGGGCCTAACAATTTAACTAAACTACTAAGGAGAGGGAATACAGAATTAAGGCAAATCTAAAATATCACCCAGATGCAACAAGCTTGGCTTCAGTCAGGAGTGGCCAGAACAGAAGACGGTGTTGGGGTATTTCTCTGAGGTTATTAACTTGTGTACAAAGCAGTACCATCATTTCAGGCCTCAATTATATGTATCCCTTCGCTGAGTTTAATGATCACATAAAATCTGAAGTCTAAATATAGAAGTTCTGTAACAACTACATTAAAGTCAATGTTACTTAAAACAGTTGAGGAAAACTTTTCCACTAATGTCGCTAAACCATGGATGGATCCCAACACGAGAGTCGTCTGTGGAAGTCCCGTAACAAGAAACCTTTAGCTCCACCACCTAAGTTTCCAATCACTGAGAAGGGTCTGGGACAACTCATCTTCAGGTTCACGGGAGAAGTGGAGCACACCTGCTTTCCTCTGGCAGAGATTAAGCTCCCAGGGACACAAAGGCCAGGGAATCAGACCTGGAGAGGCAAAAAGCTTTAGCTGGACACCCACCAAGCCCCTGGCAACCCGAACACTTCGAGCGATTTACCTCTTGCTGTTACTTCCCAGGCACCTAGCGGCACAAGATGTTGCAGCACAGGGGGAGGGGAGGGCTATGCGGTCCTGTCCCAAGTCAAGGGAGGGGTGTGTACAGTTCACGCCAGAGCCGGCGCCTCTGGCCAGGACGAGCAGCCTCGAAGGCAGAGGGGTTGGCTCGGCGACTGCCCTCGGACCGCCCCGTTACTCAGTGCCTGGCAATGGCGACGGCCGGGCTCCCCAAGCCGCCTGATCTCGGCCCCTTCCCCCGACTGCTCACTGGCTGCTCCGCTTCATGTGACTAAACAAAACCCCCAAGTCTACTGCCCAGCTCGGCCCCTTTGTGTCCGCTCCCGGATCCTGCGACGCCGCGGCGGAAAGGCCCCCCGCCCCCCGCCGAGTCCCGCCCCGCGGCGGCGGCCGCCGCTCACCTCGGGCTCCGCGGCCCCCCGCGGCCGCCGCCTCCCCGAACCCAGGGCCCCGGCTCCTTGTGCAGCACCAACTCCGCCTCCTCGGCCGCCGCCGCCATCTTAGCCTGTGCGGCAAAATGCGTCCTTTTGGATGGTTGGGACCCAGCCTAGGGCGTAGCTCCCCGGGCCGAGCGCCGGAGGCCGGGTCCCCCAAGTTTTTCCGCCACCCTCAGCCCGCCGCTGCCGCGGCCCAGAGGCCTCAAACCCACTCAGCTCCCGGCTAATCCGACCCAATAACCCCTGAAACTCACAGTTTGGTGCCGTGTGCGTCAAACCGGGGCGACGTTGGGAGCGCGCGGCGTCCCCGCGTCACACGCCGCTCTGTACGCTACCCGGCTCCCGCGGCCCCCCTCCGCTCCCCGCTTTTCGCCTCCGGCCCCGGTTCCCACGGCGCAGGCGCGCGGCTTTCCCGCCTCTGCCCGGCCGCGGGCCGCGGGGGTGGCCGGCGAGGAGCTCCAGGGCAACCTGGGCCGGTGGCGCGTCTGGGCCAATTAGACCAACGGGGTCAGCAGGAACAGTGCACCACTGTTCTCGGGTGCCAGAAACCAAACAAGGTCACCTCCTCCAGCGCTGACCTAATCACTCCCAAGAAGGTTCCCGCCCCAAAGTAGGCACGACCCAAATATGGTGGTGCCCAAACTCTGCAAGACCCAAACACTAGGCATGCCTAGGCCCTTTAAGGTGGAACAGGCCCATGTTTGGTTTCCACAACCTCTAGCGAGCCAAAACCCCCTTTCTTTTCCTACTGTTGAGGAAAACAGCGAAAGAATGTGATATTTGCGAGTCATAACTTTGCAGTTTAGGCAGAGGACGGTTTTAGAATCTTAAACCTGTCGGAGATGCGGGATGGCGAGGCAAAGCGTCAAGTGGCTGTCTCAGTCACCGGGACAGCCCACCCCAGAAGATGCCCCGGTGTGGTCCAGTAGACTGTGAGTATACTCTGCATTACTGAATGTGCCTTGGGTCTCCAAAGGAAAAGTTATGTAAGAAGCATCTGAGCTGCTCTTTAACCCTGCAAAGAATGAGTAGACCCCAGAGGGTTCTATAAAGCTTCCTTTTTAACAGGCATTCTGAGAGCAGGGAAACACTGCTTAGGAGCGCTTCGCTTTGGAACTGAGCGAACAAGAAGTTGCTACCAATAAAGATAAACAGAAAGTTCCTCAGGAATCTACTAGTCTGGACTTAAATTCTTTGACTTCTCTATTTCTCATTACAAAATTAACCAGCTTTCTCACTGAAAAATTTACATTGATTGAGCAGCTGTCAGGAACTATGCTCCTTCAAACCCTCAAAATTAAGAGAAAAATACACCAGAATTGCATTTACTTGGCAAGAATGAGAAATTTTCTTTCCTATAGGTTAGTGATTTCATCATCACCAAACATGGATTCCAAACAAAGATACTTGACTAAATACACTGCTTCACAGGTTGTTAGGAATAGCTAACACTTCTGAATACTGATTATGTACCAGGCATTATTCTAATTTGCTCAATTTCATTGCAACCTAACAAGATAAAGAGAGGTGTGGTCATTTTCACAAAGTCACGCAGCTCTTTGTGCCCTTTCAAAATGCAAATTTTTCTTTATACAAATAGGTACATAATAAAATATAAATCTGTGTATATTTCCATCCGCTTGGTTGGGAGGTTCCCTTGGAATCATTTCATTTTCATGATCCATCAAAACTGGACATTCCCGGGTTACTCTGGTGCTTACAACAAATTAAAATATTATACAGGAAATTCTCACGTTATAACACCACAAAAGCAGTTACCAATGACAACAAAAACAAACTCTGTTGTGAATGTACATCAGTGATACGTGCAGACAGGTCACAGCTCCTACACTAACCACTCACAACTCATTGATGATCAGGAATTTGTCTCACTGATGAAACTCTACTGGAACTTAGCACCTGAACTGCAATAGTATGTAAATGTAAAAACAGTAAGGGTGGTAATTATGAAGTATTAAATGGCTAATGAAACTCTATACACAAAATAGATCTCAGAAACTGTACCTTGGAGAAAACCTGAGCACAAAAACCTAGAGTATGGTAATGCAAAAAGAGAGAGAAAAGAAAAAGCGGCAACTAGAAAAGTCAAAGGACCAGTTATATAGCTCAACACCAAATGTTTAAAGACATTAAAAGGAAAATGCCGTTAAAATGAAAATCAAAATGTGGGAAACAGTTTGATTGCAGGAGAAAATTCACAGGGATCTACTCACTCTAAAATAAATGAAGAATCCTTTTTAAAAAGTAAAGAAAGGAAAAGTAAGAGCTAGCTACTGTCAATATGTTAAACTATAGCAATGTTATCACACTACGTGAATCCATTAATTATTCCAGTGAATGAAATTACCTAAGAAATGACACAAAAAGTTGTACTCTCAAATGACTTACTCAAAAAGAAAATACAATTCATTGTCAGATAAAAAGAAAAATGTTATATTATAATACATCTAATTCTAGACCCACCCCAAAAAATTAAGCATTAATTACTCTACTGTCCTAACATTTATGTGAAATTAAATTTTGGGTTTTGCTTAGGACATATAGTTCTGGTTCCCACAAAACTATAGTCCAAAACCATTTAGTCAGGTCACTTTTGTAAACTACAAATAGTTAAGTATATTTATTCACTGGGTTGGGGGTAGGGGTGTGTTTAAGAGAGAGATGAAGATGTAAACAGAAACCAGGTATTAAATTTATGTTCATCTCACCCTGACCCCAATACATAGTAGGTATGCAATAAATAATTCCACTCAATTCAAGCAACACTCCCTGATTCCTTACTCTATGCAGGGTGCTGTAATACACACCACCAGAAAAAAGACAAATAAGGCAGTTCCCTGCAGATACTTAGTAAAGTATAAAATAAATGAGAAAGTTTTATAGTTCAGTGAAAGAACCAGATAAAAGATACAGCACTTAGTAAAGTATAGAATAAATGAGAAAGTTTTATAGTTCAACGACAGAACTAGATAAAAGATACACCGACTCTCAACTTAGCAGGGAATGGAGGAGATAAGGAAGTAAATAAAAAATTTGAAATCATAGTTAAAACATGATACAAAATAGATTTATGTCTTTGTTACTTTTCTGGTTGCTAGGACAAAATACTTGACACCCAGAGTCAGGGTGAGGAAGGGTTTATTTAGCTCACAGTTTGTAGAGGTTTTTAGTCCATAGTCAGCTAGCTCAGAAGCAGCATGGCAGCGGGGGATCACAGAGAAGAAACAGTCCATGGCAAGGCAGGCAGGAGGCAGCGAGCAGCCAGCAGCAGCAGCGAACTTCCCTTTTATCCCAGCTAGGCTACAACCCTTTTGGGTGGTGCCACCCACACCCAAGGTGCGGCTTACCATCACCCAAACCCAAAACAATGCTAACCAATCAGTGGACTAATTTAATTATCACACCCTTAATCCCAGTATGACACACCCTTAATCCACATTCACATATCCTAAATCTAGCTAGCTCTGAAAAGCCTCACCTGTGAGTACCTGAGGCTTTGAGGGACATCTAGATGCAAACCGTAATAATTTAGTGTACACACATTTAGTAAACATAATATCTAATATTTAGAAATATATCTATTATTCTGCTATCAGCATATCAGAAGTAGATAAACCCATGAGCATATATGAGCTTATTTATGGAACACATGTAGAAAAAGAAAATTGTGGGCCCTGGAACCTTACATAAAAAATGTTTAAGGAATGAGTAGAGAAGTCCAAGAAAATAAAGGAACAAAGGGCTATGATAGAGATTCAGGCAAGAGTAGCACAACACAAGCCAAAGATATATTCAGATATATTCAAAGATATATATTCATAATATAGCTTACTGCTTTAACAACCCCAGATCTAAGTGACTTAACACAGTTTCATTTCTCGTTCTTGTCTTACTCCACCGCAGTTAGTTGGAAAGGGAGCAGATGCCTTGGAGTACTTATTCAGGGACCTAAAGTGCTTCCATCATATGTTAGCATAACATTTCTCCTTTTTCACTAGTCAGCACTCTAGTCATGTGGCGTCACTTAACTGCAGGGGAAGACTGGGAAAATAATAGTTTACTTTATACCCTGGAGGAAAAGAAAATGAGACTAATGAGCATTCTGTGTATCCTGAGTAAAAGTAGCAAAGACATCATGAAAGATGGAAGTGCTCATTAATTGTACAAGACCATTGGTGACACTGGTAAGGACAAGGTCAGTGGAGTGACTCATCCCAGTGCAATAGGTTCAGTAGTAAAAGAAAAGAAACAGAAATAGTCACTGAATCTCATCCACTATAGAAAATTGACAAGATCAAGCAATGATGCATACAAAATAGAGAAATTAATACCAAGCTATAGGTAACTACCACGGCCTGGGAATTCTTAGCAACTAACCAGCTGGCATTCTCCTGGTGAAAACCAACCCTCACAGACCTTCACTGAACTTCCACACACATCAAACTTGAGAAATGCCTTTGTTGTTTATTTTTTCCAACGATAGATTCCAGATGTTCTGTAATATTTGGTTGAGATCCATCAAAGGAAAAAAGGCATCTGTAATTTCAGCTATCCCATGTGCTTTAATAAAGAAAAGGAATGTGAAATTCTAAGCCAGTGTATTAAATTATATATTTATGTTCTTTGTAATCAAAAGTTGGGATATTTAATTGTATAAATGTGTTCTTTTAACTATATGAGAATAATTACAAGTTGGAATTAGAAATCTTTAGTTTAATTGTAAATGAAGTTAAATCTCTTAGAAATGATTATTGTTACTATCAAATACTATTTAGTTTTCTAAATATATCAAAAGAAGAAAAAGTATGGTAGTTGCAACCTTTGAAAAACAGATTTGGGAAACATTTAGTCACATGTGTATAATCCCCGCTACTTGGGAGGCTGAGGCAGGAGGATCTTGAGTTAGAGGCCAGCTCTGTCAGCATAGAGAGCCTACATTTCACAAAAACAAACGACAGCAAAAAAGAAACATTAGTCTAAAAAATAAGCTAACATCATGTTTACTTTTTATATCCATTTCACTTTTTATTCTAGGACAGTGATGGCAAAATTTTTAGAGAATGAGTACCTAAACTGCAACCCAAAACGCACTGATTTATCGCAAAGTACCAACATTGCAGTTCAACCTGAATACTGAGGTTTTAGTTTAGGATAAACAATTCATACACTAACATCTTTTGTCCCAAAAGATAAACACAATAATAGAGTTTTGAATGATACAAACAGCTTTGTATTGAAAGGTAAAACTTTGCACTTGGTGTGCTTTTGCACAATTAATGTGATCTTTGCTGTTGTTTAAATGCTGATAATTTTTCAAACCTTGGCTGGGGCAGTTTGGCTCCTGTGCTGACAAAGAGAGCTGTGTCCCCACCGTAGCACATGTGCCATAGGTGTGAAACTACTGTTCTAGGACATCGTAACTTCTTTTATAAACTCTCCATCAGGTTCATTGCTGATTGCCTGGTTACTTCACTTTCAGAATGTCTATGGTATGGTCTATATTACAGCTAATGAATTTAGTACTTTCAACTCAGACTAGAAAAATGCACTGAAAATGTACAGCCAGCCTCTCTTCTAATATTCAGTGCCTCAGTGTTACAAATAGTGTTCTGAGCCCCTTGGAGGATATAAAGGAACACATTCATCCCTCAAATATTTTATGATAAGACAGGTCAAAAGTCACATGCTCAAAGTTCCATTTGCATTTTAAAGTTGACAAAGAAAGAGGTCAACTAGTATCTCACCTGGTGTTATGGTTTGGACTGGAAATGTCCCCAGAAAGCCCCTGTGATTGATGCTATGGGGATGTGGTGGCAACTTGAAGAACTGGGGTCTAGTGAGGGACTCTGTTAAATCACTAGAGTTGTACCTTTCAAGGGAAAACTAAGAGGTTAGTATCTTTCCCTACTCTTCCTCTCTCTTTCAGTGTCCTGGCTATGACAAGAGCCGCTTTATTTCACCACCCACTCTCTATCTGATATGCATGCTGCCTTGCTGCTGACCCAAAAGCAGCCAGGCCAACTGACCCTGGATGGAAACCCTGAGCCAAAATAAACCATTCTTTCCTCTTTTTAAGTTGATTGCATTAGGTGTTTTATTATAGTAACAAAAAGCTGACTAGCACCCCTATGATAATAATGCAGTAGAATAATTTTCTTCTGGGATCTGGCTCTTAGCTTTTCAGGTTGAAAACAGTTAAACTAGAATTGAACAAGCTCAGGTTGACAAAATTTATAAAAGACTAATGGATAAATTATATGCTAATATTAATTTACAGTAAAAATTTTGACTGCCAAGCATAATGGATCACCCAGGCAGACAGGTCAAAATATTCCATCCCTGTAGAACACCAAATTACTTGCTTGATGAGCATGGAATTAGATAAATCTGATCTTAACAGATGGCATCATAAAACTTTGATAGCAAACTGTGCTCTGCCATGAACATGAACCTGTCAGGGGAACTTGAACCATTAGTCTGCTTTCACCAGAAAAATAACTCCTTATTTTCCTAAAAAATATATAACAGTATATAAACTATAAAAGTTAAGTATTTTATAATCCATAGTTCATCAATTCTATAACACATTTTTGGTAATACTTTTGCATGTGCTAGGCAAGTGTTCTACCAATATGCTACATCCCCAGTCCTAAAACACTTCAAAAATAAAACATCTCTGAAGTCAAATTGTTTTACAGACCACAGTTTGTAGTTGGCATTTTTCTCTTTTCATGGGGATTCATAAAATAATAGGGCACTTTTGAATCAGTGATATTAGGATCAGTGATATTAGGAATCAGTGAATTAGGGTATCAGAAGCAATGGGATACAAATATTGCCTGACAATTTTAGAAACTCCCCTAACTCAGTTTTGGTAAACTGGCTTTCATAAACTGAGTAGTTGTGTTATTAATTCATTACTTTGTTTGTCTGTTTGTTTGTTTGTTTTCCGTACCAGGAATCAAACTCACAACCTTGTGCTTGCCAGGCGGGCACTGTGCCACTGAGCTAAATCCCCAGCCCCTTAATTTATTACTTTTAGATCATCTAAGTTCAAAAAGTATGTGAAGCTTTACTTTCTTCAACTGATACTCTAATTAGGCTATTTTAATTGAGCTAAGTTCCCAAAGGATATATAGGACATTGCAGTAACCCAGACTTCACTGGGTTATTTTTTTTTTTAATGTTGAATTGTATATGGCTACCATTACATTTTATTCTTTATCCCATGAAACAAATGAGTGTTTCTTCTATTTGCCAAACTAATACATTGATATTCCCATTAATTAAGAACCTTTCCCAAAGTTTCACAATTAATGTGAATTTGAACTGGGAGCTTCTATCATCATTTCTTTTAAGGCATTTTGTCTTCCAGATTCTCCTACAAAATTCCCTGCAGATCATAGGGGCATCTCCAAATGGCAAGGAGACACTGACAATTTAGGATGAAATAGCTTCTTTCCAGCGTCAAGGCAAAAGGAAGACTAAAGAAAAGGGATATGATTTAGATGACTTTTGATAGGGACAAAAGTGATCAGACTTAAGAAGTCTGGACAGATTTGTTGGGTGACTTCAGCAAGGGATTCTGAAGCATCAAAGGTAACCAGGGGCACAAGGGTCCTAGCTTTGCCTCTGAAGAGAAGGAACATGAAGAATCCAAGGACAAGAGGGTAGGAAAGCAGGGACAAATTAATGCCCTTTACAGTCTTCCTGGAATCAGTTCTAATTGCACATCATTGTCCCAACAATCTATAAAAGTGATGCAGATATCTTCAGAGAGGAAGGGCCTATCAGGACCAAATTCCTGCTTTATACATTGAAACATTCAATGTATATTCAGAGGAAGGGCCTCTTCAGGAGGAAGGGCCTATTAGGACCAAACTCCTGCTTTATACATTGAAACATTCAATGTATATTCCATGTACATTCAGTGTACATTCCTTACTTTTTCGCAGGAATCCTGCTATTGTCTTTCTGCAGCAGCACTGAGCTGAATGATTTTAACCAACTCCATCTCAGATTTGACGAGTGAAATATACTCAGGGTAGCCCACACTGCTTCTCAAACAATGAACTGTGAAGCGCCCGAAACTTCAGAGAAAAGCACTCTGATTATCCAGATGCAAACAGGGAGTTCTGTAAGCTCTTTATGTGTTCTTTTGCTCTCCCTCTCCCTTTCTTCCTCATCTCCTTGTCCTCCCTTCCTTGCTTTGTTCCTTTCTTACCTCCTTTCTCCCTTCCTTTCATCACATGAATATTAACTGGTACATTAGAACTGTACAAATTAACAGAGTACCATGTAAAGTCTTGATACGTGTATACATTGTGTAATGTACAAATCAGGTCAGATGTATCTATCTTCTCAAATGTTTATCATTTCCTTATGGTGAAAACATTCAAAATCTTTTCTTCTAGCTTTTTGAAAGATACTCCATTATTATTACCTGTAGTTACCTTACTGCACACTAGCATGCAAAAACTTCTTACTTTTATCTAACTGTAACTTTGTACCCACTGATCAGTCTTTCTCTATCCCTCCCTAATTCTACTCCCTCCTGCCTCTGGTAACTGCCATTCTACTCTCAACTTCTATGAAATTAACCTTTTTGTATTCAACATATGAGTGAATTCATGTAGTTCTTTCTGTGCCTGAATAATTTCATCATAATGATGTACAGTTCTGTGTTTTTGTAAATGGCAGGGGCTACATTCTTTTTTATGGTTGAATAATATTCCATTGTATGTATGTATGACCTTTAAAAATCGTGATGGATTAATGAATAATTAAGTTGTTTATTTTTTTTGCCTACTGTGAGCAGGATTGCAGTAAATGTACTGATTTCATCTCCTTTGGCTATATAACTACTAGTGAGATTTCTAGGTCATGTGGTAGTTCTATTTTTAATTTTTTGAGGCACCTCCATGCTATTTTCCATAATGGCTATACTAATTTACATTGCCACCAGAAATGTGCAAGAGTTTTCTTTTTCCCACATCCTCAGTAGCACTTGTTACTGCTAATCTTTTTGATAATATCCTTTCTTACTGTGGTAAAGTGATATTACATGTATTGCAGTATCTTCCTAACGATTAGTGATCAATTACTGATTAGTGATTGAGCACTTTACATGTACTTGTTAGCCATTTGTATATTTTTCTTTTGAGAAATGTCATACATTTTTGTTGAATTCATTTATTAGTCCTGATAGTTTTTTGGTGGAATCATCGAGTTTTCCCTTCTGTGAGTTTTGTCATCGCTATTTATTTTAAGACTCTGAAAACCTCTACAAAGTCAGTTGAGGGATCCACAAGTGCACGTGGGAACAGATCCTATCAGCTCCCTCATTCCTCGCCTGTTGGCCAACTATCTGTAATAACTACCAGTGAGACTTCTGCTGGAAACCACCACCTCCCAGATGGCACACATTCTTTCCAGACACCTCCATGGGGCATAGCTGACAATCTGTAATGCAAATGGTCTGAAGCTGGTACTGGGGCCCCCAGTCTATGCTTTTACTTTATGGCCTATTTTGTACATGTTTACTGATGAGGTATCAGGGTCTATACTGGTGACTGCAGAAGCTGCCGTTAAAAATCCATCAGGTCGTTATGTACAATTGTGGAGTCTGTGTACCATACAAAGATACCATAGCAGATCAGATTAATAAAGACTAAAATCCAACCTGTTTGCCAGTCAAAAAGCCATGCTCTCTAGTGCCATGTTTAATCCATCTGCAGAAAGGGGTGCTATTTTCTTCTCACAAAAGTGCTTTTCTTTGTGAAGCAATCTTTGTATCCATGCACCAGCATCAACTTATTTCTAATTCTTCTGCACGGAATCACCATTCTTGAGCCCTTCTCCCAAAGGTAGTCTTCCTTTAATTCCTCTTCCCTACTTCACACAGAGATAAATGATAGGATACTGGGCTCTAAATACTCAGTCCCTATCTTCAAGGAGACAAACAAAAAGATCATGTGATACACGTGGTAAGTGTAGGATAGGAGTAAGCAGTCAGCAGGACTTTGAGAACGCCGTGGAGGAGAACCTAACCCAATCAGATGAACCAGAGAGGGCCCCAGAGGAGGCTTTCTTTGCTCGAACCACCCTCCCATTCCTCTACCTGAGCAAATCTTGTCTCATTCAAGTTTTGGTTAAATAATCCCTTTCTTTGAGAGGCTTTCCTACACCCATCTACCTCATACTTGCAGAGAACTCCTTGCTTCCCCATTTCTTACACTTCTCTCTTATGTATAGCAAGCCCCAATATACCTGAACAAAATGGTTGAAGAAATTGAACAAAAATCTAATTTCACAAATTGCAAGACCATTTATTATGCAGCTCATGAAATAACTGGACTGTGTAGTTGGCTAGACAGAGTTCTGTGTATCTGTCTGTGTGACTGAAGTCCATCCTAGTCTCTACTGGAGTTTGGAGCAGTCTTCCGGTACTTCTCTAGCTTAAATATACTGAGGATAATTCTAGGTCTGTGGCTAGCTGGGAAATGTAGTATCAGAGGATTCATTCCAGGAATCCTCAGGTTTCTTTACATTCATTTCATCTGCCTAATCCAAGAAGATTGTGTTGGGAGACCGCTGGAAATGCAGTCTTTTTTTTTTTTTTTCGGCACCGGGAACTGAACTCACGACCTTGCGCTTGCCAGGCAGGTGCTGTACTGCTGAGCTAAATCCCCAGCCCCAGAAATGCAGTCTTATTTCCTCCATTTTTCTTGTCTTCCTCCTGGCCCAAAAGGAGAACTTTAGCCTACTACATTGGAGCAGAGGATAAGATTGATGGCCAGACATATGATAGTTGGGTTTTGCATTATGAGAATCTCATTACCATTTTCTATGTGATTATACGTGTGAATTTTACCATACCTACTTGTTTAATATCCACTTCCTCCTACAGATTATAATCTACATGACAAAGGTCATGTTAGTCTTGTTCATGACACATTGCTTACTTATAGTACAGTTCTTAGCTCATATTAGTTGTTTTAAAAAACATTTGTCGAGCTGAACTGATGTCATATCTGAACTGAGACCTGAAAGATGTACAAACTAGCTGGTGGTGTGTGTGTGGGAGGGGTTATCCCCTTTGCAGAGGGAGAAACATGAAAGATGTGTAAAACGTGGGAGCAAGTAAGCCAGTTTGAGGAGCAGTAAGTAATTCATGTGCATAGAGTACAGCATGCAAGTGAAAGCATGAGGTGCTAGAAACAGAAACAAAAGCCAGGTGTCAAAGGACATGCAACTTGGATTTTGTACTAAGGACAATGCAAAACCATTCATAGATATTTAGGAGAAAATTATGTGATCAAATTTGAGTGCTAGAAAGATATGCCAAAATTTATTGAAGGAGCTGCAGAGAGAAGAGTGGTGTGTTTTCAGAATCAAGTTAGTGCCTATATAACCATACTAAATGTTAAAGGAAACTGCCCTGCCCTTGGCCCACATGGAGATGTAGTCCTCAGCAGCCCTGCTTTGTACTCTGAAAGGCTGATTCCCCAACATTCAGCTGCAGCCGAGTGGGCAATGGCTAGGGTTCTCATTCAAAGAAAACCAATCTATAAACTGGGAAATGGTCTGTGACATGACCAGCATGGAAAATTGCAATCTAGACAGTGTGGTATTAACACTAAGACAGACAAATCAATGAAAAAGAACAAGGTCCAGAAATAGATCCACAAATACACTGTCAATTAATTTTTAGCAAAAATACAAGATGACACTGGAAAAAATGAATATCCATAGGCAAAAATTTTTAAATATGATTCATGTGTAAAAATTAACTCAAAATGAATCACAGACCTAATCTAAAACCTAAACTGGAAACTTTTAGGGTTAAATCTTTATGAGATCAAGTTAAGCAAAGATTTTAAAGATATGACACCAAAAATACACTTCCTAAAAGGAATAAATTGTTTAAACAACTTTATTAAAATTAAGAGTTTTTGCTCTTTGTGTGACTGTTTAGAGAATGAAAAGACAGCCCACATAATGTAGGAAGATATTCATGCATCACATTCATGATAAAAGACTCATATCCATGAAATATAAATAATATAATATAATTCAATAAATAATCTTTTTTAAAATAGACAAAATATGAACATAATGGCTGAAGATATACCTCAGAGTTACAACACTTGCCTAGTAATGGCTACATGTATGTTTATTAGAACGGATAAAAGAAAAGCTGTCTGCTAGTCAGAGATGGGTGGTTCATAAGGCAGACAGCATAGATAGTTAGGCCCATTGGGTTTTTATAGTTTTGGGGACAGGTGTATGTGTCATAAAGCAGCGATGCTCCTGATTGCTTGAAGGCCTTTAATGTCTGGAAAGCAAGTTATTATATTTGCACTTTAGTTCCTTTAAGGTCTCTCATTGGGATAAGAATCTATTCTTTGGCTCTTGCATTTTATTAGCTCCTCATAGTCCATTTTGACTATCTATGCTAACTCAATAACTTTTAGTTTAACTATTTAAGACCTGTGCCCTATCTGTCAAACTTTCCCTATCTCCTGGCTTCAGTACTACACCAAACAAACAAAAAACATATAGTTATGTAAAATAAACACAGGAAAAATATCCTTAGTCATTAGGGAAATTTAAATTAAAACCACAATGAGATATCACTACATACCTACAAGTTGGTTAAAAATAAAAAGACTACTGATACCAAGTGCAACAAATATGTATAGCAACTGGAACTCTGCTGTTTTACTTATAAGAACATAAAATGGTAAAATCACTTTGTGAAAAGTTTGGAAGTTTTTTAAAAAGTTAAATAAGAGCTCAATAATAGAGTGTTTACCTAGCATGTATGAGGTCCTGAGTTAGCTCTTCAGCACCACCAAAGGACAAAAGGAAGTTTAGAGATAGAAACTGTACAGTTAGTGTACTTCTCATTTACTCCAAGATAAAAATAGTACACCCACATAATGACTTATACAAGAATTTTCATAGTAGCTGCATTAGTAATAACCAAAATCCAGACACAACCCAAATACCTATCAATAGATGAATTTACAAAGCCAGCCCCCACCCCAGGAACATTTTATGCCTATCTTTATGTGAATGCAGACTCTTTTACAATGGTAGCAGATCAGTGGTTGCTTGTGGAAGAGGAGAAAGATGTGGACTTGGGTATAAGGGATCACAAGGACATGTTTGGATGTGTTGCATATGCTTGTTGTCTTGATTGTAAAGATGTTTCACAGGTACAGATAGATGTCAAAGCTTATCAGATTTCATGGTTTGAATGTTTCCAATTTATTGTTTTATAAAAAATTTAATAGAGAATTTCAATGAAACTCTAAAAAATATTTTTTAAGAAAGAGAATGGAAGGAAAGTGTTTCATGAAGTGGTAGAACAAGACGAGTGTTAGTATTAGACTGGAATGGGAAAGAACACTTGTACTTGTTTCTGTGTGACATGTCCAGCAATGAATTATTTCTTTTGTTCAGATGCTGCCCATTTTGTCTATAAAGTTGACAGCACTGCTTTCTGCACAGTGACCTGAAGGAGATAGCCAGAAGATATGAAACAGCTGCTGTGGAAAATGTGTGAGACTAGACCCAGAACCTTAGCATTTAATTAGAATTAAGGTTTTTATTGATAATGGAGACTAAGAGTCTGTAGATATGCTCCTTCTGTATCATTAGGTAACTTTCTCTAGTACATGCCAGTAGGAAAGCCAGAGGAACCTGTTGTCTCTCTGCTCTGAACACACTTTATCTCCAAGAAAGTGCTTTAATCTCTAAGCACTCTGATTTATATGACTTCTGCTCCATTATTTTATCAAACACAACAAGAGATTTTTCAGTCATTAGTTTATTCAACATCTATTGAATCCATTTCAGGTGTGAGATGTCTATTGTATGGAATATACAGTAGTATCAATGTACACAGTGCCTGCTTTCAGGCTTGCATGCCTCCATAAGCAATCTGGTCCCTCCGAAGACTGCATACTTCCCAAACATAGGACACAAACCAGCTTTAGATCATATTTTCCATCTTGATCATGTCATATTACTCCTTTCTGGCAGGGGTTCTATGAGTTGGGAAAGGTATGTGGCCAGGAGTTAATTCCATGATCTATAATTAGAGGCCTGAGGGAAGAAGGAAATGTGTGCATCCTTCTAGTGCACTGTTAGCTAAGAGGTCTAGGTATTTTCTTCCCTTGAAATTCAATAAACATTCACAACCATCTTTTATTTAAAACAAATGCTAAATTGCTGTTTCACCCACAGTTTGGATAACATTATTAGACAATCTTTACACATTAAATAATGCATCATTGTTGTATCAAATGGAAGTGACATGTTAAATTACTTCTTTATTCTCTTAAAAGAGAGATATCAGGGGCTGGGGGTTAGTTCATTTGTAGAGTGTTCAATGCCATGGTTTCCATCTCTCACACCAAGAGGGGAAGGAAAGAAAGAATAAAGAGATCAGTTACATAATATTCAAATATCTGCTTATAATTAATAATCACATTACATTTGCTTTGGGGAGAGATAGAGAAGTAAAGATTTCTTTCTACCCTTGTAAGTCTGTTTCGAGCAGAATAGGCAATCCCATGTGAGATAATTCTGGGCTAGAATTTAGTGTACAGTGATTATCTAGTTGACAGTATTCTATCTGCAAGGGTACTATCAGAAGCGAATACAAAACAGTAATAAAAAAGAAAACATACTTATTCATATTCTTTCCTCCTGTGTCATTGTTATCCAAAAATTTAAAAATATGCATGCACAAAGGCATTAAGGATATTTCTTTTAGTGAAAAGAAAACACACACACACACACACACACACACACACACACACACCCCTAAAGGTTGGGAACAGAAATTGATGAGTTTGGCAGTAGCTTTGGAAATGAACAGTGATAATCAATTTGACTAATATGAAAAAAATGTTGAGGAAAAAACACTAGAACCAAAAAAAAAAACCAACCTCACACAATTTTCTTTTTTTTTCTTCTGCATCACACATAAAAATGAAATGGTTTTGATAGTTTTTTTCTGACAATGAAATTTTCCTAAGAAAGAACAAAATGAGAAAAAGAGACTTGGCCTGCAATATCCTAAACAGATAAAATATTAATCTTTCTATCTCTATAGGTAATAGTGAATTTTTTTATAGGAAAAGCAATCATGTGCCAGGCACTTCCCTAAAACAGGTCAATGCACAGATTCTCTATTTAGCTATGATAAGTAATCTGGACAGGAATTTGGATGATCAACATCCATAATTAAGTATAAAGTATAACTCTAGCCAAATGTTAGTATTTTGCCTGCAACTACACTTGCCAGGAAAAATGGCTGAAATGGCAACAGAAAATGTGAGGATACATGAATGAACCCCTTAAAAATGAAGAGGCTTGCTACTGCAATTCATAATGTCGCTCAGATTTTTGGAACCTTAACTTTTTTAAGAGTTGGGATCTCCTCAAGTTGCCTTGGCTGCACCAAACACCTGGACTCATGCCTCAGCATCCTGAGTAGTTGGCCCTACAGGTTCATACCGTTCACCCAGCTGGCACCTCAGCTATTGAGACAGGAAATCCTTGTCTTATTCTAAGAATGCTTTCAGTATTTTTATTGAAATAAATAACAAGACAGTTGTTTTCAAAAATGACTCTAAATCACTCTTAAGACAGATTGCTTTGTGAATTATCTGTGGTCTCTTGTAAAGAATCCCCACCACCCGCAAAGGCAACCAACTCTGCCATTCTTCTCTTATTCTTTGGTCTGCTCATGTCTTGCAAGATTGGACTGCAGAGACTTTGGGCAAACTTCATGAAAAGCTTTTCTTCCTACTTCAACTTTTCATATGGACCTCCATGTGTTTGTGATTTTACTCTTTGCATAGCATGTCTGTGTTGCTGTAACAGTCAGCCAAGTTTAAGATTCATCACCATTAGACTAATTCTGCTGACCATTATCTATTATGTCTCCCATGAGTACTGGGAATCACACTGTCCAGTATACTGGGCACAGAACTATGGATAAGATTGATAGTGTTTCTGTCCTGGTGAAGGCTATAGTCTAGTATGTTGACTGTAACTCCATACTAGATACTAATAAGAAACCACTGTGGTCACTTCAAGCAAAGGATTCTTGAGTAATCCTATGACTCAAGTGGGGCAAAGAAATACTAGGAAAGGAAAAGTTGAATTAGGGTATGGATCCCAGAAAAGACATCCTGTTAGGGAGCCAGAATTTGCTCAGGCAGGTAGGCTTAGGTAAAGATATAAAGGAAAAACCTATTGTTCTGCAGGTAGAGAAGGCAGCTCAGTAGGGGCTCAGTCAGACCCAGAGTAAAGCATTCTTGGAATGAGAGCAAGCTGTTGCTTATATGCTATAATTTTAGATGAACTGGGAAAGCTGCCAGTTTGAAAATGTCTCTTCCACAGATGTCTGGAAAAATGTGAATGTTTACTTCTCTTGAGAGAGGTGGTGGTTAAGCCTGGACTTTGGAATTGGGCAGATTTGTGTGTGAATTGCAGCGCTGAGACTAAGTGACTCTGGAAAAGTTACTTTTCTCTCTTAACTTCAGTTTCCTTATCTACAGAATGGGAATAATCATGCCTCCTAATGAATTTTATGACTTAAAAAGGTGGGGCCAGGGATATAGCTCTGTGGCATAAGCACCCGTCTGCCTGGCAAGTGCAATTCAATTCTTGGTACCAAAGGGGGAAAAAAAAAAAAAAGACTTAAAAAGTTACTACAAATCAAGCAATAGCACAGGCACCCAGAAACAGTTCAATAAAGATTCTTAATATTAAAAAAAAAGATTCTTAATATTACTTATATTGAATAGTTTGACTAATATTCTTTGAACTCCTCTATAGACCCCTGCCATATTAATCCTGATGTAGCAGAGAAGGCAGTCATAGAAGCAGCTGCCTATAACAAAAGGTAAAAGGTGCTCCAAAAGATAGTTAAGGGATAAAAGTTATTTTTACTTTTTCCTCAAAGCAGAGATATGAAAGAGGGCATTCCAGGAGACAGAATAAAAAAAGACTCAATTATATATGAAAAGTGTTATACGCCATTCTCTGTCTAGATAAGGAAGTGTAAATGGTAGAAATTGGACACCAGTGTACAAGGATGCTTCCTCCCAAACACATTGTGTGCCTTTGACTTGGGTGGCATCTCACTCCCGGCTTTCTTGTAGTCTCTCCACTAAGTCCTTCTCAGTCTCCTTCACAGGGTCCTTTTTCTGTACCACTGTATGCTGAAACCCCTCAGGACATCTCAAATGCTTTTCTTACTCCGTATGCTCTACTCAAGTGCGGTTCAACTTAGAAACCTGCAGTGGTTTCTGACTTTACTCTCTCCCTCTGTCATCACAGTTAATCCACCATCAGGTCTGTATTTTCTGCCTCTTAGATGTGTATGGTCCAGGTCTATTCATTCCCCACCCTCATTATTCCTACAATACTCTACTTAGACTATCTTAATGTATCCCCGTATTTAGTTCCCTTCCTTACAGTAACCAGAATGCAAATCTGATGATGTTACTACCTGGAGAGAGGCTGAGGATATAGGTTCATGGTAGACAGCTTGCCTAGT
This sequence comes from Chinchilla lanigera, assembly GCF_000276665.1. NCBI lineage: Eukaryota > Metazoa > Chordata > Mammalia > Rodentia > Chinchillidae > Chinchilla > Chinchilla lanigera. Next base: position 3,234,479 of record NW_004955423.1, on the reverse strand, counting down.
GTATACAGAGCCTGATTTCCCAACTTAAACAAAACAATACAAAAACTTATGAGGACTTTTATTGCTCTTAGCATAAATTCCAAACTGTTTACCAAGCTGTCTAGTTATCATTCTACCAGCTCCAGTCCTTCTGAAGCTTTTATTCTCTGAGGCACACTATACAGGATAGTGTTTACCTAACAAATGTTCCCACCTGTTGTTCTTTCTATATGGAATGTTTTCCTTTAGCCTTTTCTTAACTACTTCTAATCAACTCGCAGGTCCCACCTAAAGGTGTCTTCCTCAGTGAAACTTTCAAAATCTTTCACTCTAAGTCTAACTCCCAGCTCTTACCCTAGTGTTTCAAAACTACAAACATTTCCCTACTATAAACCAAGTACCACTTCCAAACCTAGGGATCTAGCTTAGTGATGGGAAAGCAGTATCATCCCTCACATAACTCATAGCCTGATAGAAGAGACAGAACATTTACCCAGCACATGTAAATATAGATTTTATCTATGAAAAGTGCCATGAAATAGAAGTACATGATGCTTTGAGAGGACTTGGTGGCAGTGAAAGCAATGTCTGAGAAAATGATGATTAACCTAGACTGAAGTTTGAGTGGGAGTTAGCGATCAGTTGGAAGGAGGAAATGAGTTTCTGTCATAGGCCCTATAGCAGGAGCCATTTAGATGAGCTGAAAACAATCCCAAATCGAAGAGCAAGGAATATCTATCACTTGAAGCAATAGCAGTGAGTGGGGCCAGACTCTATAATCCTTGAGGGCTCTGCAAAGGATTTGATTCTTTATGTTAAAAGCTATGCTTAAGGAAGAAAGTGGAAGGGGCAGAAGAAAAACTATGACCGTATTTGCATTGTGAAAATATCATTGTGGATGGTATGTGAAGAAAAGATTGAGAAGAGGTGAGAATAGATGTTTCCAGTTGTTAAAATGGTGAGAAGGTGATTGCAGAGGTACAAGTGAGAGATGTTAGCTTGGATCGGGGAGGTGGTAATAGAAATGGAGAGAAGGCAATGTTGTCAGAGATATTTTGGACATAAAATCAATAGGCTTTGGTATTGCACTGTATTAAAAGGTAGAGCTTTTCTACTTCTCTGGTTTCTCAAAAGAGGGATTTTCTTTAAATTTTTCTGGTTTCTTGCTTTACCCTTTACTCCTTCCACAAGGTGCATGAATTTGGGAGAGTAAGTGGGACTGACAGTTCAGCTCTTCCTGCCTGCTGTTTAGGACTGGCCATCCTGCAGGGAGGATGTGTTCTCAGTCTACACAGGAAGCAAGCCTTTTAATGATGAGCCTGTTCTCTTGGTAGACAGCTGTAGTGTTCTGGTGCTGCTAGGGACTGGATAGGTAAATCTTCCTAAAGCCAAGACTCAGAGTTAGGAAACTGATTTTTACCACACATCTAAATCACATTCTTCAAGCTGGACTTCATCACTAGTAAAGCTGACATGTTGATCCCTACCTTCCTGATTCTTAATCTACTTCTTAATTTATTTAGATTTCATTTGGGGGTTTGTAGAGGGAAAGGACAATGAATAATGATGATTCTTATATTTCTAGTTTATACTCCTGAATGGATACAGTGCCATTTCCCCCCTTCTTTTCATCTATTTTTTTTCAAATGGGGCAATTGAAACCCACAAATTCAATTTAGGACACGTAGAGTTTGAGATAACATTAAGATGTGATGTAGAAATGCCAAGTAAACAATTGTGCCTGCCGGACTGGGGCTCAAGTGCTGGAGGTAGAGATGTAGGAGCTGTCAGTTGTATAGATCCCATCGCTAGATATGGATAAGCTCACTCAGATTATAGAGAAGAGAAAGGAGCTAGATCTGATCTTCAGGGAACTATAATCTCAGTTTCAGAATGAGTCTGAGAACATAGGCCAATTTGCTGGTATCAAAGTAGTTCCAAAGGTCAGAGAGGAAGAGGTTAGAAAACGAGTGGTGGAGGAAGGGTTGAACTGGGGCAACAAAATACAGCCTTAAGGGAATGATGTTAGATACCAGACACAAGGTAAATAAATGATGGGCTTATATTTGGATACTGACTCACACAAATGCATTCAGATATGTTCTCAAAGCTTGTAACATTTAACAATTTGTAATTACTTATCTTTTTTATAATTTATTGTATATAATGCCTAGCTTGTCCAGGTAAAACTTTGCAAAGCTGTTATTTCTTGGTCACTGCTAAATCCTCAACCACAGCAGCACGATTGAACAAAGTAGAGATTCAGTATCTTTTGCTTTCTCACCTCTATATTAAATGGTAAAAAGACTTGAGAAAGAAAGGCTGGTAGCATTTCTTGGGCTGAGCACTAATTATAGGCCTGAAGAGAAGGAAGTGGTGGTGAGAAGAAATATGTATTTTATTACTCATTGCATTCCACACTGAAGAAAGATATCCTCTTATCTAATATTATAAGTCAGAATCCTTCTTCTTTAGTGTTATAATTAAGAATTTTACTTCAGGGACCCCTTCACTGAACAATTTTTAAAAATCTCAGGCTCCCCAAAATATAGCTTGCAAAATTATGATTTCAACTACAGTTAAAATGGTTTCAAACGAGACTAGAAGAGAATGTGGTAATATGTTCAGAGTGGCATATGAGTGACTTTCCCCTTTTAAATTTATCTATTTTCTAAATACTCTAGGTATTCTATTTGGTATTGTTTTAAAGGACTTTATATATTTTGTGAACATTAACCTTTTGTTGATTGTATATTGTAAATATGTTTTTCACAGACTATTACTTCCTTAAATTGTGTTTGTTTTTAAAAGCAGCTTTATGGAGGTTTGACTTACAGACAATAAAACTTACCCATTTCAGCATAAATTGAATGAATTTTAGTAAATTTATATAGTTTTGCAAACATCACTACAATCAAGTGTTAGAACACTTTTCTCATTCTAAAAATTTCACCTAGCCAGGAATGGTGGCACATGCCTATAATCCCAGCACTCAGGAGGCTGAGGCAGGAGGATCGTTGTGAGTTCGAGACCAGCCTAGACTACAAAGGCCAGCCAGAACTGCATAGCAAGAACTTGTTTCAAAAAAGACAAAAAAATAAAAGTTTCCCCTGTGCCAATTTGTATCTACATCCTCTCCCACTCTCAGCCCAGAATCATTCATCTTTTCTGTATATGTAGCTTGCCTGTTCTAAAATTTCATATTATTGGTATCATTCAGTCTGTAGTTTTGTTTTTGCTTTGGTGGTACTTTGATTGAACCCACAGCCTTCACTCTTAGTTACATCCTCACCCCCCCACCTGCATCCCCTTTGGAGATGTAGGAAATACAAAGAGCTCTCCATAACAGGCCAAGGCTGGGCTCGAATTTCCAATCCTCTTTCCTCAGCCTGTCACAGTGCTGGGATTACAGGCTTAAACTACAATGCCCAGTGTCAACATTATATCAATCCCTTTACCAAATACATGCTTTACAAAATGTTTTCTCCCAATCTGTGAGTTTTTTTTTCTTTTTCTTTTTTTTTTTTTTTTTTTCAGTACTAAAGTTTGAACTCAGGACTTTCACACTTTGCCACACCCCCCACCTTTTATTTTTTGTTTTGAGCTAGGGTCCTGCTAAATGGCTAAAATGCCCAGGCTGGGCTCAAACTTGTGATTGTCCTCCCTCAGATTCCCAGAGTACTGGTATTATAGGTGTGTAGTGCTGTCATGGTTGATACATTGTGTCAATTTGGGAAGTTTAGCCATTTAACTCAGCAGGGAGCCGGGGTCCTCACTTTGTAAACATCCTGAGCTTGTGGAAGAGGAGGGCCCGGAGATGGTGTGAGGGGAGAGCCTGCATACAATATAAGGTAGGAAAAGAAACTTGCTTTCCCCACTTTTTCCTTGTTATTATCTTCTGCCATCTTGAACTGTTGCCCCTGTGCCATACCACCCTGCCTTGGAGCCAGCTGATTATGGACTAAAACCTCCACAAACTGTGATCCAAATAAACTTTTCCTTCCTTAATTTTGGGGGTTGGATTTTTGTTTCAGCAATGAGAGAAAAGTAACTAAGTTACCAACTCTTTTTGTTTCATTAATGTTATCTGCTTTACTTTGAATGTGTCCCCTCCAAATTTAGGTGTTGCCAGTGTGATAGTATTAAGAGGTGGGCCCTCTGAGGTGAGGTCAGAAGGGCTCCCTCATAAATGGGATTAAGGCCCTATGGAAGAGGCTTCACAGCTATATGTGGTAACACACACCTGTAATCCCAGCATTTGGAAGGCTGAGGCAGGAATATCACCATAAGTTTTAGGCCAGCCTGGCCTGCATAATGAGTTCAAGTCCAGCCTGGATTGCATAGTGAAATCCTGTCTCCAAAAACAAACAGAAAAAGGCATGAGGATACAGCTCAGTCCAAAGGCCCTGGGGTCAATCCTCAGTACCAAAGTATGGAGGTACATACGTAAAATAAGAGGCTTCACATAGCATCTGACCCTAGCCTTGCCGCTCCACCCCCTGCCATGTGAGGACACAGGAAGACTGCCAGCTTCCAGAATTGTGACAAAATTAACTTCTGTTCTTTATAAATTATTCACTTCCAGGGATTCTATTTTATATCAAAGTGGTTTGGGCTATTCTAGATTCTTTGTATTTCCATATGCTCTTTAGGATCAGCTTCAATTTCTAAAACTGGGAACAAACCCTGATAAGATTTTTTTAGGGTCTGCATTGACTCTATTGACTAGACTGAGAAGAACTACCACCTTAACAATATTGTTACCCAATTCTTGAACGTGATATAGCTCTCTATTCATCATATGTGCATTATTTTTATTATCAGAAAAGAATCAACAGTACTTTTCTCTCTTTTCATTTTCCTTCTTTAGATAAAGCCAAAAAGCTTTTTTAAAGAACCAAATATTCTTAAATAAGGATGTATTTTTCCTGTTGGTACTAGTTATAACTGGACTGAGAATCAGGAGGCAGAGTCACAGGGAAGTGCTCTGAACTATCAGAACATCTCTGGCACTGCAGAGGAGGGAAAGGGCTGCCGCAAGAGCGTGGCCCAGGGGCTGCTCTGGTCCATGAGTTAAGGTCTTTCTCTCCTGCACATCTTTTCTACTTGCTTAAGATGCTTGTAAGAAAAGATCATTTAATTTGTTCATCTCCATCAGTATTAAATATGTAATCTTACAGAAACAACAGGACAGTTTTCACTTATTTGAAGATTATTAGCAAATTCTGAAAGAACTGTTTATGACAGCACTCTCTATACATGACAAATAACAGGTGAAAATATTGGTGTATTTTAGGTTATTATATAAGAGTTCTTGATGCATTTTATGGATAAAGTAAATGATCTTGAGATAATATGTTCATACCCAAACCAAAAATCTTACTTATTTTTTACGTTTATTTATTGATTTTTGTGGTGTTGGAGATTGAACCTAAGGCCTTGTATATGCTAGGCACATGCTGTACCACTGAGCTACACCCTCAGCCCCTCAAAACCATTTATCTCTAATATATATCTTTGACATACACTAGAGAATTTCATCCCATAGTCAATATTAATATACATTAACTATACTATACTATCTGTTAGTGTATTAAAATACTGGATCTGTAAAGCAGTATTTAAAAACTGAAATAGCAACTACAAACCTTTTACACAGAATGAAAAAAACTTTTTTTCTTTACAATTTTTCTATTTGGAAAGCAAAAACACATTTGCACTAAGATAAACTAAAGAAAAAGAGCAAGCAGTAGCCTGCAGAAAATAAAATGTAACACTCTATAGCTCCAGTTACAGAACTGGTGAATAAGAAAGAAATAAATGAGACACAACAAATATAAACACTTTATATCTCTTATATTCAATACTTCATATTATCAGATTCAATTACCAGAAAACATGAAAAGTCTGCAGTGAAAAAAAAGATATAAAACCCACCCAGTTGCATTCATAAATCTATACAGTTTCCTCAAATAGAAAAGAATGCATTTCAGAAGAAAGCAACAATGATAATGCTACCAATAGTAAAACATATTAGAATTCAAATATTCCTACATATTTAGTACTTTACCTGACATTAAAGGGCTTTATTAATGGCCCAAATGGTAATTAACAATTATATGTGAAATAGAAATTTTATAAATAGAAAGGTGATAGATGGATGGTTGGAAATAGACAGTCATAAATATATGCAACACTTGTACTAGATACATTGTTTTCATTATTGCCTGTCTTTTGTCTGAAGGGAACTAAAAATCACTTAGGAGGCTTATTAAAACATTTTTGAGTGGGTGAATGAATGACAATGACCCCTTTATCTGTGGGAGATACACTCCATGACCCTACAGGGACTCTTGAAGCCATAGATTATACCAAACCCTAATATATCCTATGTTTTTCCAATACAATATACAGACAAAGTCTGGTTCTAAAATGTGGTATGTATTTAAATAAAAAATTATTACAGTAGAAGACACATTGCCATTAATCCCTCTCAACATACTCCCCCTTACTTCAATAACATTTATCACATTATACTTGCCATTTCCTGGAGTAGTTCTGGAAGTCCTCTTTTGTGAATGTCTTTATGAGATATGATCAGAAATGTGGTGGTTGCTGCTATCACATGCCATCCAAAAGGAAAAGCAGGCTGGTTAAAAACATTGCAATGTGGTTCTATCCACTTTACTCACCAGATAAGGCACTGTGTAACTCCTGGATCTTGCCAAAAATCAAAATGACCGTGAAAGGTAAATGTTTTAAATTGATTCTGGACATGGAGGCAGACACAAAAGTGCAGTTAAAGACATGAAAGAGGACTTTTAGGACTGCTTCAGAAAGTGGCAATAGTCAGGCCGGGCGTGGTGGTGTATGCCTGTAATCCTAGCACTCTAGAGGCTGAGGCAGGAGGATCATTGCAAGGTCAAGGCCTGCCTGGGCTACAGAATGAGGTCAAGGCCTGCCTGGGCTACAAAGTGAGCTCAAGACCAGCCTAAACTGCATAGCGAAACCCTGTCTCAAAAAGAAGAAAGTGGCAATAGTGAAGGAATAAGTATGTTTGAAGTAAGGGGAACTATTTTGAGAGGACATTAATAGCAATATGTCTTTTACCCTAATAATGGTTTTTAAAACTTAAACACTCACTGTATTTTTCAATCATACACTGTACTTATGACAAACTCTCTTTTACACTTCAAGAAAGCACTTTATACCTCCCTTTGGCACATCCAAATTGTGAGCATTGCTACCATTGTGCTTTGGGGACATTATTAAGTACAATAAGAATTTCTTGAACACAAGCCTTGTGATACCAGGACAGTTGATCTGAAGATAATCAAGATAATACTAAGTAACTGACAGACTAGTAGCATATATACTGTGCACAGCTAGACAAAGTGATTCATGTCCTAGGGCAAGTGATACAGGACAGCATGGGATTCATCATGCTCCTCAGAACAGCCTAATTTTAAAACTTGTAAATTGTTTCTGGAATTTTCCATGTAATATAACTATGGATAAGTGCCAAAAAGAAGGATGTAAAGCTATGCAGAAGTAAAAGAAATGATGTACTCAGGGAAGTCAAGGAAAAATACCCAAACTAAAGGCATACAAGTGGAAGTTTAGGAGTTTCCTTTCCTCTCCTGGCCTCTTGGAATAAGATCTTGGACTTCTGTGTAAAGAATATGAAGTTTGGAATCAGACAATCCTGGGTTTGAATTCTGTCTCTACTGCTTACTAGTTAGGGAATTTAGAGCAAGTTATATAACCTCCCTTAGGCTTAGTTTCCTTTTCTGGGACATGAGGATAATAATAATCCCCGCTTTCTGGTTTATCATAAAGTTAAAAGTGTAAAAGAAGCAGGTGGTGCCATGCACCTGTAATCCTATGACTCTAGGAAGCTGACACAGGAGGATTGCAAGTTTGATCCCACCTTGGGCAACTTAGTGACTTAGTGAGAACTTATTTGAAAATAAAAATAAAGGGTTAGGGATGTAGCTCAGTGCTAAGGCCCTAGCTTCAACCCTTATACTACAAAATAAATATGTAAAAGAAAATATTCAGTAAAAGATGACTGTTCTTAAAATCAAGCAAACCTGTGCCATAGTCTATGTGTCTTAATCACCTAGGTAAATAGGTTTGTATTGCTGTTCTTCTGAAATGCAGTAACCAACTTCAAATACATCCCAATATGTACTGTGTGTAATACAAACTCAAAGCGCCCCCCAAAGCCCAGGTCAAGGCCACAAAAGGATTGTGCCTTTTCTTCTGTGGTATTGCAGTTATTTGTGCTCTTTTAACAGAAGATAGAAATAAATACAGCACTATTTATAAAGTTCTATAAACAAGGATTTTATAGACCTTATCAAGACCTTATGCAAAGAAAACAGGAGTGGTGAATATCGGTAATTTAATTTTTAAATAATATCCTCGGAATATGTTAAGAATCTCTAGAAAGAATACTTCGTTAAAAATGATCAATATAATCATTCAAGTAATTTTCTAATTATGAATTACTCATCAGCAAAATGTGGGGATGTTTTCATCACCAAAGGATATCTATCATCTTTCCCTTAACCCTGCTCCTGACAAAGGGAGAGAAGGATTCAGAGTGCAGTTACAGCTTTGAGATGGAAGGGCCATTTGCAAAAGCAGTAAGGGTAACACCGAGATGAAAGCCAGCAAAAAATGAGACTACAGTACTGTAACCAAAGGAACTGGATCCCTCTGACAACTTGAATGAGCGTGGGAGCAGATTCTCCCTGAGAGGCTCCAGTAATAAACAAGCCTTGCTGACACTTTTATTTTAGTCCAAAGATCTATGTCAGTCTTCTACAGTTATTGTTTAAAGTTATTGTAATTTGTTATAGCAACACAATGGAAAACTAACATACAAAACTTCACTACTCAGATTTAACTAATGGCACCAGTCACCCAAGATAATCCCAAGCTCCTAAAATCTTATTATTTGGTTCCCAACCTACATATCTAGCTTACTCTCTAACATTACCTCCCTCCCACCCTTTCCCACTCCTCTCCTCCTTGTACCCCTGTATTGGTCAACTTTCTCATTGCTGGAACACAATTTCTAACACCCATAATTTAAAGGAGAAGTGATTTAATTTGACTTATTGTCAGGGTACTCAGTCCAGAGCCAGCTGGCTCAAAAAAGGAAGATCATGGCAGAGAGAAGCTGCTTAGTTTATGGCAGCCAGGAAGCAGAGCAAGGAAACCGTGCCAGAGAGAAAGGGAGCAAGGGCCAGTTATGGTACCCACAATCACACATGACCCACCCAGGTACACCCAGAAATATGCTTTACTAATCCCCTAGGTGAGCTGGGCATGGTGAGACACACTTGTAATCCTAGCACTCTGGGTGAGTGAGGTAGAAGATTATAAATTTCAGCCATGCTGGGCAATTTCGCAAGAACCTGTGTCAATAATAAATATAAATAAATAAATAAATGTGAAAAAGGCTGGGGATGTAGCTCAGCACAAGAGCCCTAGGTTCAACTCCCACTATCAAAAAAAAAAAAAAAAAAAATCTCCTAGGTAGCTCATAAACCATTCAAGTTGACAGTTAGAACTTAACTGTCACAACTCAAATTCTGAGGATGTATATTATTCTCTCACCTTCTGAATTTGACAACTTAGCCCACTCTAGCTTATTATGTATTTCTTGACCTAAAAAACACATCCTCTGTAAAGACTTCATTGACATTAGGCAGTTTTTTTCATTCCCTCAATAAATATTTACTGGGTACCTACTAAGTTGTAGGTAAAATTCTCATAGAGCTTCTGATTCAGTCCAGGGAGGGGGGAAGAATTACATTAAACAAATAAGCAGTGAAATGCATAACTGAGATAATTTCACACTGTGATAAGCAGTGTGGAGGAATTGGATAGGGTGATATGAGAGTGCTTTGCTGTAGGAGAAACTACATTAGGTCAGGAAAAGCTTTGAAGGCAGATCTGTAGGATGAGAATGAGCTGGCCACATAGATGAGCTGAAGAGGAGTCCAGGCAGAGAAAACTTCAGTGAGAAAGCAGAATGCAGAATGGAGGGAATTGTGGGCCAAAATGAGGCCAGAGAGACATAGGCAGGGACCATATCATGCAAGGCCTTGTAGGCTGTGGAAAGGAGTTTGGCTTTTATACTAAGTGCAAAAAGAAGACTTTGAGATGGCTGGGAGACAATGACATGATTTAATTTACACATAATAAGGTCCTCCTTCTACTTTCCCTGTGGAGAATGCACTGCCAAGGAGTAATTGTAGGGGTAAGAAGAGCTGTGAGAAGGCCTTCCATCTGGGGCCATTAGGATCATATGCATATACACTCATATGAACATATACATGATCCTATTAGAGCCCCACCTGGGAGTGGAGGCAGTGGAGATGGAGCGGAGCAAACTAGAGAGATACCTGGAAGCAAAATCAAGAGCATTTTTGATAGATTAGCGTGGAGATTAAAAAATCCATTAAATGTTCCTTAGTTTGAATCCTTCTTGATTTCTTGATTTCCTGATGTTTTCCTTCATGCTGACCCAAATTTTAGGTGGGATAAACTGGGTACAGAGTGCCATTTACTATGACAGGGAAGCCAGAAGGAAGAACAGGTTTAAAGTTAACAAAAAAAAGAAAAGCAAGACCTCTGTTTATGTTGTGTTGTGTTTATGCCATTAACATCAAAAGGAAGGTGTCAAGTTCATTCTGTATATGTGGCAGTAGTAGGAGAGGTCAAAATTAAAAATGTGAAATTTGAAGTCCTCCTCATGCAGATGATATTCAGACCTTGGTGCTCTTTTCCATTCTTTCACTGTACTTTGTGAAGATCTGTAACTCATCATTAATCATACTGCCTCCCAATTTTCTCCTTGTACAGGTGTATATTTGCTTTAGATTTCTAAGCCCTTGAGATAAAAATTGTGCCTTGTCTTTATCATCCTTCATACATACTCATTCTATATTATAAATGGTAGTATTTAATGAATTGTTGTTGAAACAAATTGGGAGTGCCAACATCTTAATGGTTTCAGTCCCCAACACTGCAAAAATAAATAAACAAATGAATGTTGAAAGAATAAAGAACATGGCAGCAACTGAGAACTTGTATAGATCAGACACCTACTTTTATGGCTTGTATCTAGATGTCCCCCCAAGCCTCATGTGGTCATAGGAGGACCTTATCAGAGGTGGCTGGATCTAGTGAGTAAAGGGCAGGTAGCCTGGATAGAATATAAGAGACAGAAAGAGGGCTGCTATTGTTGCTGCTGGTCGCTTGCTGCTTGCTGCTTCACTGCTTTGTTGCCTTCCTGCCTTTTGCTTGCCATGAACTGTTTCTCCTCTGTGATTCCCCTCTGCCATGCCACCCTTCCTTGATACCAACCAACTACAAACTGCAGCCTCACAAACTGTGAGTCAAAATAAACCTTTTCTCATTTAACTTTGGGCATCAGGTATTTTGTCTCAGCAATGAGAAAAAATAACTAAGACACCTACTGTTTAATATGATCCCATTTTTAATGGTATACACACATATACACATGTAATTTCATAGAGGCATATATACTGTATATACATGTGCATAGAAAAAGGTCTAAAGTGTGCATGCCACTTATTTTCAGTGATTACCTGGGGAGAAGCAGAAAGGATAAGAGATGAGCTTTCACCTTTATAATTTTTATTACTTGAACTTCTTCAGGGAGCAATTCATACTTTTTGTACATTTGTAATTTTTTAAACCAATGAAAATAAAACAAAATAATAACCAAACTGAAGCATTTTTCTCTTGTCAAAGTAGAACTTTGGTATTTTACATCATGTAACAAAGAACACTGAAAACAGAAACAGACGTCCTTTATTCAAGCATAGAGAGGAAGCAAAAATAGGAGAACTATGTAGGAAAGATTTTCTTTTTTCTTTTTTCCAGTACTGGGAATCAAACTCACAACCTTGTGCTTGCCAGGTAGGCGCTGTGCCGCTGAGCTAAATCCCCAGTCCAGTAAGAAAGATTTTGAAACAAAAGTCATCCCTTAGAATCCAATGTATGCAAGCACATGTGACTTCATTGTTTTTTAAAATTGACAAATAGGGGCTGGGCATATAGCTCAGTGGCGTAAGCATCTGCCTGGCAAGCGCGAGGTCATGAGTTCAATCCCTGGTACTGCAAAAAAGTAAATAAATAAATAAATAAAATTGACAAATATAACACAAAGAAGAATAACTTGTTCATTGTACTACTGTGAATACAAAATTTGATATCAAATATTTTCCCAAATAGAAAGTGCCCTAGAAAAGGTAGTGAGACAAAACATTGGAAGGCTTTTCTCTAATAGACCTATATTGTCTCTGATTAAAATGAGGAAACACATGGGAGGAGAGGAGAGGAAAGAGAAAGAAAGGGGTTGAAAAAAGAATTGAGATATGTTATGTTCACGTACAAACTCCCCACTAGACATCTCATCATTATGTATTACAAATGTGTACTAAAAAAATAAAATTAAAAAAGCAGAGAAATGAGGAAATGTTTAGGTTGAACACTAGGGAATTCTCGTTTCTATAAGTCCAAAGTGGTAGAAAATCTATGATTTTATGTGATTCAACCAAACATACAAGAGTATCTCTAAAATGTACAAACCTTTGAAAAATAGCACAAATAAATAAGCTCTAGTTTTATTTGTCATAACCTTTTTAATATTCCATAAATTTTTATGAAACAAACTTGAGACCTTGTTTTCCAGAGAGATTAAAATTCATTTTTTTCTTAATAAGTTACAAGTATAAAGTTTAGTATTTCAGGGGCTTGTTAAGGTGTCCTTTGTACTTTTAGCATTGAAAGCAGGAAAGAAGAAAACAACTAAAATTGTTTTATTCCAATAAAACAAGGAAAGAAATTCATTTCTTTAATGAAATACTAGTGTTCAAACAGTGAGGAGATAAAATTTAAAGAAAAATTTTGTACTGATGCTAAACTTTGAAACATTCTCTAAATGAAAAAAGTGTCAAAATTCAGATTGTCCCCAAATCTAAATTAATTTTTATGAGCAAAGATGACAAAGGCCCAGTTAGCTGTGGGATAAATGGGGAAGTCTTAACAGCATAACCCATAGATAATTGGTGTAGATAATTGCTGTGGAGTGAAATACATAGCATCATGAGAGAAGGGATCTCTTATACATTGTTGGTAGGAATGTAAATTGCTACAGTCACTATGGACAGCCCTCAAAGAACAAAGAATAGATCTACCATATGATCTAGTTATCCTACATCTAGGTATACAGCCAAAGGAAATAAAATCAACATATCAAAGGTATAACTGCATACCCACTTATTATTGTACTATTTACAATAGCTAAGATATGGAATTAGCTTAGATGACCATTAACAGATAAATGGATAAAGAAAATGTGATATATATATTATTATTTTATATATATTATTTCTATAGATTCCATATATATTATTTCTTTATGTACTACAAATGTGTACTAAAAAATAAAAATTATTTATCCATATATATTTATTATTATATAATATATATATAAATTATTTGACAATCTAGACAATCTAGGTCTATTAGAGAAAAGCCTTCCTCTGTTTTGTCTCACTACCTTTTCTAGGGCACTTTCTACTTGGGAAAATATTTGATATCAAATATCCATATATAAAAATTATTTATCCATATATATTTTATTAGCCCCCAAAAGAATAATATTCTATCATTTATAAAGAAATAGATGGAAGTGGAGAACATTATGTTAAGTGAAAGAAGCCAGGAACAGAAAGACAAATACCACATGTTCATTCATAAGTAGATGCTGAGAATAATCAATAGGAATATAAAATAGTACTTACTAGAAGCTGGGAAGGGGAGTAGAGGGAGGTTGAATAACAGGTACCAAAACATAGGTAGAAGTAATAAATTGTGTTCTGCAGCACAATGGGGTGACTATAGTTCATAATAACTATTGTACATAACTATTATAAGTTTTTATGAAGAAATAGAAAAACGGAGTTCAAAGGCTCAGAACACAAACTAGAGTTAAATTGATAGAAATATTAAATTCCCTGAGTTGATCAGTACATTATATGCACAAATGGAAATGTCACCCTGAACCACATAAATGTGTACAATTAAAATAATAACTAATTAAATATGGTATCAGGCTATAAAAGAAGGTAAAAGCAGAGAAAATAATTTTCCTAAAACTAGGATCCTTAATTTATTGCTTAAACCATAATTTTAGATGATTTATTGTAAAATAGTTTTACCCTAAAAGAAAGAAAACTTCAAATATGAACTAGTTTATTTCATTAACATTAAGACCTCAGCTACAAGAAATTTCTATATCTTGACATACTAATTCACAGCCTTTGTTCTTATTCTAATATCAGAATAGTGGTCATCACCAGAGATTCTATCTTATCTTAACAGGATTTTTCCATCATAAATAATAGCTTTATATTCAAAATAGCTGAAATGAGGAAGGGAAGAGGGAAAGGAAGGGGAAGGTAAGAAGGAAGGAAAAAAGGCAAAAATAAAGGGAGTTATTCTATATAAAAGAATTTCTTGAGATATAAAACTATCTCAAGAAATATTTCTTGAGATATAAAGCTATCTCAAGATAATAAAGAATTTCTTGAGATATAAAGCTATCTCAAGATATATTTCTTGAGATATAAAGCTATCTCAAGAAATTAATGAGTAGCATGTGCCACTAAACTTTGTGATGCACTAGAACCTAGAAGGGTCAAAGCTATGTTTTCTATCTACTTATTTCTCTGTGGAATTACACATTCTCTCATCTCTTTCTCTGGACATTTTTTCTACTCTATTTCTGTGAATCATTTTTCTCTGCTTTTTTCATATAGTACACAAAAGATTACTACCCAAGTTCAGGTGTTGGCTAAATGTGAGTAGCATTTGTGTTTCTAAATGTAAAACTTCAAGTTCTTGAGAAGAATGAATGTCATTAGTCTACCTTCAAGTGTCTATTTCTCATCCAATCAACTGTACAGAAATCCCACAGACAATATGGCTGTACAAGTGTGCTCATGTGAAGGGGAGGACAATACTATGTGTCTGTGTTTGTATGGTGGGTCTGCATTAGATCTCATTGGCCAATTTCACTCACTCCTTTCCCCTTTCCTCAGATGACCCATTTGCTGGCATCTCTAACACTCTGAGTTTTCACTGTACTTTTGCTTTCACACTCACACCTTCACACCTTGCTCTCTCAGGGGCACACTGCTTGGCCTCCAGATAGTCTTCTGAAACCTAGTGGAGGCCTTCCTGACCCCACAACTCTTACAATCTGAAGTGCTTGAAACTAGCACCATGTAGTTGACACCAAGGTCTGCAGCCAACTAGAGAAGTAGCCAGACTTCCTTCTCTCTTGGCTGTAGGGGTCAAATGTGTAGATTGCTGAGCATTAGGAACCCAACCTCAAGGAACAAAGTTTCTAGGCCACAGTCATTCTGAAACATGGTGCCTTCGAGCTCTCTTCTCAAAGCAAAATCTTTCATCTTGTAATTTTGCCATTGCAAAGGGTGACATCCTACTGGTTCTTGTGATGCTCTCAGGCCATCTTTTCTATTGTCCTGTTCCAAAGTACTTGGCTTTTTAATGCTAATCTTTTCAGCAACCAAGTTCTCCTTTGTTCCATCTTTGCAGGTCCCAACTTTAAAGGAAGTGCTTCCTTTCTAACCAAACTAAAAACTTTAAATCATTCTGCTGGTCCATTTGCTCTTGATTTACAACGTACAGCTGGCTAAAAACCCCCAACAGTAGCCATGAGATGACCTCAACATTAGACTGCCTTGAAATTTTTTCCACCAGATTATTAGTCCACTACCCTTAATCTCAGCCTTTCACAATGTCTCTGGACATGAACAAAATGCAGACAAATTTTTGGACAGAGCATAACACACATGGCCTGGAATCTAAATGCCAATGGAGTCCTTCTTCCCAACAAACCTCCCGAGCCTGACCTTTACTGGCTGCATTTTTCCTCAGCATTCTGGTCTTCTCCTCTCTGACAAGATGCTCCCATGAGGCTTGGCTCACAGCATTCTAGGGTTTCCTCTCCAGCTGGCATTTCCAAATCTTTCTAAGCTCCTCCCACAAGCAAGTTGCAAAGACTTTTGAACCACACGATCAGGTATAGTCACAGAAATGACCCTACTTCTCTGATACCACAATCTGTCTTAGTTCCTTTCTCATTGCTGAGACAAAGTACTGACACCCATAAGTTAAAGAAAGAGAGGTTTATTTGGCTCACAGTTTGTGTAGGTTTTAGTCCATAATCAGTTGGCTCCAAGGCAGGGCAGCATGGCATAAGGACATGGCAGAAGAAGAAGGGCTCATGGCAAGGCAAGCAGGAAGCAGAGAGCAATCAAGAGTGGAAAGGATATATACTTCCATGCTATGGCCCCAGTGACCCACTTCTTCCCACTAGGCTTCACCTCCCAATATTACACTGTTATAACCTCATCAGTGGACTAATCCAGTATTTCACACCCATGATCCTGTCTTCTATCAAAGCCCTACCTATGAGCATATGAATCTTAGAGGGCATATCTAGATACAAACCATAATAGGAGTTTAGAGGCAGTCATGGAATAGGTAATTACTCCCTAAACTACCTAATATACAGTCCAACCCTAAAATCCCATCTGCATGTCCAGGCTTAAAATAATCTTATTTGCAAAACATTCTGAAACATAGATATATGCCTTTGATTCAGTCCATATTTGTATTATTTGTAGTACCTGTCCTTATTAATCATACATACAGTGACAACAAAAAAGCTGAGCACAGAGGCACATGCCTATAACCCCAGCTATTTAGCAGGCTGAGGCAGAAAGATCACAAGTTCAAGACCAGCCTAAGCAATATGAGAGAGAGAGAAAGAGAGAGAGAGAGAGAGAAGAAAAGGTGAACTGAAAAGTAAGATGTAAAAACTTTTAGAATAAATTAACTGCATGAATTTATTTTAACAAAACATCAGTGTGGTAGGCTTAACAATGAGCCTGAAAGATATCTACATTCTAATATCTAGAACTTGTCAAAACTCCCTTATGTGGAACTTTGTAGATATGACTAAGTTAAGGATGTTGAAATGGGGATGTTATCCTAGATTATCTGTGTAACATCTAAATGTCATAATAGTAAGTGTCTTTACAAGGAGGAGCAGGAGATTACACTACACAGAGGAGAAAGCGATGTGGTAATGGAAGCAGAGATTGGAGTGATGCATCTAAGCCTCAAAGGAAGAGGGCCACAAAGCAAGGAATACAGAGGCCACCAAAGCATTCAAAGGAAATAGACTCTGTGCTGGAGAGTGCAGAAGTAACCAGTCCTGACAATAACTTTATGCCAGTGAAATTGATTTTGAATTTCTGACCTCCTGAACGGTAAGAGAAGAAATACATTTTGTGTTAGGTCACCAAGCATTTGGTAATTTGTTATAGCAACCATTAGGAAATTGAGACAATAGCATGTAAAAGTCATTGCTTTCAAACTTATAATTTATGTGGTCCTCATAGTACTGGCATCAAAACTCATACTGAGCCTTCTCTTTCCAGGAGTCCTTGTGAGAATGATAATTGTCCTCGAACCCTGCATGGTAATTCCTGACACTTTTATGATGCTTAGGGAAGACAGGTGATCTGAAATTTTACTTACTTCCTCCACGTCATCCAGCTTTTGGATGATTATCCAAAATGCTTCATTATGGGAAAAGACAATATGGACTCCAGACAGACCCTGCTTTTCTGAAAGGAGGCTGTGATGCTGATGAGCAAGATCCCCATAATACACAAGGCCATCCAAAGGCATCGGGAAAACAGCCCACCTCTGCTTTCTATCTGGAAGGAATTTGAGTTTTGCATTCATCAAGTGGGTCCTTGTTGCAATCAGGAACATGTTGCTGGCCAATCAATTGTGAGCTGTCAGCTGTGCTGGTACAAACGTTCCATGTGAAATCACTCTGCCAGCCTAAAACACTGGCTCAGGGCCTGAGAAGACTCTTCTTCCCGGTGTGAGGCATCACTACCGAAATCTTCAGGGGCACTATTGAAATCCTGAATGATGGGCGGATGATAATGACTAAAGACAAAGTGTGGGCAGTGAAGCCATACTGCAGAACAAGCTAAACATCCCTTCTCCATTGAGCTGATCATCCAACGGGTGTTCAGCAATGGCAGTATTTATATTCTTGAAATTTGACGTCACTGAGGAAAATCTGCATTCTTGCTTTCTGAAAGGGTGTCTGCCTGTGAACTGGTTACTCATTACTGCATCTTTCCCTGCTTTTATCTTCAGTGGGTACGAGTAGGTCTTGGCTTTGTCTGTGGAGACAATACACTTTACTACTTGCCAAAAAGATCAAGGCCTTTTTGGCTGGTCCACTGGCATTTGTGGCTGCTGCCCTGTGGCCAGTGCTACCACTCCTGCTTTTGCTGCTGGGTGGCAACAGCCAAGTTTGAATCCAAGGAAGACTGGAGGAGTGAGGTAAAGGTATGAGATTTGGAGTCTTCAGTTAATCACCAATAAGCAATGATCTCACTCAGCTTTATCTTTAAACAAGAAAATAAAGGCTCACTTCTCTTAAAAACAAAAGCACAAAACTAGTTTTGCTACAGAGTTTCACTTTGATGTACAATAGACTTTGTTTTGAGAAAAATACATCTTTTATTTTAAAAAGCCTTTTGTCTGTTTATGAACCATTAGTGGTATATGGACTTACGTTTTCTTCCCTATTCTTTTGAGAACATGCATTCAACAACATTCAATGATTCATTCAGCAGATGTACTCTGAACACCTCCTTTGTGTTGAATATTCAGCTCATAGATACTTATGAACCACCAACTTTGTGATGTGCTTCCTGTTGGGATAATGTGGGTGAGTGACACGCATTATCCGTGCCCTTGTGAAACTTCAGTCAAGCAAGGAAGAATGATCATTAAATCAGTAATTACAATAAAGCATAAAGTGTGTGATGATTTGGAGTAATATAGGATATTATGAATATGTGGCTGGGTAACTAAGTCACTTTCTCATTATTAGGATACGATACCATGACCCATAGTTTAAGGGAGGAGAGGTGTATTATAGTGTATTGTATTTATTGTATTGTGTTAGAACATGTTTGCAGTTCATGCAGGTTACAGTCATCTTGGGGAGTGTTTACAACTTGTTTCTTTTTTTGGGGGGGGGGGTTTTGGTTTTTCTCCGGTACCGGGAACCGAACTCACGACCTTGCGCTTGCCAGACAGGCGCTTTTTTGCCGCTGAGCTAAATCCCCAGCCCCTTACAACTTGTTTCTATTAAGCAGAGTTACCGTTTTTTAAAAGTGTTTATTAAAGTGTTTATTTTGGATTTCTCTTTTTGATTTAACCCTGACTTGGAATTATAATGTGAAGTGGTAACTATACCAAGGGTAATGGTAGTTAACATTTTTGGAGTCCTGGTTTATTTAAATATACATTTATTCTATTCTAGACCAAATTGAGGATATTAATAATATCAAATTGGGTGTGTATAATAATTTTGTCTTAGCATTTTGGAAGCAATTTTCACACTTCTAATTTCTAGTGCTGTTTTTGAGAAATCCTGTGCCCTTGTGATCCTGTGTCCTTAATATGTGACAGTTTGTCTTTTCCTTTTTTCTTAATCCCTTTTTTCCTTTCCTTTTTTTTCTGGATATATTTAAGATTTTGTGTTTATCCTCAATGTTCTAGTGCCTTCATTTGTTTTGTTTGTTCCTTTTTTTCTTTTGTTGAACTGGATACAAAATGTTTTTTTTTTTTTTTTTGGTCTTTTTGAGACAAGGTCTTGCTGTGCAGTTCAGGCTGGCCTTGAGCTCACTTTGTAACCCAGGCTGATCTCAAACTCACGACAATCCTCC
Source organism: Chinchilla lanigera (assembly GCF_000276665.1). Classification (NCBI taxonomy): domain Eukaryota; kingdom Metazoa; phylum Chordata; class Mammalia; order Rodentia; family Chinchillidae; genus Chinchilla; species Chinchilla lanigera. Next base: position 3,214,590 of record NW_004955423.1, on the reverse strand, counting down.
TGCCTCAGCCTCCCGAGTGCTGGGATTACAGGTGTGCACCACCACACCCTACATAAAATGTTCTTATAACAGGGAGACAAATGTCCTTCAATGGTGAATGCTCTTGTGTTATTTCTCAGATAGTTTCCTTTACTCCATTTCCTCCATTATCTCTAGACCTTCTAGTAATAAAATATTGTATCTTTTCTATTTAATTTTTTATTCACCCATTTCCATTTCCATTTCCATTTCCTTGTCTTTTTTTTTTACATAGATTTGGGGAAATGTGCTTTCCTATATGAGGCTTTTTGTTGAATTGTGCTATGCTAATCTTAATTTAAACTAGCTATTTCTTGTCCTTTGATGTTCCTTTTCACAACATCCTATTCTTGTTTTATGAACACATATCAGCTTAATTCCTCCAGAGAGGAGTCCTTCGGTTTCCTGCTTGCAAATTGATGGGAACATTCTATGAGCCTGCTGTCACTTAATGAAATCATTGTTTTCCATGTCATATTTTGACTCTGACCACTTTTGTACCTGCTGCATCTTTCTTCCCAGTTGCTTTCAACAAATAAAACTCCAGTTTCCCTGAGAGAGTCAATAACTACAGAGAACTTGTAGCTCAACCATGTTAGCTTGGCTTTGGACCCATCTGATACCTGATATTTCCCACTACAGAGCCCCTTCTGGCAGGATTTATGTCCCAGTGCCTTCCACTCTCTTAAATCCATGACTGCCCTTACCTAACTCTATACTACCTTTCTAGCTAAGTCTGATGAAAACTGTCTTTACACTTTTACAGTTTCAATCTCAGTGGAACATTTGATCTAAAAATCGCTGTTTTTAAAAGGTATTAAATTCAGTGAATAAACAGCATAATGAGATTGGGATCTGCCCATGTTCACATGTTAGCAGTTGTTTCAGAGATGATCCAAAATCCAGATTTCAGCAAAAATCCGGATCAGAAATCTGATGTCAAAGAATACTTCTAATTTTGCAAGATCCTTGCTAAAGTATCAAAGCAGGCAGTCTCTAGCAAATAGAAGGCTGCTGACTTAGTTACTTTTCTCTCTTTGCTGATTCAAATTCCCCGGCACCCAAAGTTAAAGGGGAAAGGCTTATATAGCTCACAGTTTGTAGAGATTTGTAGTCTATAATAGGCTAGGTCCAAGGCAAGGTGATTGGCAGAGGGGGATCCCAGAGGAGAAACAGTTCATGGCGGCAGAAAACAGCAAAAACAAGCAGGGCAATCGGAGTTATTGTGTTCCAGGAAAGGTTTATTTTGACTCTCCTTTTTCATCCATGATTGGTAGGCTGTAAGGTGGGAAGGGCATGGTGACAGGACCCGGGTAGAATAAAACTGGTCAGGTCATGGAAGCAGAGAGGAAAGGAAGGAGCTGGGGAGGGAGACATACCCTTCCAAGTCAACCCCCAGTGACCCACCTGTAATCAGGCCCCGCCTCTCAGCAGCAGCTCAGTGGTGCAGCCCTCATAATCCAGTCGCCTTCCACAAGCCCCACCTCTGAGCACATGAGGCTTCGGGGCACATTCCAGATCCAAACCACAACAGTGGGTGATGCACCTAGTCTGGACTGGGCATGGGTGGCCTCTCAGAGGTGATCAGAGGTGAACTGAGACCTGGCCTGGAACCTAGCAATACGGGGATGAAATGACACAGTCCTTGCCCTCAAGAAGCTTATGATTTAATAGAAATCTAAGCCAGGTAAACTAACAGCTCAACACAACCCGATAAGAGTTACAAAGGAGGGATATGTAAATGTAATGTAGAGCAAAAGTTCCACAATCAGATCTCTCTTGGGCTGAGGGACAGAGAAGGCCTGAGTTTTGAGTGGAGCCTTGAAGAAAGTGTAGACTTTAGTCCAGTGGTGAAGGAGGGGAAAGATGTCCTAGACCGAGGGAACAGTGTGATACCACAGGACACATCTAAAAGGCAGGGTACACGCCTGTAATCCCAGCACTCAGGAGGCTGAGGCAGGAGGATCGTTGCAAGTTCAAGGCCAGCCTGGGCTATAAAGTGAGCTCAAGGCTAGCCTGACTGTTTCAAAAAGAAAAAGAAAGAAAGAAAGAAAGAAAGGAAGAAAGAAAGAAAGAAAGAAAGGAAAAGAAAGAAAAGAAAAGACAGGGATTAGCCGTGTGTAACTACTTATCTTTTTATCATAAAAATTTGGTCATAAAAATTTTCAAACATAAAGCAAAGTTGAAAGATTATACTTTTACATTCATATACTTATTCTGTGATCCTACCATTAATATTTCTATGCTATCTTATTGTTTACCCATCTATCCAAATTTACAAATATTAGGAAAAGGAAACGTATGTACTACTAAGGGTATTTCTAGGAAATAATACTACCTTTTTGCTGTTATTTTAAAATCTAGACTTTCACTAAAACCAGAGGTTATATGCATATGATTTTTATGTGTATGTGTGTATGTGTGCATGTGTGTGTTTTGTTCCGGGGATCCATCCCAGGGCCTTGCACATACTAGGTACATGCTCTACCACTGATCTATTCCCAGACTGAAATATAAGTATTTTTAATAAGATATTGTTATGGTTTAGGTCAAGAATGTCTCCCAAAGTCTTCATGCGTTTATAGGCCAGGCTTTGGGTAGCGATATAGCTGACTTGCTGTTAGGGGGTAAGGCCTGGTCAGAAGGGGCATGTCACTAGGGGCATGACCTGGAAGGGTTTATCTTTCTTCCTGGCTCTGTGCTTCTCTCTTCTGCTTCTTGGCTGCCACGACATGAGCAGCTTTTCCTCTATATGCCCTTCCACCATGCTTCCTGCCTGGAGCTCACAGACCACACAAGACTTCCGAAACTGTAAGCCAAAACACAGCTCTTTTCCTTTAAATTGTGGGCAGGTATTATGTCTCAATGATAAGAAAATGACTAAGGCAGATTTCCAGTGAAAAAGTTAAGGTATATGTGTGATGGTAAATCAACAAAAAACTTTTACGGAGAAACAAAATGCATAGACTAAAATGCTTTCATTTATCAAGAAGGTGCTTTTTTGCTTGATTATTTTTGTTTTTGCTTTGTCACGGTGACTGTGAAAGGGTTTATGCTGATTAGGAATACTAGGTTTATGATTTAAATTACAGTTGGCAATTTAAATTCACCCATTCAAGTGATAATTGGATTTCCAGTTTCTAGATTGTTAGGAAGGTTATGCTGTCAAGCATTCTTAAGATTTAGCTTTATACACTCCTTATGGTAATTTAAGTATGTTAGTAAGAAGCTGTTATGAATATGTATTATAAATACAAAGAAAGTGAAAAAGTGTGCTGAGAAATAATCTTATTCTTATAAATGAGTGTTTTGCTAATGCGTGTTCCAGGTGAACTGACTTTAGAAAGAAGCATTTCTGGGAATGTAGAAGATCTAATTTGGAACCATGCCTCAGTTTGGTTATTCTAAACTTCACTGCTCATAAGAATTATCTGCAGCGCTTATAATCATGAAAATCTGGTTTGATACCCCAACTCTTTTTTGTTTTGGTGTATTTGTTTGTTTTGAGACAGTCTTGCTATAAAATTTAGTTTGGCCTTGAACTCTATGTAACCCAGGCTGGCCTCAAACTCACAGCCATCTTCCTGCCTCAGCCTCCCACTGCTAGTATTATAGGCGTATGCCACCATGCCCACCAATCCTCCAAATTCTAGTCATTAGGCCTAGGGTATGTCCCTAGAATCTGTATTTTTGGCAAATGAAGACAGTACAAGTGACCATTTTAAAGACACTAATGTATAAGTCCTCATTCTGTGATTCTCACTGGATTACATCATTTCACAGCCCTTTTATATTTAAGACAAGATCTCACTAAATTATTCAACTAAGTGTGAACTTGTGATTCTCCTGCCTCAGCCTTTCCAGTAGCTAGGATTACAGGCATGAGCTACTACACCAGATCAAGGCTTCTAAGAATCTTAAAGAACATTTGTCCCACCATAGCCTGACATGATCAATAGTAAATATTGAGTCCACAGACAGAAGAGTGTCTAAAAAAATACTATGGGCATAATTTTTTTCATGGGGAGTAAATGGAATGATTTGGAATTAAATGTACTAAAAAAGCCCAAAATATTTTTGAGAGGTGGTACCAGAAAAAGCACTGCCAGCCTGTACTGAAATGTTCAAAATGGTGGGGGTGGGGGAAAGATTTCTGGGCCCTTAAACTTTCTTTAGGCAGGAAGCAGCCTGAGGAAGTTGCTCGAAAGCATGTTTTCCAATGCCCTTTGCAGAAATAGTCAAGGAGAGTAAAGGAAGAGCAGAGACATCTCAAAGGGAGAGCCAAAAAGCACAAAGAAACATAGACTAGAGAGCCCTCCCAAGAAGCCAAATCAGGGCTTACTCAAGGAACAATCCTACCCTCAAAGCATGGGAACCTGCCACATTTCCCCAGCAGAATTTGAGAATTATGAAACAGTGATTGCTATTCTCTCTTATTTGAAATGGAAGTCTTTGTTGCACTTATCTTGTCCCTGTTTAACTATTGCTAAGTATGTTGGAGGCAATAACTTGTCTTTAGTTCGTGGCACTCTAAATTACAGGGAACTGTACCTGCTTTGGAGCAGGATGTACAATAACAAGATCTTAGACTTTGAACCTGAGTGCGAGCATATTTTTCACATGAGAAGAACATGAATAATTTTAATTATGAGAGCAGGTGATGATAGATTGCAGGTATAGAATTAATTTTTCGCCTCTCTCTGCACAGTATTCATGCTCTTTAATGAGGAACTGTAAAAGGCTCTCCCACAATGTGCTGAGTCCTGCCTTGCCCCTTGACAAGAAGCTTGACCATGTGATGTACTTTTGCCAGGAGGATGTTGGCAGACACGACAAAAGCAAAAGCTCCTAATGGGCTTGTTCAAGGGGCTTACTCTCTTGTACTTCAGCCACTATAGTGGGAAGATCCAAAAGGAGCCTGATAGCCCCGGGAATGAGGTAATAAGGAACAAACAGAGCATATATTTTGGGGAGGAGTGAGAGAACGACTGTGTCCTTTACTCACTTGTTAGATTTCAATCAAGATACTAAACCTGGTTGTATCAGGTTCATGAGTAACACGAAGTCAAGGTGAGCCTGTTTCAGCACAGGCTGCTGAACCCCGAACACAAGAAGGGGCTTTGCTGAGGTTAGCCTTAGCTGTCCCACAATTAACTAGATGTGTGATTCTCCTCTCTAGAAATCTCCCCTTCTTGTTAATACAGTCTATATTTCTCATTGCTACCTGTGAGGTAAGTTTGTATTAAAAGTCTAGTCTCTGAACATGATAAATAGAGGCCTTGAAAGTACATAAGGCTCCTTTCAATAAGCGTCCTGTCCCACACAGAAACACAATCTCCTCCCATGTAGGCTGTACCTGGAGTGATGGAAAGTATGGGAAAGATGTTTGTTATTAAGACATCCTGACATGGAAAGAAAGACACTGAAATGTGCAAAAGAATCTAAACTATAAATAAGTTGTTCTATAGTGTCAAGGACAACCAGGTTCAGTGTCTTGACTGAAATCTGACAAGAGAACAACCACAGTTGTTCTCTCACTCCTCCACAAAATAGTACTGACTTTTTTCTTTTGTCTTAAAGAAAAACATAGAGAGCAGAGACACTACACTCTCTGGGATCTATTTCCTTTTGATCATGGAATCACCATAAATATTAGTACATAGACACCTGACTAGCAGCTGCATTTCTCCACTTCCCTTGCAACTAAGTGTGAGGCCTTGTGATTAATTTCTCATCAGTAAATGTGAGTGAAAATGATTTGTGCAGCCTTTTTCATTGACTTAAAAGAAAATGGCTTTGCGTGGCAGCAAGATACCCGCACCAAGTCCCTAACTCCCCAAAAGCTGATCTCATGGAGAGAAAGCTGTAAGCAAAGAGCTCAAAATCCAAATGGTCAAAATTTTGAACACAAATGTATATGATTTTTAATGAGCTCAAAGATGATTTAATTAAAATATAAAAGATTTTACTAACAAAATATTCAATGATTTTAAAGAAGAAAAACAATACATATTGAGTTAAGCAAGACAATATATGTTTTTTGGTTTTTTTTTTTGGTTCTTCTCCGGTACCAGGAACCGAACTCACGACCTTGCGCTTGCCAGGCAGGCGCTTTGCCACTGAGCTAAATCCCCAGCCCCGCAAGACAATATATGAATGACCACTTTGGCAAAAATTAGAAAATATGAAAAGAAAGCAAGCAGAAATAGATGATATGAAAAATGTAATGGACACACAAGTAGCAGACTTGACAAATGTGAGTACAGAAAATCAGAAATAGAAGACCAGATGGATGTGGTAGGTTATAAACTCGATGATACCTTAGAAATAACAAAACACTATCCAAACTGCATCCAACAGCTGCTAGATAACTCAGTAAAAATGTTCTCAGAATCATAGGCATAAAGCAAAATTTAGATGACTCCAAAGGTATAAAAAATTTATTAACTGAAACCATAGCAGAAAAATTTCCAAACCTAGGAAAAGAATTTAATGTTCAAGTACAAAAGTCATATGGAATCCTAAATATGGCCAGAAAAGAACCTCTTGACAAGGCATCAGAATCAAAATTCTAGAAATTCAACAAAAGGAGAGAATACTAAAAGCTGCTAGAGAAAAACAGCATGTAACCTACAAAGGCAAGCCCATCAGAATAACTGTGGATTTCTCAGTACAAACATTGAAGGACAGAAGAGCTTGGAACAAGGTTTTCCAAGCCTTAAAAGAAAATAGTTGTCAACTCAGACTTTCATATTCTTCAAAATTAGCCTTCAAAATTGATGGAGAAATAAAGACTTTCCACACCAAAGAAATCCTAAAGCAACATATAACCACTACACCAGCATTATAGGAAATAATTAAGGGAATCCTAGCCAGAGACAGAGGCCACCAGCACCAAAGAGCCCAAAGGAGATTATATATCTAACTGAGAAAGTAGTTAAACAAAAAGAAAAAACATAGAGAAATCAGCATGGGAATTAATAAAGCAATGACAGGATTCAATGAACACCTTACAGTAATTACTGTCCATGTCATTAGGCTCAACTCCCCAGTCAAAAGACATAGACTGGAAGATTGGATTAAAAACAAAATACAGGCTAGGGATCTAGCTCAGCAGCACAAGTGCCTGCCTGGCAAGTGCTAGTCCTGAGTTCGATTCCTGCCACCAAAAAAACAAAAAACAAAAAACAAAAAACAGGGAGCACTCCTGTTTCAAAAGGAAGTATACAGACTGAAAATAAAAGGATGGAAAACAATACTCCACTCAACTACAGACTGAAAACAACCAGGGGTAGCTATCTTATTTTCAGACATAGCAGACTTCAAAAGTTAAAACTGATCAGAAGAGACAAAAAAGGCTTTACGCAATGGTAAAGGGAACGATTCAATAGGAAGAGATAGGGCTGGGGATATAGCTCAGTGACACAAGTTCCTGCCCAGCAAGTGCAAGGTCCTGAGTTCAATTCCCAGTATCAAAGAAATACACACACACACACACACACACACACTAAGAACAGATAACAACTGTTAAGTATCTATGCACTAAATGTTGGTGGGCCCAACTTTATAAAACAAAAACTATCACACTTTAAAGGACAGAAAGACACCAATACAATCACAGTAGAGGGGCTTTAATACTCCAATCTCACAATTAGGTCAACAAACCAAACAAACAAAAAAATCAACAAAGGAACACCAGAGTTAAACCATATTATTGAATAAATGGACTTAGCAAATATCTATAGCATTTCACCCAAAAGCAAAATATGCATCTTTTTCAGGAGCACATAGAACTTTTTCCAAAATGGACCATATCTTTGGCCATAAATCTTGGATAAATACACAACTGAAATAATGTCCTGCATACTTTTGGATCATAATAAAATGAAGCCAGAAATCAACAGCAAAAGAAGCCACAGAAACTACACAAACACATGGAGCTTAAATTACTGAATAATTAATGGATCACAGATGAAACAATGAAAGAAATAAAAAAGTATCTAGAATCAAATGACAATGGAAGCACAACATACAAAAATCCATGGTAACACAGTAAAAGTATTTTTAAGAGAGAAGTTCATAGCTATAAATGTACACCTAAAAAGGATAGAGTGACCCCAAGTAAATACACTAATGATGCACCTCAAGGTCCTAGAAAGACAAGAACAGTCCAAATCGGAAATTAATAAAAGGAAAGATATTACAAAGAACAGAGTAGAAATTAATGAAATTGATGCTGCAAAATATATAAAGGATTGATGAACCAAAGAGTAGTTCTTTGAAAGAATGAAAAGGGGGTCTAGGAATGGAGGAAGAGGAAGAAAAAGGGAAGAAAAAAAGATCAACATATGATAAGTATATGTACCAATTCTTTTATAATGAATGTATTTATTATGTGGAGAAAAATAAGTTTCACTCTCGTTTTTCTTTTTCTCCATAAATAGGATTCAAGTATGGTATTAGACCAGTTTCAATTGTATTAACTCAGTCTGCCCTTCTCCCCATTATTTTTGAGTCAGAATGTGTGAGCTCTTTGTTATAGCAGCTTGGTATGTGTCCCAATTAATATATCACATAGGCAGAAGGGAGACTGATGGTCAACCTGGAAGCTCCTACAGTGGGAATCTGCCAATGGTACCCAGCCTCATCCAGGATAATTGACATTTTTTTCTCCACCTTCCATTTTGTTGTCAAAAACTGTCAGTCAATTGTTCCAGCAAGAAAGGCAATCATTGCAATCCCTGCTTCTGATTTCTTTGCTCAATTTCGTGCTCAGTAGCCTGCAGATTAGAAATTTACTTCTCATGGAGATATCTAGTTAGGCTTACATATTTACATAGGCTTGGAATGTATCAGTGAATGAATACTAGAGCTTTGACAGTTGTATAAAGTAGAATTCTTTATATACTAGTCTTGAGATCAGATGGTCTGTGTCTATCCTTAGACATTGTTTAATTCTGAGTGTGTTGGCAAGCATAGAGTTTCTCTGTCTATAGAACTGAAAACACACCCTGGCCTGTGATATCCTCTGTGACATATTGCCATGCTGAGAAGTCTTGCCTGGAGACCAGCCAGCTGGGCCACCAACCCACTGCTTCCAAACAAATATAGGACATTGCTCCCTTAAGTTAGCACATTTTAGGGAGCCTTGAATGTTTTCCACAGAATCCTTGAAAACAAGAAACAGATGAGGTATGCTATCTCTCAAAGAGCCTTGTTCTAGGAGTAATTTAAACCACTTCTGCTACTTATTAGCTTGGTGGTAAGACAGAAGAGAAGAGCCCAATTCTTCCCAAAAGGTACAGTACTTTTATTCTGCTTCAAACGCCTTGCAGCTAACTCAGCTGTATCAGATGCCCCATGGTTGCTTCTGGAGATATTTATATGCTTTGGCTGCAGCAGGCTTCAGATGATTTCACCCTGCAGCCTCTCTGGATGATTCAGATCTTCTGCCGCCCTCCTCATTCAGGTCCAGGAGGGGCCCCTCCCCCACCTGTGACCAAACAGAAACTCTGACACTGCACTGTGAGAACTTGCCTTTTTCCTTTATATGCAACTTTCTCATGGTCTTAGTAGGTGCAGCCTGTGCACTGTTCCCATTGTGTTGCAGCATTATGTCCTAAAGAGAAACTTCTCAATGGTGTGTGCTTGCTTATTCATGGTTTCTATCTTGAGGAGAGCTTGCCAAGCTGGTACATTAGGAGCTGGTAACACCAAAGGCCGCTGGTGCTGAAAATGCCCAGCAGACACAGGTGGTAACCCTGAAGGCCACTAACAGTAGAAAATGATGGAGAACATTGCAGAATAGTTAGAAGCAGCCATCTCTGGTGGCCTAAAGCGTTCTGGAGAATGTGCCACTAGCTGCTGGCTTTGAGCAGCAAGGCAAGAAACGCATGAACGCTGGAAGAAATATTGGCCACTGGCATTTAAAACCCAGGGCTATTAACTCTAGAAGATCTACATTTTATAAACTTATGATTTCAGTAAGAGTTGAGCAAGAACCTTCAGCTGATTGGTAACATCTTAGAAGCTACTGAAGTTTTCCCCTGTTGGGGCTGGGGGGACAAGGAGAACAAGGTGAACCATGGTGACAGTTGTAACAGGTTCAAGAAGTAGCCCACATTTGATTTCCATCCTACATGCAGCTAAAGACCCACTCTAGCTGGTGATTCTTTATAGGTTGTTTAAAAACTGCATCATCTGTAAAATAGGGATGATAACATTTACCTCACAGTATCATCATGAAGATTAGATGGAATAAAGTGAAGGCCATCAGTGGTTTTAGCAAGTGTGCTTAGTGGCACTGGGTAGAAAACCAGTGTGAAGAAGGAAGAGGAAGAAAAGAAGTAGAGGAATGCAGACAGGTGTTTTCAAATTTGCTCTGAAGGGAAGGGAGAAGGAGGAGAGGAACTACAGAAGGATTTAGGATTTGGGAAAGTTTGTTGGCTTAGATGGGAGAGAACTGCACAAGTTAAAACATTGGATAGAGAGGTGACCACTGAGAAGGAAAGGTAAAGGAAACAGGAGACAAGACAAGAGATGAGAATGAAATTCCTGAAGGGACAGAGGAGCCTGGGTGCAGGGGTTAGGTGGGACGACAAGCCTCAGCAGGGAGGGGCACCTCTCGCATTGTAATAAGAAAGAGTATTTACTCAGATCCATTTACAGATTAGAAGTCAGGAAGCTGAGGGAGTGCTCCATGGGTAGCATCTGTTTTTTCTGTAAAGTATGAATTGAGTTTGTCTTCTGAGAGTAAGAGGGAGAGGAGAGGATTAAATCATGGAAAGAAATGGAGAAGTTGAGGAAAAATGGCAACTGCCGTGGGAGGAGAGAACTGACCAGAGGAACATAGTAAGATTGCAGAGCAGCGCTGAGGGCCCTGCTGAAGCTGATGAGTCAGAGTTTCCACTGGCACTTGTCTGCAAGGCTCTGCTTTTCTTCAGGCCTGCAGCAGCGACAGCTGGGTTTCCCATAGTACTGCACAATAACATGCTGATGGGCACTTCACAACTGGCTTTAGGAGTATAATGGGGAGACCTAACTTAGCAAGGTGGCATAAAGACGCCCATACAAAATATTTCAAACTGCCAGTGTGATATCACTGAACACAGACTAGGAAAGGGATACACAGTGGGCAGCCGTTAGGTCCTATTCCCACCACACAGACACAATGGACAGAAAAAGTCTTCCACTCACAGCAAGTAGTATAAGGTAATACAATAATTAGAAAGTGATACATTTTGTCTATTTATTACTTTTGTTTTTATATAATATTCTTAATGTCAGGATTGTACCCCTGAACTTTTAATAATAACTTTTAAAACTTGACCAGAAAAATTTCTTAAAATTTTTACATTCAGCTCTTTAGAGACAGCACAAGCTGGGTCCTGCATACCGTTGGTGGTAGGAGACCAAGTTTAAACTGCCTACACTAAAGGATGGAGGGGTGAAAAGGAGCTGAAACGTAATGACAAGGTAATTTTTCCCAGGGCCTGGCTGAAGAATCCCAAGCTTACCTGGAAAAGCACTTGGAAGTGATTGAAAAAAACCTTGTTTTTGTGGCAGGAAGAGAAGTGTTAGGTGGGACATGGATCAACTGTCAAACAATCAATATTAGGATAGTTACCAAGTTTGTATCCATTTTGCAAGGCTGTATTTTTTCTCATTGTACTAAAAATAGTCTATAAAGATCTTTCAGAGTGGTTTAGGAGGAAACAGATGGAGTGGGGGAAGGGCACTGCAAGCGAAGGTCAGGAAGAGGGATGGAGCCCAGGAATAGAAGAGTTGGGTTCCCTGGATAATGTCAGAGAAAATCCCCCCTGCAAAGGTAAAATCACCTGGGAGTCTTGCTGATCCCAGTTTCTCTGAGCTATGTTTAGTTAGAGAGGGAGACCCTTGGGGGATGGAAAGCCTTTTTGGGTTCTAAAATTACTCTATAGGAATGAATGCTATCTGAAGTTTCTTCTTTAAAGAAGCATACTGAACAAACCTAGAAAAAAAAATTTTGTCTAAAGGTCTTTGCATGGGCTGAGGATATAGCTCAGTGGCACAAGCACCTGCCCTTAAATGCAAGGTCCTGAGTTTGATTCCCGGTACCAAAAAAATAAAAATAGAAATAAAGGTCTTTGCATAAGGCACAAGAATAATTTCACTTCAATTTTATTCAATAAACTTCTGATACAAGCAAGTGGCTTTCTACTAAAGAGTGACCAGGTGATGGAGTCAGTTTGGCTTTTATAATCATGCTTGTGTGTAGTGCAGAATCGTGTTTGATGTGAGATACCTTAGCAGGCATCATTTTCACTCTTTTCAGAGAAAATATTTCAGAGTAGCTGTATTTTCACCTTCTCCCTGTGTGCAAAAGTCCTGCCTGTTCAGGTTACAGTTGCAGTTACAAAGACATTTAGAGATTTCCTTATATTTGATCAGGTATTAAAAGTAGTAACAAAAAGACGAGCAAGAACTAAGGAGAAGATAGATAAACACAAAATATGGCTTCTACTGCTGTAGCAGTTCCTGGGGCAGAGAAGTTATGTGGGGCAGGGAGCAAAGTGTAGGGTTAGGGACTCAGAGGCAGGGCATGGGTACTGTTGCCAGTCAGTTTAGTTTAGTTTAGTTTATGGGGAAGCTATGCATATTGCTTTTATTTTTCTCATTTAAGGCTTAGTGATTTGTTTACCTTTTTGATAAGATCATAATATTATGACCAAAAAAAAAAAAAAGAAGAAAAAAAAAGAAAAGAAGGCAGGAAGGAAAGAAAATAAGAGAAGAGAAAGAAAAAAGAAAAGAAAGGAAAAGAAAAAGAAAAGAAAAAGGAAAATGTGATCCTTGTTGTTGTATAAGGTTGTTTTATTTGAAAAGTAAGAACAGGGTTTCCCGCAGCTCAAGGCAGGAGGAAGGACATGACTGAGAGGAAAGTTAGGATTATGTGCAGTCTGGGTAATGAGGAGAGTGTAACTTTCAAGGCTCAGCTGACTTAGGTTCAAATCCTGAGCTACCACTTACAGATTGGGAGTCCCAAGGCAAGTCACTGAACTACTGAATTTCACTTTTCTTCTCTTCAAAAGCAGGCAGATAGGTACTTCTCAAGCTGTCATGATGATTTTATGAATTAAAATATATTAAGATACTGCAGAGTGCCTAGCACTCAATATTGTTTTCATCTCCTCTCTTACTCTTAGCTTTCCTTTTAAAAATGTTAATGGTAGAAACTGGGGATAATTTAATGCCCTGACTTAATTTTACGTTGGGGATCCCCATCCTTTTAGACACACACACACCCTTCCCTGCCTGTGCCAGGTATTCTGGTCTGGGGATTGGTATTCCACAGAGGCATCTCACAGGTGAGTGTTTTTAGCCACAGCTTTATTTCCTCTGCCTACAGCCCACCTTCCACAACGCTGTGTCTGCTTCATTCTGGAAGTACTTTGGTGTCGGTGCCAAACTGTCACAGGCTGTCTTGTGTGACCATTATTTCATTTTAAATGAAATAGCTGAATTGATTTCATTTGGTGGAAAAGGGAATCCAGTCACCTTCTAATGTCATGGCTAAGCTTCAGGTGTGAGATTGGATGACGTGGTGGCTTCAGATCTTAACTTTATCACCTGCCAAATTGCCTGAGGCAACATATTTTATGCCCACTGCCACCTTGTTTCTCATCTGTAGAATAATCAAGAGAGTAAAAATAGCTGACGTATGTATAGTGCTTACCATATGTCCACATAGTCTACTGTGTCTTTAAATGCTAAATTAGTTAGGTATAGTTTCACGGTGCTATTGTGAGAATTGAACGGGTTAATATTTATAAAGAGCTTACAATAGTAAGCCTCTCGCACACAGTAAGTCCTCATTAAAGGTTTTTCATATTCTAGTGTTTTCCTCTTATGTTTTAAAATAATTTCCATAAGTGGTTTTAAAGCCTCATCCATGTCTGACACTGTCCAAATCTTATCAGTGTAAACCCCTCTGACCCTGCTGCTCATAGTAACAAAAAAGGGGACAACCCAGAAAGCCTGTCTTAGTGGCATCAATCACTTACTTAGCGCTCCCATTCACGCGGTGTTCAGGCTCACCCCTGGCTACTGTGTTACCACACTCTCCCTGTTTCTTGCTAACTCTTGCTATTCCTTCTCAGTCCCCTTTGCCCTCCTCTCCTCCTCTGATTTAAGGTTGCCAAAGAGCCTCCCTTCTCTTAGGCGTCCTTGCTTCCTGGAAGATTTCATCGTACTCCCAGGGCATCAACTGGCTAATTTTATGCCAACGATGATCAAATCAGGATCTCCTTTCGAGCCCTGCCTCTGAGCTTCACACCCCACCCTGACTCCAGATGCTATCTCTGCTTGAATGTGTGTGATGGACTGAATATTTATCCCCCCATTCGTATATTGGCATCTAACCCCACTGTGTCTGGATTTGGAGATGGGGTTTTTAATCAAGTAACCAAGGTTAATGAGGTTTAAGGGTGTGGCCCTGACCCAATAGGATTAGTGTCCTATAGAAAGGGACATCAAAAATTAAAAAAGCTCTGACCCTTCTCTCTCTGCAACTGTGTGAGAATTTGTAGGCAGTCCCCTAGAAACGAAGAGAAAAGAAAAATGAGACCCGCCATGACAGAACCTTGATCTTGGCCTCCCCACCCTCCAGAATTGCAAGAAATACATGTCTGTTGTTTGAGCCACAGTCTGTCGTATTTGATTATGGCTGCACAAGCAGACTAATGTAAAGTGTCCTAGGTGCCCCAAATTTAGTGTATCTTAAACTAAAATCATCATAGTCTCCTTCATCCCCCAAAGCAAATAACACAATAGACAGAAAGCCTGCCTGTACTTTCATGCTGCTGTCCTTCACAAATGGCCCAGACCCTCAGTTGCTCAAGTCAAAACCTTGGTGTCCTCCTGCCTCCTTCCCATTCTTCTGACCTCCTATTCTCTATCCTGCAGCTAGACAAAAGTTTATAAAAATACAAATATGATCATGTGACTTCTTACTTAATATTATTCAGTAGCTTCCTACTGCCCTTATAATGAGGCAAACACCCCTGCAGGCCTTGACTTTTTCCATCCACTGACCCCCTCATTAGTCTTCTCAAAGTCTGCATACCTCGGCAGTCCTGGGCTTATTTCCAGGACTTTCCCAGGTTGGTTCTTATTGCTAGGTCTCTGTCTGCTGTTCTTTCTTTCTGGAACGCCGTACTCTCTCACTATCTTCCTGAAAAGCAAATAAATAATGAATGGTTTGATGCTGCTATGACTGGCAACATAAACAAGCAGGAAAGTGGATGGATGTAGATTATTGAATGGCTAGTCTTGGTTTAGTGAAATTTTGCATTTCTTCTTTACTACAATTATCAATATATCTGCAAGCTCTTTCCTGCACTCTGGCATATGTTCTCACTGGGTCTATGACCAAGTGGGATAACTGATTTTAGGAGTATGTGCTAAACCATCTTCTAGGTACAGTTTGGAGGCTCCTGCTGGACCCTGCTGTAATGTACAGGTGTTATTATATATGTAATGATCACAAATGTTCTATTTATTCTAGAGAAGTGTATACCCCAGAGATAAGAAAAAAGGGAATACATGATCCAAGAAAATAAATCCCAGTGATAGGTGTTTTGAAAATGAGGTTTGCCTCTTTGGTCTTTGTCATCTTGTAATACTTCTCCCTAGAAACTCATTAAATCTGGGTGTCATTTTACTGAGCAATACTGTATTTCACCAACAAATGAACTGGAGTCCTAGAAGGCCATTAAGGTGAAATGAATATCTTAATCCTCTGTAAAGTCAGCCTGGGATTCTAAATCACACTTATCAAGATAAAGTACCTTAATTTTTACCCAGATTAACCAATCAGTAAATATATTGCCAAGGCAATTTTAGTAGATAATCTAAGAGAGTGGATTACATCAAATTATTCCTATGCTGGCTTAGATCTCTAGGCTAGGTATTTCCAGAGGCCATATGTTATGACTATTTGTACATCTGACTTTTTCTGTGGGCCAAAAGGGCTACTCATGAGCATAACATGTACTGAATATACATACAAGAGCTATACTGTAATGAACAATAGTAAGCTATTTTGAAGCAACCAACTGGGGAGAATTTCAACTGTGTGTGAAATACACACTTGTTCTTCATCCCATTCTCTTGACATGAATCTCCTAAAATCTTTGGGATCTCTTAAAGTGATAAATGTCTTTTGTATCCTAATGAGAAAACTGTAACTGAAGGTCCCTAGTCTAAGGATCAAGGCTAGTTGCCAGGGACACTAAACGGGTGATTAGAAGTTTAGAAATTTTACCTACAGGCCCTTGAGGAGTACAGAGAGGATAAAGGTTGAGTTGATAAACAAATGAGCAATGATTCACTCAAGCATGCCTATATAATAAAACTGCTATAAACAACTAAAAGGCCTGAGTTCTGGGGGCTTCCAAATCGATGAACACATGGAAGTTCCTAGAGAGAGGTATGCTCAGAAGAGGCATGGAAGCTCTGCACCCTTGTTCCATACCTCACCCTGTGCCTCTCTTCCATCTGGCTGTTCATCTGTACTTTTTGTAATTCCCTGTATAATAAAGGGGTAAATGTAAGGAAGTGTTCCTTGGAATTCTGTAAGCCATGCTAGGAAGCTAATCAATATAAAGAGGGGGTCAGGCAAACCCCAATTTATAGCTGGTCAGTTAGATGGACCAGGACACAACCTGTGCTTGTGATTGGCATTTGATTTCAGAGGCAGTCATGCAGGACTGAGCCCGAAACCTGTGAGATCTGACACCAACTCCAAGTAGATGGCATCAGAACTGAATGGGCTTAGAAGACAGCCCAGCCCACTGGTGTCCACTGGAGAGTCATCTGTAGATTTGCTTGGGAATGGGGACACACTTCAGGGGTCATGGAAATGTGCTGTTAGGAGGGTATGTATAGTAAGAGAAACTGAGTTTGTTTTTTCATATATACATACACATTGCTAGCAATGAAATATTTTAAAAACCTATTTCTGGAGTGAGCTGTGATATATTTAACAGTCAGCAATGTGCCCAGAAAGCCTTTCAGAGCACAACAGCTGCATGTCTTCAACAAGGTCACATCACACAGATGCACACATATAAATACAAATTCAAAGAAATCTTCTCCTCACTAGGCGCAATTCAATATACTTACAAATAATAATTTGGCAACTTGATAGGCAGAATTCTTGGCCACCTGAGAGAACAGCAGTGAACTACATGCTACCTTTCTCTTTGAGTCAGAAGCTGCCACTTTAATCAGTTCCTGCCGGATGTGTCAGGAGGCATCCCAGGTTCTCTTTGGGTGCTGGTGTCCCGAGGTCTGACATAGGGAAATAAATTCACATTATTTCAGTGCTTGGTTTGTGCAAGCTGTTATTTGTCTAAGTTGGTCTCCCTCTGATAGCGTTATTGGTAAAGAGGTTATAGCATCCCAGTTTTGCCTGTGAGAAAACTGAGGCCCAAAGAACTAAAAAGATTTACCAAAGCTTTGTGGCCTATATTGACAGAGCCAAGGTTAGAACTCAGGCTCGTCAAACCACCCTGGCACACTGCATATTCCTCAAGCCGCCCCTCCTGGCAAAAAACCCACCCTACAAGAAACTGCTAACATGATGCCACTGAAGGTCAGGAGACCAAACCAAAGTCTGCGGGAAATGATCGCTGTCTGGAGGAGATGCAACTTAAAATGTCAACCAACTAGAAAACGTCTTCTGTTATTTTCAAGGCAGATTTGGATTCAAATCCAGCATTTATTGAGTACCTTGAATGGCCAAACCCTGTGCTACATAGTCTCACATATCTCTCTGAACGTTACAACAATTTTATGGATGTGCATTAAAGCAATAAAAGCTACATACCAAAAAAGAATGGAGCACGCCCTGTGTTTAAGGAGGGGCACTTTTGAAATTTTCTGTGCACCCTCATTCTTGCAAAGGGATATGATTTGTGACTTAGGAGCAAACTCTTTATCCCAAACATTTGTTCTGTTTTGTGCTTTCCTTTAATGGAACTTGATGTTTTCAGTCCTCAATGTGACTAAAAATTAAGGTTCTGTACCCACTTTAAAGGTTTTTTAAAAAGATAATTGTTATATATGTAATGCTTCACCTTCAGGCTGACTTTAGAACCTAGCCCTGTGTCTGATGCAACCCTTTGGTTGACTAGGATGACAGAGGCTACCACAGTAATTCCTGGGGGACTCCATATGGGTGTCACCCTCTCCTCTGAGCAAACTATTTTTCTTTCTTGCACTGGAACCTGTGCTCTGAGTGGGAATGGCCATCTTCTTATATGACTGTCTCCCTGGCCATGGCTGGTTGGTCTAAGAGATTGATCTGAGTTGAAACAACACAACCCTCTCCCAGGACTTTTCAAAGTGAAGATGGTAGAGATTCACACATATATTTTCCCTTCTGGCTGTGGCCTTTGAGAGTGGACCCTGGAGCCTTATTGGTCTGCTCGTCACTGGAGCCCAGCTGCTTCAGAATTATTCTGACCACCAAGTGAAGATAATCTGTTTGCCACTGGCCATTCCCTGAGTTGGAGGGACCCAGCTTCTGTTGACTTAGTAAAGCTGAGACCTTACTGTCTTTCTAGGCAAGTACCAGTCCTGAATATTAGCTGCAATTACAAATAAAATTTGCTCATAGAAACTGCTAACCCAGTGAGCCACAAGACAGGGGGAGACTGAGGAGATTTAGAGTTCCACAGAACTAGGTTTTCATATCACTTAACTCTATTCCTTACTAACTGCTTAAATTCTCTGAGCACCAGATTTTTCATCTTTAAAGTGGGAATAATAGGAGGTGGGAGTATAGCCCAATGGTAGAGCATTTTCCTGGTGTACTCAAGGCCTTGGGCCAGCACCACAAAAACAAAATAAATGTATTTTAACATTTAGTGCTTCTATAAGAATTAAATTACTAAGGTAAGTACTTAGTACAACGCCTGTACTACTTGGCAGTTAATATATAGTAGTGGGGATAATTATGATGGGTGATGCCGATGGCAATGTTGTGACTGTAAAATATTCTCATGCTATCCATTAGAGAACTACAGCAGAGGAAAATGATTCCCATGTGGTTGTTCCTCCTCTTCCTCTTCTTCCTCCTCCTCCTCTTGTTTCTCCTCTTCCTCCTTCTGGACCATATAATGAGTCAACCAAAGTGCTCAAATGATAGAAGTGGTTAATTTCATAGCAGTAAATTTGAATCCATAACATCTTACTTTTTATTTGTTTCTATGTTTCAGTTTACAGAATAAAATTTAAAGGAAGTATATTTTTCAAATATCTTTACCCCAAGGTGGAGTTAGACTTTCCTATCTCTTAAGATTATCCTAGAAGCATAATTTAAATGCTTCCTTCCTGGTTCTGATTTTTCTCAAATTTAAAAATTTTAAGTTTTCTTTACATTTGCAAAGGAAAGGGGCCTGGTCCTGTCTTAGCTAAAACAAAATGAAACTCTATTGCATTTTCCCAAAGCGACATCTCGAGGAAAAGCAGATCCCTGAGAGAATATCATTAACTGCTTGCTTCTTATAATTGAGGCCTCTTCTCAGACAATTCTGTTGTTTAATCTCAGCTCTTGCCAATAACCCTTTCCTCTTTTGATCAAGTACTTAATTTCCAAGAAAGATTTTCTTAGATTTCAACTATTACTGAAAGGATTTTCATTTTACCCTAACCCTTTCATGGCTAAATCTTGCATATCCATTATTGCAAAAGGGAGTATTTCTGTTCATCTAAGTAAATAGTTCAGGGATTTGATCTTCTTTTCTTGCCTATTACTACTGAAATGAGAAATTATTTGGAAATTTCTTTTGCTACAGGATTACTTTACAAAAATCAAGTAAAATTAAGCTTTTACAAAAACCAATCTTGGACAATTCCCAGTTATCTATAACAATATAGACTGAAGCAAAGATTGCTAAAAACAGGTAAACCCCCATACTTGATTTTGGCCATTCTTTTACTTAGGTCTTTGAAAAGTAAAATACATGTGTTTAACCTTCTTTTTTTGAAGAGAGGTACCGGAAATCGAACTCAGGACCTTGCACTTGCCAAGCAGGCGCTCGTGCCACTGAGCTATATCCCTCGCCCTAGTGTTTAACCTTCATTTCAGTTTTCCTTACTTTTAAAATGTTCTAATTTTTGGAAAACACAAACTGTTCATAAAGAGGGAGTAAGAAAAAAAAATGGCCAGGATAATATAAATATTGAGGCATAAGAATTACTACCACTGATATTTAAGTATATAAGAATATAATTATTTTTAAAACATAAAAATAACAATAATAAATCAATTTAGCATAGTTTTTGTCAGATTCTTCTGCTTACTTCAATTTATCTCAACCCTCACAATAAACCTTAGCTGGACCGCTATCTGGGTTGAATGCCTATGTAGTAAAGAAATTGGCTTTGGGCTGGGGATTTAGCTCAGCGGCAAAAGCGCCTGCCTGGCAAGCGTAAGGTCGTGAGTTCGGTTCCTGGTACTGGAGAAAAACCAAAAAAAAAAAAAAAAAAAGAAATTGGCTTTACCTGAAGAGACGGTTTGGCCTTCAGTACTCTGTCATATCTGACAGGAGTATCTTTATTTAAGGTGAGGACTGACTACACTGGATCTCAAGGTGATGTTAAGCATATCTGATAATTTTAGCATAGGGGCTGACCACACCAGAAAAGGCAGTGTTAAAACTTAAAATAAGGCCTTTGGGTCTTGTAGTATATTGAAACTGGAAGATTGGATTCAATTGCACAACAATCAATCATATGAGTCACATCCATATAATAGGGCTGTGATAGTAATTCTGGACCCTGAAGCTCAGGTGAGTGTCTCTGATTGGCAATACTCCCAGTACACTGTCACGTGTTGATGCTGGGACAAGAATACACTTGACTCCATGGAGAGGGGACAATGGCAGCACCACATGTGAAACCCTCTCATCCTCTGCCCTGTGCATCTCTTCCTTTGGCTGATTTTTATCTGTAATTGGACCTTATCCATGAGACTAATGGATTTCTCTGAGTTCTGAGTACTTATAGTGAATTATAGAATCTGAGGGTGGTTTGGGGAGTCTGACCTTACAGTTGGTGAGGGCAGTGATAGGGACTGTGCCCTCAAAATTTGAATTTTGGTTAACTGCTTAGTGCTCCTCTTCAGTTCCCCTACACTATCACAGCCTTATCATAGCATCTGATGCATTGCTCCTTTTGTCATCTGATGTTTGTTGTTTTTTTTTTTTCCGGTACTGGGAACTGAACTCAGAACCTTGCGCTTGCCAGGCAGGCACTGTGCCGCTGAGCTAGATCCCCAGCCCTGTCATCTGATGTTTAAATATTTAATTATGCAAGGACAAAAAAATGCTCAAGAGTGAAAAAGAGTGTATGGTTGTTTTATTATTAGTAGTAAAGCAATAATAAGGAAACTGAGATTCAGAGGGATTCAGTTGCCCAAGGCCATAAAGTTAATAGAATCAAGATTCACTGGAACCCAATCTTCTAGCTCCAAACCCCAAGTTACAGATCATTACATTTCTGCCTTTGCATGTGTTGCAACCACAATGCAAGGCTTAAGTGTAAATCCCCTCCCCCCAAAATAACAGACCAAGAATTCATTCTTGTAAAATCTCCTCCCACCTCTTTCTTTTCTCTCTCCTTTTGCTCACTCTGCTGTGCAAGACTGGTTTAAACAACAGGTCTATCGTTCAGAGGAGGAAGTAGTCATAAATCTAAGATTGCAAATGGAAAACCCACTGGACCTATGGCTAAGTGGATCTGGAAGACAAAGAACAGGGAAATGTTAACAAAGCTTTTAAGGTTTTTGACCAGATTAACTTGGAAGATGTCCTTGTTCTACAATAAAGAATGGTGATTTGGAAGAAAAACAACAAACTCATATTTTAAAAGTCTGCTCTAGGAGCCGGGCGTGGTGGTGCACGCCTGTAATCCCAGAACTCGGCTGGGAGGCTGAGGCAGAAGGATCGTTGCAAGTTCTAGGCCAGCCTGGGCTACAAAGTGAGCTCAAGGTTAGCCTGAACTGCATAGCGAGACCCTGTCTCAAAAAGACAATAAATAAATAAATAAATAAATAAATAAATAAATAAATAAATAAAATACACAATTCTAAAAAAAAAGTCTGCTCTATTAAGGTATACACTGAAATGTACACACATTAAATATGTTGGTTGATGACTTTTAACAAATATATATGCTGTGTGCTCACCATCGTAAGCAATATGTAAAATATTTGTGCTTTCCCAGAATGGCCCCATGTTCCTTCATCGTGACCCATAATCCCTAATTTGATTTCTATTAATGTATATCAGTTTTTACCTATCCTAGAACTTCCTATAAACAGAATAATACATGATATATTATTCTATCTGCTTTCTTGTGTCTGGTTTCTTTGTATCTGATATACTTCTTTGTGTCTGATTAGGATAATATCTGTGAGAATCACCCATGTTATTGCATACATCAGTAATGTTTTTGACTCAATAACATTCCACTATGAGTATACTACAATTTAGTTATCCCTTTGTCTGTTGATGAACATTTGGGTAATTTGCAATTATGAATAAAGTTGCCATAAACATTTGAGTATATCTCTTTTGCGGCAGGTGTTTTCATTTCCCTTCTTGTGGGTAAACACCTAGGAAGCAGAACTGCTTGTTCATAGGGTCAGTGGATGTTAACCTTTCAAGAAATTGCCAAATGGTTTCCGGAAGTAGTTGCCCGATTATATACTCCCACCCGCAATCCGTTAGTGTTCCTGTGGCTCCGCATCATTGCCACCCACCTATTGCCACTGTTTTCCATCTTAGCCTTTTTAGTAAGTGTGAAATAATGTCTTACTGTGTCTCTAAAGAGCTTTGTTGAGGTAGCCTACATACCATAAAATTCACCATTGTAAGAATACAACTTAATCATTTAGGGGCTTATATAAGCTTGACTAGAAACTAGTTTTAGACTATTTCTATCAATCCAAAAGAGTTACCATGGAGATTTGCACTCAGTCTCTGCTCTGCTTTCTGTCTTTATAAATTCATCTTCTGTGAGTAGATAGAATCATATGATAGCTTTGCACTTCAGGCGTATTTCCCTTACCATAGTATTTCTGAGGTTCATCTATGTTTCACTTATATGTCAAGAATTATGGAATATCTAAATTTTTATCCTACTTGCAAGCCGGCAAGTGAGCCTGTTATATAGTTATGGTCACTGAAAGAAGATATGAAGACTTCTGTCTCAGAGAGAAAGGACTTGACTACTCACAGCCCACCAGGCCACATGAGTTTCACATTTTTACCAATTTCCAATGTGCTTCAAGTCCTATGAGGTGATACAGACAGGTTTATATGGGTGCTGTGCATTTAGTGGGTTACTCCGAGGGTCCCCAAGCTTACAGAAGCCCAATTTTTTGATAATGGTCTACAGGTAAGCCTGCTCACCCTTTGCCTTGGAGACAGACTTTTCTTTTTAACATTAAACTGGACATCAGACAAACCATCTCTCTTCTCCAAATAAAAGTACTCTTTTCTGAAGCTGTTCTGCCATGCAGTCATCTGTGAAAAGATGATCTGGACCAAAGTCAATTAGTGCCTAAGACCATGGAAAGTTGTGTCCCAACAATAGATCAGTAGTTTGTTTCTTTTTTTCTTTCTGCTGAATGATAATATAAACAAAATATTACAAACATAAAGAAAGAAAAAATTTATAAGTATACCACTTTTTTTTATTGCTTTGCAGTTAGATACTGGTGAATGTTTGGGTTGTCTCAAGTTTGGGTCATGACAGCACTGCTATGAAAACTCACAAACACGTCTACACTACTACACTTAGGTCTATGGGATTATCTTTATGCACCGTAAGTTCCTTTTCTGCAGATGGATGTCCAATTGTTTCACCATGGTTTGTTGGGGAAGTTACAATTTTCTTATTGAGTTGTTTTGACATCTTTGTTGAAAACCAATTCATCATGAATTTAATGTTTATTTCTGGACTCTTAGTTCTGTTCCATATATTTATATGTCTATTCTGGTATCAATAAAATAGTGTCTTGAGTACTATGGATTTATAATAAATTTTTGTATTGACTAATATGTCTTCTGCTTTTGTTACCTTTTTTTCTGACACTGGGAATCAAACTTAGGACCTTGTGCTTGCCAGGAAGGCACTTGTGCCACTGAGCTATATCCCTGGCCTTTTTGTTTCCTTTTTAAAAGGTTTTTGTCTTTTCTTGGTCCTTTGTTTTTCCATATAAATTTTAGGATTAATTTGTAATATTTTAGAAGGGGATGAGTTGCTGTGATTTTGATAAGATCATGTTGAATTTATAAGTCTTGGGGGGGGTTGGTACTTTAATAATACTGAATCTTCTAGTTCATGGAAATGAAACATTTTATCATTTATTTAAATTTTATTTCATGTATCATCTATGTTTTGTGGTTTGTAGTATATATTTTCCACTTCTATTAAACTTAGTATTACATATATTTTGGTGCTGTTAGAAGTGAAATTGTTTTCTTAATTTCAGTTTTGGATTGTTGTTGCTAATATATAGAAAATAGTGTTTTTTTGTGTGTGGGTCTTATAACTTATGACTTTGCACCCTCACTATTACTTCTATTAGTTTCTTGCAGATCCTTTGAGATTTTCTACTAACAATATTGTGTGACCTCTGAAGGGAGATGGTTTTACCTATTGTTTTCCAATCAGTGTTTGTTTTCCTTCTAGAAGGGTAAAAGCGAATATCCTTGTCTTGTGCCTGACTGTTGGGAGGAAGTATTTAGTCTTTCGTTAATGTTTCATATAACATTTGGTAAATGAAATTGCTCCATAAAATTTTTCAAAAATACCACGAACAATACTATATATCTTGATGATAAAGCCCTTTGTCTTAATTGGCTTAAATAAAACCCCAGTGCAATATTCAAACTAGATATTTTTCAAGTTGGGAAACAGCAGAGGCTGAAAGAAGGAGTGATACAGGGTTAGTGATATAAAGGTAGAGATGAGAAAAAGAGAGAGAGGAGGAAAGTAATGATGCATCTGAATGATACCAACCAAGCTGATTATGTCAATAGGTTGTAACCAAGAGGGTGTTGGAAGACCTGGATGGGAAATGATAAAAATCAAGACAGTGCACAGTGTCATTCCATCAGCATGAAGGACTTTTATCTCAAGATAAGAGCAAGTGTTGGCTTATTCTGATGGCTGGGAAACAGAGGCTCCCTGAACTGGCATTATCTGTGTGGGAAATGCTGTTGGAAGGACTGGGACAGGATGTAGACATGCATTAAGGGAGGGCAAATCCCTTCAGCATGAAAGTAGATCTTGAAATATTACATTAGTCAAGTGTACTGGCTGCCCTACCCATTAAATATTCATGCTAAAATCCCTGCCAATCAACAGAACAACCTTGTCCCACTCAAACCTATGAAAGAAAAGCTGTGTAGGTTATTCAGTGAATTGTGAGGGAGAAAGGACTTGGCTTTTGTTCTCTACAAGGATGTCAAAGCATTCAGCATTGAAGGTCAAACTGCCCCCTTCCTTGCCTGTCATTTGCAAAATTCATCTGGTGAAATGGAGAGTGTGAATGGCTGTGGTTCTCAAATTTGAATGTTCACAGGAACCAGCTGTGAAACTTGCTGAAATGAAGCTTTCTGGGCTACCACTGTTGATCCCTACCCCTTATTTGATTCAGTTGATGAGGATGGAGTTCAGGTGAGGGAGTAGACATTTAGTAATTTAGGGTTTGTTTGGTTTTTGTTTTTGTGGTACTAAGGATTGATCTCAGGGCCTTCTCACTGAGCTATATCCCAATCCTGTTTATTCTTATTAGTATTATTTTTTTATCTTGAGACAGAGTTTAACTAAGTCTCTAAGTTGCCCAGTCTGACCTCAAACTTGCCGTTTTCCTGCCTCAGCCTCCTACAGGTCTTTGCCTGGACCAGGCCCAGCTGAGAGTAGATGATTTTGACATACATGGACTACAGCCCATTCCTTGAGAAATGCTGGAACAAGTAAGAGCCCAGACCTCTGAGACGGCCTGTTTTGTTGCATAACCTTGGAAATGTAATCTAACACATGAGGGCTTACATGTTCTCACCTAAGGAACTGGTAATAATAATAGCATGTACATCCTTAGAGGTCTGCAGTGAGAATTGATTGATTGATTGATTGATTGGTAAAGTACCCATATGAATCACACAAGAAACGGTAACTATTATTACCTTGAGTAAGGGAGAGATAAATTATACAACTCGCATTGGCTGCAAGTTCATCAGCAGAAATCTTAAACCCCGCCAGAATAAAGTGAGATGTGGCAAAGAGTTAACTTAGCTTTGCAGGGCTTTTGCCTGGTGCAGAGCTGGCACAGGAAGCCATACTTCCCACAGATGTGGTGGCTTGGCCTATGGTGACATGTTGCAGTGGCTTAGATCTTCTCTGCAAAATCCTGACCACAGAGTCCCATGTGACCCAAGTCTCTTTCCTCTACTTCTGTGGTGAAGACTCTGTGGGGAAGGTCAGCCGTTCAGGAAGCAGTGTGAAGGAAGACACACTGACCGATCTTCTGGCCTGGTTACCTTGTGCTGAGCTGAGAGATTTTGTACATGGCAAGTCATTTCTGCCAATTTTAGTTTCTTTACCTCCCCAAATAAGGACAGACCAGATATTTGCATCTGGGCATTGTGGTTTAGCACTTCGACATATAGTCTTCTTTTGGAGTCCCACTAGAGTGTGGAGATCACAAAACAGGAATTCTCTTCCAGGTCATGGTAAGTAAGCAGGGATTAAAATGGTTAAAAGATTTGTTCAAAGTCACAGGGCCTGCCTAGAACTCAAGATTGACTCTTCTCCACTGCTCTGTACTATGTTGCTAAGAGTCCACCATCTACCTCAAAGGGCTGCTATAAGGAGCAAAAGACAGTATGGATGTGAAACTTCCTGGTTCACGTTGTGATTTGAAAGCACCATGCCACATCCTTAGAAGCCAAAGCAGAACATGGAGGCAGAAATCTGTTTATGGAGAGTCACAGTTTGGCTTTGGGCTGATACACCACTCACTGTATTTTAAAGAGAAGAATAATGGGGCTGGGGATTTAGCTCAGCGGCAAAGTGCCTGCCTGGCAAGCGCAAGGTCGTGAGTTCGGTTCCCGGTACCAGAGAAAAATCAAAAAAAAAAAAAAAAAAGAGAAGAATACTCAGATTTATATGTGCTTAACATACTGAGAGCTCTTGAATATATTATGTGGAAAATATGTTTTCACTACTATTGTCGTTTGTCATGATCTTTGTTATTAACAGGATTAACAACAATGTCCTAGCATACTATATACTGGGGCCCTTGTATAGTTTCTTCACATGTAACATCATATCTGTTCCTATCCGTGTCAAGTTGGGATTCAAAAACTATATGAGAAAGGTACTGTTAGTCTCTCCAGTGTATAGATGAGGAAACTGAGGAAAAGAGCTTAAGTATTTGACCTGTTCTACTTGACTCTTAATACCATCCTGCTCTGTAGCTTCTACTTAGAGGGACATTTCAAGACAGGGTCTCACTATGCAGTTCAGGTTGGCCTTGAACTCACTGTGTAGCCCAGGCTGACCTCATACTCACAGTGACCCTTCTGCCTCAGCCTCATGAGTCCTGGGGTTATAGGCATGTGCCACCATGCCTGGCTGAGGGCTGTTGAAGGCTGTGAAAGTCTCTACCATGCCCTTGAGGTCCTTACCACTATACCATTTTTGACTATAATTTACACATAAAAAGTGTAAGCTGAGCTAATTTTAAGTAGTTAACATAAAGTTAAATTTTACTGTCATTTAAACATTTTTAGTTTATATTACAGTAGTGTTGGGGATTGAACTCAAGCCCTCATGTATTTTGGGTAAACTCTACCACTGAGCCACTCTCTTCTACCCCAACATTTATTAACTTTGATTTTGCAAATTTTCTTTTCCTATTTTACCTTCCCTGTATAAAACCTTTCCTCCCCTTTGTAAGACTGAAGCCTGACCCTGCTTTAATAAAAGACAAGTTAATAAGAGAAAATCATAACAAATTTATTTAATCAAAGTTTTATACAGCACAAGAGACTTCAGAAATAAGGACCCAAGGACTCAGGGAAAACTTTTGGTCATTATGCTTAGCTTTGATGAACAATAGACAGCTGTGTAGAAATGTGATTGGACAAAAAGGGTCTGACCTAATGCCAATGACTGAGCAGAAATTCAGCAAGGCCTGTCTATTCAGATTCTTCATGGCCTCTTTGTATAGCTTTCCTTCATCCTGGGAATAGGGAAGGTCCCCTTGTAGAATGAGGATCTCATGGTCTACTCTTAGACATGGTAGGGTAGGAAAATTCTTTATGGCCAGCTTTTACACAGAAAGGCAGGGGAAGGCCCGAGTAATAGTTTTATGTTTTATGGACGCCTTTAAGGTAGAAGAGTTCTAGTTTCTATGATCTACATTAGGGAAGAAGATTTCTAGTTTCTATGGCCTGCCTGAAAGAAGAAAGGGAATCAGGAGAGAGAAATACAGACGGTCAGAAAGAGGCATTGCTTTTGAGCCCCTGCCAGTGTCTTTCAGTTCAAATTACAGGTGATTCCTAACTTATGATGGTTTGTTGTTTTTGTTTTTCTTTTTTTTTGGTACCAGGAATGGAACTCAGGACCTCGCACTTGTGACTGAGCTATAGCCTCAGACCATTATGATGGTTTTGAGTTACGATGTTATTTTACACTGATGAAGATGCAATATACATTCAGTAGAAACTATACTTCAAATTTGGATCTGTTCCCAGGCCAACAGTATGTGGTATGATACTTTCTTGTGGTGCCCAAATGTAGGATAGTGTTGTGAATATGTTTAAGGTAGACGAGGTTAAACTATACCATTCAGTAGATTAGGTGTATTAAATGAATTTTTGACATGATATTTTCAATTTATGATAGGTTATTAGAGTGTAATTCTGTCCTAAGTCAAGAAGTTTGTTTTTGTTTTTGTTTTTTTTCCAGTACCGGGAATCAAACTCACAGCCTTGCGCTTGCCAGGCAGGCCCTGTGCCGCTGAGCTAAATCCCCAGCCCCCATCCTAAGTCAAGAAGTATCTGTAGTCAGTATAGCAAAGCCTCATAAATTGGGATATTGTTTTGTGAGCAAAGATAGTGATTTTTTTTCAGGTATGAAACACTTCTTATAGGTCCTTGAGAACGTATAATGCTGTGTTAATGTATCTGCAAAAGAGAAAAGATGAGCATTAACCTGGGCTTAACATAACAATAAGAGAAGGAATGCATGGAAGGAATCTAGCGTGTAACCTGTT
Organism: Chinchilla lanigera; assembly: GCF_000276665.1. Lineage (NCBI taxonomy): Eukaryota > Metazoa > Chordata > Mammalia > Rodentia > Chinchillidae > Chinchilla > Chinchilla lanigera. The sequence goes on along the minus strand of NW_004955423.1, from coordinate 3,185,234 downwards.
AGCAGGTGTCATCAAATTATCCCCTATGATAACGCTGGCAGATGGTTATGCTGGCTGACTCTCATACAAAACTTGACATAGCTTAGAGAAGGCTCCTAAATTGAGAGGCATTTCTGAATCCCTCGGGAAGCTTTATACAACACTGATTCTTACTTTAGACTTCTCCCTGCACTCAAGGCCCTATCCCTGCCCCTACTCCTCCTTGACCAGCTCATTTTCCCAAGTCTCCACCTCAGCAGTTCTGTACTTGCCTTCTCCTTTCCAGGGACTGCTCTGCAAGCAGGAACTACAGCCTCTGGGCCACTCTCGCCTCTTATACTCCATCATTCCTTCTCCCACCATCTTTGTTAGATGTGACTGACTGAACTTGGTACTGTGTGACTAACATCCAAGTGCCCTTCTAACAGGGTTTCTGTTCCCAGACCTTTGCTATAGAAATTCCTTGGAGATGCCCTTACCATCCCTCTCTTCCTCTGGCTGCACTGTGGCCTTTAAAGCCGATAGTCCTTCTGATTGGCTCACCTTTGGCCTAGTTTCCTTCCCTCTCCAATTCTCCTCCTCCTCCTCTGAGGTTTTGGCACATTCCTTACTCTCCCACTGTCTGTATTGCCTCATCTGTTGCTTTCTTCATTGGCTCTCCACTCTCAGACTATATTCTCTCCGGCGACCTACTTTCCTCTTGTTGCTGGCTGGACCTGGACCAAGAGGATGAGACAGTTTCTCTGATGGTGAAACACTTCAAATCAAGTATAAATTATGGTCACCATCTGGAATACCTGCCCTCAAGCTTGCAGATGTTGCTGATGTGTTTGCTGAGGCAATGTCTTTATGTTAGCAGGTTTTATCAAATTATCCCCCTATGATAGTCAGAATTAAATTCCTGAGTCATGTAGGCACAGCGCTGAGAAATCTAAGGTTGGACTAAGGAGTTTGAGACTGGGTGGGAAAAAGGCAGAGGGAGTAGGAAAATGAAAGTAATATTTATATATAGAAGCACTATAATATTTACTATATGTATATCATATATGGCATTTCAATAAAGAGAAAGATTTCCACATACTACATTATAAAGCTTGCAACAGCCCTGTGATAGAGATGTTGTTATTCCTATTAGATAACTAAAGACACTGAGATTTAGACAACTTAAAAATGTTGTCCAAAAAAAAAAATGTCCCAATTCAATATGTAAATGACAAGACCAGGCCTAGAATCTGTTAGAAATTGGCTGCAATCTCATGTCTCTTTCCATACTTCCCGGATCTACTATGATCTTCTATGACCTCAGATTATCCCATCTGTCTGTCAATATCTCCTTTGTCTAGAATCCCCAAATTGAAAATTTTGTGACTAAATCCACCCCATGCTAGACTTCAATTTAAAAGTTCCTTTCCTTCTGGCTCCACAAAATCCAAGGAAAAACTGGGTTTTGAGAAAGAGGTGATTTGTAGTGTTTGAGAGATAAAGCCTAAACATTTGCTTGATCCACAGGTATATGTGATCTCAAGACTGCGGAGATCGTAGTGGAATGAACAGCTGGCATTGTGCTGTAGACGCCTGGGTTCCAGTTGGCATTCTGCCACTGGCTGGTTCTACAGAGCTGCAGCACCTTCATGCTCTAAGCCACCACAGCTAGCTGCAAAAGCTTTCCTGGATCTATTGTTTAATGTTTCTAATTGGACTCTTTGGTTTTCAGAAAGGTTGAATTTGACAGTAAAATCCATTCCTGTTCCTCAGTGACGGTCAATTGTGTAGAGCCTTCCATTTATCAGGGAAATTTTATTTGTTTTCCAGGTTTGTCTGTCAGTAACCAAATGGAAACTGTAGAAGAAACAGATTTCCAATGAGAAAAAAAGAGGTGAATCAAACAGTAACGTTAGACTGGGCTCTTGCTTTTAGCAGATAATCCCCCAATAATCCACATGAAGCGAGAATAAAATGCCACAGTTATTAAATGTCCTGAGGTTCTTGCTTTTAATCTCCCTTTCTTTTAAAAAAAATAAAGTTATCTATTTCATAAGCACAAGGCACTTCCCATCCTCCCCAACTTCCTCTGTCATGACCCCTCCCCCATGCTAGAGAGATTCATTTATTCAAGGGTTTATTTAGTGTCGACCAACAGCCCATCTGCCTCACAGCAAAAGAATTTAAAAAGCATAATATCGTCGTTTTCTTGTTCTTTTAACACAGGAACGAATACCCTTCCCCCACACCACTCACTCACACACCTTCTTGTGTAATTTTTTTATATGTAAAGCAAAGAAATTCCCTAAGCCTATCAAATCTTGGCTTTGTTCCTAGGCTCCTAAAACTCACTCCTCCACAAACTCAGGTGTTTGAGGAGCGTGATTGGCCCCTAGCTGGCATCTTGTAAATCAGTCTTTTTGAGAACTTTACCTACCAGTGAAGTCTTTTCAAAAGTCTTTATGATTCTGGATCAACACCAGGATACAAACTGCCAGAAGGAGCCCCAGGAAAGGTTGTCTGCCCTACTTTTGGGTTATTTGTGTGAACAATGGTCAGTATTTTTGTAAAGAGGTGATTAAAATCTGATAGTAATATTAAGAGGTGATTAAAACAAAAGATGGATGGATGTCATGAGCTTAAACTGAAGGTGAATTGAATGAAGTTGACTGATTTTGATAAAACAAAAGAGCTAGTTTTCACATGAGCTTCTCTTTGTTTTCTCAATTGGGCAAATTCAGTGTTTGATTCACGTTTTCTCTTCTGTGGCATCTGGACACCTGGGTACTGGACTCAGATAGCTGATCAGGAACAAACATGTATGCATCTGCTCCAAGAAACAGAACACTACTGCTCTGGCACAGAATCAGTGATGCAGAGGAAAAGCATTTGCCTCTCTCTGGAGGAGGACGGGATGCAGCAATAGAGGAGGCGAAGTGATGGGGGATGTTTTGTCTCTGCATTCACAGATATAATACTGTGAGTTTTAAATAAGGTGCCAAAAACTGACATAAGAGTTCACTTTGATTCAAAAGAAATTAGCCATCTAGAATTGTTACAGCTTTTTCATAACTAAGTCTCCAGGAAAAAATAGTATTAGGGATATCTGAAGGTTGCCCATCTGTGACAGCAGATGCAATGTCAGGCAGAAGCCTGGGGAGAAGTGGACGCATATTTGGATATACAGGAGAGAGCAGAATGGTCAGTGTTTGTTATTTAGCGCCGTGTTTCCGATGTTTGGCTCATTTGAGGACCACCTGCAATATCAGGTCACAGGTGGCTTGTTTAAAATGCAGATGCTCCTGATCTACTGAATGGTCTCCGAAGTGGCCCCAGACTCCAGTATTTAACTAACTTTTCAAGTGTTTCTCATTCATGTTGAAGTTTGGAAGTCATTGTTTTAGAACTGGTGGAGCCAGTCTTACCTGTTTCAACTTGGAGTTAGAGTCACTGATTTTAGCAAATGAATGTACTCTTAACCATGGCCTATTTCCTGCATGTACCTGGTTAGCACCGCTGAGAATCTCTGGGGCCCCATTCAGTTAGCAGGTCACCATATCGAGGCTGTGGATTCTGACCAGCCCTGCACACGATTCTCCTTTCTCCGTCTTTATCTTCTCTCTGTTGTATACTATGAAGGAGTGGTTTCTAGACTCTGTTTGCTTAAATGTGAGTAAAACAGCAAAACAAACAAAACTAAAAACGCTTTAATGATCAATATAGGGGTGCCTAATTTATTACCATTATATTCTCTTTGTCCAGTCACACTTCTCTACAACTATTCATGTTTTCCTTAAACGTTTGCACAGAAATACACAGGTTTCTCTGCTTCCTCAGGTCTTCATTTCTGAAGACTCCTGTGTCACATAGAACTTATATTAAGTAAACTTCCATGCTCTTCTCTGTCTTTTGTCATGTAGATACCTCAGCCTGGAGCCTAAGATGGAAATGTGACTGCACATGATGAGTTCTTTTTGTGAGCGTGAGGCTAATAAGCACAACCAGTAGATAAAAGAACGGGAGGGATGCTTGTAACTTACAGCAAGTAAAGAAAACACTGGAGTCCTTTGCAAAGCAATGCTATCCTGGAACAAAGAAAGCATGCAGATTTTTATTAGGGAATCTATACATGTTCATGTAGGGAGGCACAGGTAGAGGCAGGCGCATTCTGGAGTGTGCTTTATTTCAGATCATAAATCATAGTGCTAAAAAAGCAAAGAGGGCAGACACATTTCTGAGCATGTCCAGTTCAAGACTGGAGACCACATGTTAAAAAAGGAAGATGGTAAAGAAGTTCCTTGGGCTGGGGATATAGCTCAGTGGCATAAATGCCTGCCTGGCAAGCGCAAGGTCCTGAGTTTGATTCCTGATACCAAGAAAAAAAACAAATAAAGAAGTTCTTTGTTGATTTCTGCAGTCTTGGTTGAAACAACAACAACAAAAAAAGAACAATTTTGAAGGCAAGTTAACAGTCTTTCAAGGGGAAGCAGACTTCTACCCTATAAGTATAGGAGTTTGCCCCGGAAGGTGTCTGCCTTGTTTAGCAGCTAACAGGAAAAAAAAAAAAAAATACATTTTCTTTCCCCCTAAATTTGAAATACATTTTTTTCCTCAGGAGAAATTCTCCCTTTAGTCTTTAGTGACCTTCATGACTTTTTTTTTTTTTTTTTTTTTTTTTTTTGCTTCAGTAGTATACAAAGTAAAAAATTGGCATGGTTTGCCCTAGAACTATTTAATAGAAATATAATGCAAGCCATAAATATAATATAAAATTTTCTAGTAGTTATGTTAAAAAAGGTTTGGTGGCACAGGCCTATAATCTCAGCACTCTGCTAGGCTGAAGCAAGAAGAACAGGTGTTCAAAGGCAGCCTGGGCTACATAGTGAGACCCTGTCTCCAAAAGCCAAATAAACACCAGGAGAAATTAATGTTAATAGTATGTTTAACCAATAAATTGAAATATTTTTAAACACAAACTTAAATGGATATTTTACATTTTCTTTTTGTGCAAATTCTTCGCAGTCCAGACTAACCACATTTCAGGGCAGTTCACAGGCCCTAAGTGACCAATGCTATTATAGCAGACAGCGTAGAACTACACAAAACCAAGAACAGAGACAGTTTGACAATTCAAGTCAAACATCTTTTCCTAAGTTAACAGACCATTTTGGAGGATTACTCCGTAGGATTTCAGCTCCTCAATGACTTGGGCCGGGTGAGCTAAGCATGGAGCGTTCTGGGCACAGCGGCACCCATGAAAAAGACTGTGAAGCAGGGCACGGCGTGTGCTTTCTGCACTGTGGAGGCCGCTGAGCCCGTTGTGCAGAGGCCATTCCTAGGTTCACTTTCACAGCATCTGCAGGTGTTTCCAGTTCTTTCAAAGGGGTGTCATGAAGTTTGCAAAACAAAATGTAATTTAAATTCCTGGACATGTAAAGAGCAATCGTTGTGCCTCTTGGTATGTTCCTGATGGGAAGGGAGAATTGTGAAACCCAGCAAACAATGGACTGATGTTGTAATTCCCAAAAGGCTACAAATCACAAACAAAAGGAAGGTGGCGGAGTGGATAAAGACACTGTGAGAAAGCACTGGGTTGGGTGGTAGAAAATCCAGTTTTTCTTCAGCCTGTTTGCTGAATGGCTTATCCAATAACGCTGAATGCGCATTACATCCTTCCTCTGTTAAAACACTGTTTGGCTCCACCCCTTTTAGTTTGCTATAAACATTTCAATTACTTTGGCTCGTTGGCCCTCCAAATAACTGCAGCCATATCCCCCCCATTCACTGAGCTCTTCCATGTTTCAAGCATTGAGCTAGACACTGCCGTTGGAGGAACTTTTAGAATACTCTCATGTAGTGGTGCGGCAGAGAAGCAAATGTGCTGCAAAGCGATCAGTGCTGGAAGCAAGTTCTGCACAAAGGGCTGAGGGAGCCCAGCCAGAGAGCTACGAAGTCAGCTCTGGGTCTGAACAAGTAAGGATCAGCCTGAATGGGGGTTGCCTTTGATAGTTATATCACTTGATCCAGTTGAAAGAGCAAGGCAAAGGCAGAGAAACCTCTTAAAGTAAATAGGCCAAGCCAGGGAGCCATGCATTTGCCCTCTGTGAACAAAAGTAGGGTCAGTTCGTCCCTGTAGCTTGTGATTGAACTATGGCCCTGGTAGGTCCCAAAGCAGGCAGGGTAGGAACGATCCCAGATAAGAAGCAATCATTCCGATGTTAATAGATTTTTCTCCTGGGCTGGCCTTGACCTGTCATTCAAAGTAATCTCGGTGACACCTTTGACACCATCTGTTCCTTCCTTTCATTTAGCCATCAAATGATGCTGAGTGCCTACCAGCTATCACGAGTAGACTGGTGCTGGCATAGGGAAGAAGACACACATAGCCACCTGCCCTGGAGGCAGTTGGGGGGGAGATTGCAGTATAGGGTGTGGTACTTGCAGTGGCAAAGATACACGTGGGCAGAGAAACACGTGGGCAGAGAAGAGGGTACAGCAGCCGGAAAGCCAAGAAGAGGAGCACAATCCCATCGCTCCCCTGTATCCTCAGAACTATTTGAGAGGGCTGTTAACATCTGCAGGTCATGGAAATTGGGTCTATTGTGGTGGAGGCTACACAGTTGCACCTGGATTTTGAGGACCAAGGAGACCTCTCGCTGATGTCTAGAAATACTGGAATGGAGCACGTGACTGGAAGCAAGTGAGTTCAAGGTCCTCACCTTGGGACAGGATGTGTGCATGCCAGAGCAAGAATCCTCTGAGTACCCTCAGAGAAGCAGGGAAGACCCACCTGACACCTACTGCTTCCGAGTGGCCCGCCTAGTGTTTCCTGACCCCTGAACCAGCTGTCAGAACCAGAGTGTCCTTGGACACCCTCTTTGTCTTTTCACAAAGCCTTTCCTCTATTTTTTTTTATTTATTTTTTATTTTTTGCCTTTCCTTTAATGACTGGGAAATCTGAGCTCTAGAGAAGCAGTGATAATCCCCAGTGAAGTGACTGGACCCTGACTGAGCAGTTGGGGCAGCAGAGTACAGACGCAGAAGGCCTAGACCCAGGCCACTTTGGGTGAGTCCCACAGCCCAAGCTAGGGCCCTCTGTTTTGTTAGCAGACCCCTGAATCGCTCTAGGCCCTCCCACTCCTTTCTGGTTGAAGAGTTTTGTCTGCTTTGCTGTTGGGGCTGTTTCCCAGCACTGACAGGCGGAGGATGACCTATTGCTATTGGTTGGTTGGTTGAGGGGATGAGACAGAACTCCATCCAGCTCCAGTCACACAAACCCTGCCAGAGGCCAGAGAAGCTCCAGCTTCCTTCCCACCCTCGGGGCAACTGCAATCCCAATGTGGCAATTTTGTGCTGATTCAATGGCCCTTGGCCACATTCAATCTCAACTTCACCTGTAGGGTGAGTATTTGCCTGAGAGTGAAGAGAATCTGGTAAGTTCTAGACTTTTCTTTGCCATTTTAATATTGGCCCATTAGGTCTAAAAAATCAGTAAGTTTCTCTGTGCTATTCTAAGAAAATTGCACCATTTATCACAGATTGAGATTGATTCTTAAATATGTGGCCTTAAATGAGCTGTCCTTCCCACAGCTGTCTGTGGTACTATAGTTTATCTAGCTGGGTTTTTTCCTAGATACTTCACTCCAAATTTAGGGGGACCTGGGGAGCAAGAATGCTGGTTTCTTGTAAGTCTCTTGGTCTGGGAATGGAGAGCAGTTCAGCTCAACCCAGGCTCAGGTGCACCCCGTCCTCACATCTAACTGGAACTCCCTGAAAGGAAGAGCCCTGTCTGTTCTGGTCACGTCTGCAATCCCAGGACCAAGATTTTCTGTGGATGGATGGATGGATGGATGGATGATCAAAGAATCTTCCCACTGTCGGTTTGTTGGTAATGCTAGGGCTCAAACCCAGGGCCTCATACATGCTAGTCAAGCATTCCACCAGGGAGTTATAGTCCCAACCTCATAGAAAAGTTTTGAGTTTTGTCTTTCCAGTTGATTTCTTCACACAAGAGCCTTGCAATGAGCAAGCCAATGCACTCTGTGAGCTGATACATAGCAGTTAAAAAGACCATCCCGGGGCTGGAGGGATAGTTCAGTGGTAGAGCCCTTGCTTAACAGGTATGAGACCTAGCTTTCAATCCCCAGCACTACAAAAACCAAAAACAAAACAAAAAGCCAGATAGCAAAGAATTCTCTGTAGTTTCCACAAAGAAAAAAATCTGGGGAAAAAAAAATGTTGAAATATCTATATTTTTAAGCACCAGCCACTTTATCTTTAGTCTCACAAGAATATTAGAATACAAAGAGGCAGATATAGCTCAGTGGCACAAGTGCCTGCCTGGCAAGTGCAACATCCTGAGTTTGATTCCTGGTACCCACCCCCAAAATAGAAAGAGGCACAACATAAAGAATATTTCCTTGTGTGGGTCACACTGCTGAGGCCTATCCATTCATCGTCTCATTTAAACTTCACAACCTTTTCAAGTTAACAACACTACTAACACCTCCATTTTGCAGATGAGAAGACTGAGACTTTCAGTGATGAAACAAGATGTCACTGTTATAAGAATAAAACCTAATCCCGAAGGCTTGGTTCTTTCTTTTATTAACACATAGTAATTATGGGTAAGAATGGGGTTCAGTGTGGTATTTCCAAACATGCTTACAGAGTGCAGTGATCAAGAGCCCTCCCCTACAACACACCCTTCCCAACTTCTATTCTATTTGCAGGTCAGCTCCTTTAGCTGGAGCCTATGTTCCCAAACGCCGTTGTTTATGGTCCAGTAAGTAATTTGGTTTTCTTTTAGAAAGACGAAGAAACTAAGGCTTAATCTTAAGAGTCTTATTAAATCAGTTAACTCCTGGTCGAGCCAGGAGTTAACCTAAGTCGGCCTGATTTCAAAACCTGGGCTTTTTTCAACTCTCCAAACTCTCCTCCTTTGTCATGCCCAGTGGCTTTTGGGCGGATCACAAGAAGCAACTGCAGGTGGATACAGAGAACAATTTTGACCAAAACTGAAGCGATGGTATCTGATACACATTGTTTGGAAAAGGGGTTTTCCGGAGAGGCTAACGGTTGAGAAGTTCTAAGCTGCCCAAACAGAAATTATAATCAGGCCTCTGGGGGCTGATTTTAAAGTTACATAAATCCTTTTTGACAAATTTACTGTATTAGCAGGGGTTTCATGTGCGTGGCATCACATCCAAGCTGCACAAAAAGGTGTATGTGAACAACAGCTCTTCTCCCGGTCCCTCAGTTACCCGGTCCCTCAGTTACCCGGTCCCTCAGGGAGGCAATTGAGCTCTGACACAACCGGCGCGTTCATGGGGTGCCTGCCTGCCCCTCACCCTCTGCCTTCCTGGTCCACAGGGAGGAGAGGGTCTGTGCTTGGGACCTAGAATGTCCCCCTGGAGGCTCATTCTGCTGAAAGCGCGGTTGCCGTTGATAGGCTTTAAGGAAGGGATTGGATGCTGACGGTTCTAATTTCATCAATGGATTAATCCACCGACGCTCTCATAATTTGATGGCGTTATGGTGAGATAATGGAGGCAGGAAGTAGGGCCCAGCTGAGGGATGTGGATCACGGGGACGTGACCTTGGGGGCTGTATCTTGTCCCCAGCCCCTTCCTTTCTACATTTCCCCCTCTCTGCATCCCGGCTGCCAGGAGGGGAGCAGCTTTCCTCCGTCATATCTTTCCACCATGATGTTTCATAGACGGAAATCTCTGAAATCGAGCCCAGGTGACCCTTTCCTAGCAGGCATGGTGGCACGTGCCTGTAATACCGGTACTCTGTAAGGCTGAGGCAGGAGGATACAAGTTCAAACCCAACATAGGCAACTGAGTGACTTGGAAAGAACCTGTCTCAAGATAAAAATTTAAAAAGGGGCTGACGATGTAGCTCGGCGCAAAGGCCCTCGGTTCAATCCTTAGCACCTCAACAAACAAATAAATAAACCCGACCTCCCTTACACTGGCATTCTCAGGTATTTTGTTACAGTGACCTGAAAAGCAAGTCTCCACAGAGGGAAAGGAGAGGGAGGCAGAGAAAAACAGAGGCAGTGGAACCAATGGCAGGGCCCCTACCGGCCTCCTCTGGAGACAGGAAGTAAGAGGCCAGATGATGTAACTATTGGCAAGGCATTGGGCAAGATCCTGGATGCCTGCCAGGCTGGAGGGGCCCTCCCCAGCTGCTTTGCTACCTTGAGCTACCCAGCCTCCATCTGCCACTGGGCTGGGAGCTTTGGGAGTGTCCAGGTTCGCTCCTTTGATGAACTTTGGCCTTACCTTGTCTCTGAGTCACCTCAAAGCCAAAGTCTGCGTGGCTGCCAGAGCCAGACACACGCGAGCAGGAGCCAGACACAAGAGGAGGCCGTGTGGTAACAGCAGCCGACCTGCTTGCTGTGAAATATGTCCCCTCTGGGGACACTTCGGGGTGTGGGTTGAGGGCATACTTTTAAAACAAAAGAGGCAATCAAACAGTAGGTACAGGCCAGTGATAGTAACAAGGACCAATGAGTGGGTGCCGCTGTAGGACACTGTGCACGCCTGTGCCACGGGAACTACAGCCACCTTTTCGTGGTGCCCACAGATAAGAATTCCTCAAAGGGGAGCACCTCTGGCGGGGCCAATATCTGTCTTGCTGAGGACTGGTGGGACTACATGACACTGGGGCAAAATTAAGGAAAGAAGACTTGCTTGGTTTTCAAATCGTGTGTCACTTGAGGAGGAGAAATGCCTGGTGCTTACGTTTAGCATCAGAAATGTCCTAAGGATCTTATTGGCTGTTGTTACTTTTGTTTTGCTAACCTCCAAGAAGCCCTCAAGATCATTTTATTTGAGTCCCTTGCATTTGTAGATGCAGAAACTGCAGCTCAGCTAGAGGATGTGGTGGCATGCCCAAGGTCACAGTCAGGGGCTGGCATCACCTCTCAGAGGACACCTGCTGGAGAGCCATCTGGCCGGCAGGTGGAGGGTCCATCCCACTTAGTCACTGCCTGACCGGAGTGTGCTGTACAGCCCTGTCACTGCTTGTCAGCATGTGTGTTGCCTCCAAATTCTGGAGCTGGAAAGATCAAGTTTTTCAAGCCTGAGAGTCCCACAACCTATTTTCCACTTCCCCACTCTAAGTGCCTAAGAGTCCTTGGGAAATAGACATGATAACTAAACTCTACTGAGCTGATTTGTAAATAACAAAGCTAATAACTTATAACAGGCATGAAGTCTATTCCAGAATCTCTTTACCTGGTAGTGGGCTTATTTGGGAAACAAAAAACATAATAGGAAGATTGCCTAATGGGCAATCTATTATACAACAAGAAGAACCCTAGGAAAATTTATTCAATATTGGGTCTGGGAATATCTATTGTTATCCCTTCCTTTTTATGGAAAGAGTAGCATCTTGAGTTTAATTTTTAGCTGTGTGATATTGAGCAAGTTATTTAACCCTCTGAGATCTCGTTTCTCCAGTGGTCCCATGGGAATACCTGCCACTCTCTTAGATGGTGTTGGAAGCACTGAGATTTGGGTTCTTAAATGCGTAAATGGACTGTAATTTTTACTTCTTACCTAGGTGAAAAAGCACAATCTAGTAAATTTTTATTATGCTAAATTCATTAAAATATTTGATGTTAGAATGTCTTTATTTTATCAAATGACTGTGCTAAGCAGTCATCTTTTTGAGCTGAGGGTGTGATTCCATGGTAGAACCTAGCATGTGTGAGGCTGCAGGTTTGACCCCTCGAGTCTTCCCCAAAATAATTTTAAAATAAATATCTTTACTTGGCTACATAAAAAATTGGTCTCCTTATCTACTGACTATACATCCACAACAGGGAATATTTAGATTAGGCAACTTTAGCAATAGAAAAAGGTAAATTTTCTTTTGTTTTTAGGTCTTCTCTTGGTAGTGGTGTCAGTGAATTTAGGAATAAAACCTGAAATGTCTAAACTCTGTCTCAAAAATAAAAAATAAAAAGAGACTTGGGATATAGCTCACCGCAAAAATCCTGGCTCATTCTAAACCACAGAACAAACAAACAAAAACCAGAAACATACGTTCTAAATACATCCTATTCACTTTCGTATTTCCATTTCTGATTTGTCTCAAGAGAAAATGTTAACCACCCCACCCCCATCCTCTATGCTGGCACTCAAACCTGCCGAGAGCCTCATCCATGCCAGGCAAGTGCTCTACTACTGAGCTATGCCCAGGATATGAGTGTTTGTTCGCATCCAGGCTTTGGGTCTGTGCCTACCTTTGCTGCCCTCTTTGATACTCAGATATGTATAAGATCTTCAAGTGTATAAGATCTTTATGTCTTTGTAGACATAACCAGTGGACCTGGCTTGAGTGCCCAACTTCTGTTTTGGTAGAGCAAGGAGAAGGGTATTTTGATACTAGCACAGCAGTGTCCCACTCTGCTCAAGGGTTAGTGACTTCCAGATCTAGCAGGAGGGACATCCAAGGCAGCTGAGGAAGATGGCAGCCTGTGGCTTTCATCTTTTTTTGTTTTGTTTTGTTTTTTGTTTTTTTTTCCAGTACCAGGAATTGAACTCACGACCTCTCACCTGCCAGGCAGGCACTGTGCCGCTGAGCTAAATCCCCAGCCCCTAGCCTGTGGCTTTATATGATAAGAAAAGGGAAAGTAGAAGGAAGGAAGGAAGGAAAGAAAGAAGGAAGAAAGGAAGGGAGGAAGGGGAAGAGGGAGAGAGGGAAGGGAGGAGGGAGAGGAAAAAAGGGGGAAGGAAGAAAGGGTGAAAGAATGGAAGGGATTATTATCTGAGCCAGGCAAACTCTTTAAATAAAAAATCCATATGGCTTGCTAGAGAAACACACACACAGAATTTGGGAGCTAGATATGAGCGACACCTGTTGTGTTTACAGCAGAGCTATTTAAATAGCAGCACCCCAGGCACCAGTTCAGGTACCCACAAGCTGTTCTGCTCTGCAGAGGGGAGCGGGAAGAATGAGAAAGCTGTTGGGTGAATTAGCTGGGAGGGGCGGGGCTGTCTGCTGCTGCTCGGCTTGGGTCTCTTCAGCAGGAGCACCCTGGGACGGGGTCTCACTCTATCCCTCGTCTCTGTGGGATGGTCGTCTGGTCCACCCCTCCCCGCTTCGCAAGCCTGCAAAGATTTATTTGTAATTTGTAGAGTCTGTAACTGTTTTCATTTTTGGTCAAACTTTATATAAATCAGAAGTGGCTAAAAGCCCAAGCAAGGCCTTTTCTAGCAACTTCTGGGGCTGCTCCTTCTTCGGAACACTTGGGGAGGAATGTGATATCAGAACTCGTGAAGGTGTTTACAGACATGGCTCTGGGAAGAGGAGCTAGTGGTGGGGGAGATAATTACTGATCCTTAAGGGACGGAGGCCCGGGCTTTGTTTTTCTTTTTTTTTTTTTTTTTT
>NW_004955423.1:3166968-3171226 GCF_000276665.1 Chinchilla lanigera | reverse complement strand
ATCTTCTGGGAAAATACCCAGCAGGGGGATAGCTGGGTTGAATGGGACCTCTAAACCTAGTTTTCGGAGGAATCTCCAAATTGATTTCCACAGTGGTTTCACCAGTCTGCATTCCCACCAGCAGTGGAGAAGGGTTCCTATTTCTCCACAGGGAGGCCCAGGCTTTGATACTAGAACCGAGACTGTGGCTACATGGATGGGGAGACAGCGGCATCCCTCCTGTACGTGTCACAGCAGTAGTTAGTAGTAGCGTGTCTTGGTGATATGCAGTGGCAATGTGGCTATCTTTATGGTGGGAGCAAGGGTTGTCAGCCACTGAATGCCTACAACGTGGGGTTGGTTCCAGCTGTGTTCTCAAAGGAGAGGAACGTTTAGGCAATTGTCATCTATGTCTGAACAAGCCTCTTCGGTAATGTTCTTGCCTCAGTGGCCCTGAACCCTGCTCAAATGGCTCAGAAGAGCCGATTGTGTGCATTTCTTAACTCTGAATTCAATGACCTCCAATTAGCAAGCTTGAAATTAGTGATGGTGGAAAGTTCACATTGTAGAAATTGGAAAACACTACAAATAGAAGCTTTTGTTCTTTTCTCAAAGATCTGATTTATTAGTATAACACTTTTCTGCTCCCACTCTCGTCCCTTACATTCATTTTCTTCCATGGCATTGATGATTTATCAAAAGATAAAGCTGATTGTTGTCACCCATTGTTTAAAACATCCAGTTTTACCGTGGCTTGTGAGGCCAGCATATATGATCTGGCCGGGATATGGAGACACTTCCTCCAGTCTATAGGTTTCTGGTTTTGTGTTTCATCTCACTGGATGTGAGATGTGCTCATCCGTTCTTCCGTGAGACTTCAGTTTCTCACCCAAAAGTTCTTCGCACATACTGTTTAGAGCTTTTTGCTGCTCTCCACATATTTACAAGCTTCTCACATTGCCCAGCCCACTTGCAGTTGGGTGAAGCCATGTGACCAGTTCTGCTGAGTGGTGAGTAGCAGTGACACAACAGAATATTTGAGAGTGGGCGTGCCATCTTCCAGCTTTCTCTGGTGCAGCTGCAGCCCTGGAGGCCATGTGTTGGGACAACAGAATGACAAAGTAGAGTAAATGGATCGCTGAGTCAGCATGTGGAAGACAGCTGCCCTTGAGCGGCCTGATTATGCATGAGAGGGAAATAAATATTTGTTGTGTTTAGCCACTGAAATTTGATACAATTTTATTACTATAAAATAACCCAGCAGTTCTCAAACATTTGGGTCAAAGGACTCTTTAAACCCTTAAAAAATACTGATGATCTCAGGAACCTTGTGTTTATAAGGGTCATCTCCGCCAATATTTTTATATCTGAAATTGAAACTGAAAAAATAATTTAAATATGTATTTATCGATTTATTTAAAAATAGCAATAATAAAACCATTACATCTTAGCATAAATATTTTTATGAAAAACAGCTAGCTTTCCAGACAAGCTAATGGCAGCATGTTGCATTTTTTAGAATTTCTGGATTAATTGAACACAGCTGACTTCTCATTATCTGTTTCTGAAATTAATTCATTGCAATCTGTTTTTTCATTGAGCTACATGAAGAAGTCAGGCCTTGTATAGAAAATGTGATTGAAAAGAAATGCATTTTATTAGCCTTTTCTGATAATTGCAGATTTATTTATTTGTTTATTTATCAATTTATTTTTTGGATACTTGACAAGTGGTGGTTTTTCAAAAGTTGGTGAATCTGAAGCCATGTAAATGAACTTTTCTTCTTTGCTTATATTAAAATCCATCAGGCTGTCTTGTATTTTGAACAGATCCTTTACCCACACATGATTTTGTAACCTCATGATTAGTTATTTGGAAAAGATTAGTTCCCTGAGTTATGTAGATTTTTCTGAAAGTCACCATTATTTCATTATACCATATTTAAAAATCACATTAATGAGTATCATGATCCATCCTATTGAAGTTCTTCAGGACCTGGAAGTTGTCAAACTCATGGTAGTGGCCACAGTTTGTCTAACATTGTCATTTCTGTTTGAAAGCTTGAAATTTATCTGTGGCAACAAACACTGCCAGTTATTTTTTTTTGAAGTGACAAGTTCAATTTATTCATTTTCAGGAAAATGCCTGCCAACTATCCAAGTTTGAATAACCACAGTTTGTCAGTTTTTTCAAGTGAAAAAACAATGTTCTACAATAAAAGCAGCTGTTTGCAGCTCAAAAAAATCAAATTCATGCTTTTGTTTGAAACAACCTACAGTCCTCTGTATGCAGAAGTGCTTTATCCACGCTTCCCATTTGTCACACAGGGCATTAGAAAGATGTGTACTCAAGGGCAGCGATGTAATAAAAGAAGTAAGTTTCCCTGCTTAATCAAAGGTATCGCTAAGTGAAATAGTTTTGTTTTCATCCCCCACATCCCTGCAAGTGCATGGAATGAAGACTGAACACAGTGGCTGCCGGTATAGTCTGATGCCACTGCCTTGATTTATGCTAAGGTGTCAGAACTTTTAACCACCACTGCTTTTACACCACCGGTGTGGTCATTATGAAAATGATTTTGACCTCACAGAACCTCTGGAAGGATCCCTGGCACTCCCAGTGGACTGAGAACATGTGAGCCACCAGGCTAGTTTTACATGGACATTTGTCTTCCTTGCTAGATTGTAGGCATCAGTAGAGTGTGGATGGTCTTCCTGGTTCACTAGTACTGTACATTCCCAGTGTCTACCATAGTGTCTAATGCATAATAGGACTCATCTCAGTTGACTGAAGCAGACATGTGAGACAGCCTAACAAACTTAGAGGGAGACGCCTGTTAACTTGGGACTAACTAGAGAACCTTACTTCACCCAGATTTTCCTACAAACAGGTTCATACGTATAAAAAAGATAACAGACCTGGGACCAGTATCTAAAATATCTATGATTAGTCCTTTCCTGTTTTGGAAGGGGTGTGTATGTGCATGTGTGTATGTGTATGTATGTGTGTGTGTGCGTGTGTGTGTGTGTGTGTGTGTGTGTGTGTGTGTGCATATCTGTATGAATGGATCTGGAGAAAGAACATTGGCCACTCAATAAATTACCTCTATTATGGAGAAAAGTACCAATAATCCTTGAAAACATTTAAAAATTCTACATTTTTATCTTACTTCATAAAACCTTGAATAAGAGATGTTGATGCAAGGAAACTAATTTCTGCCTCTTTGTGTTTGATTCCCTGGTAAAGGCTGGTGTTCTGAGAAGGACCATGTGTTTCACATCTTTCCTTCTTCTCTATGGTGGCTAGCCCAGTCAGAAAATGTTCGGTGAATGTTCATTCAGTTGTCATGTGGCAGGAAATAAGGGAATGTAGCAGGAAGAAAAGTAAAGACTTGTGTTGAGAACTGTTGTAGTCAGGGTTTATGAGGGAATAGATTTAATACAGGACACATAATTTATAGGATTATTTTATAATATTCACCCAAAAAAGTCAAATGCAAAACAGTGCAAAAGATCTGTCTGTGTACTAGAGACCTGAAGAAACCAGCTGAGGGTCTGGATCCCATGGCAATTTCCTACACAAGGCTAGCCAAAGGCCTAGAACCCATGGCAATTCCTCATCCAATTCTATATCAAGGATCTGCACCAGGAAGGCCCAAAGGCCAGTGGTGGAAGCTAGAAAGTCTGCATAGGTCGGGTGAAGGATCTGTGCCAGAAGGCTGAGGGATCTGCACTAGAGCTAGGAACCGACGCTCAAGGCAAAAACCAGAGCTCCCCCAAAGGGAACCACAGCTATCCCTGGCGACAGCAAGACCTGAGTTCAGGAACAGCTGAGTTTGTATCAGGACAACCAGTTGCAACAAAGCTTCTCCTAGTAAATCAGCAGCATGCAACCTTCCCCTCCTGTTCTCCTTTTATGTCATTTTAGCAACAATCCTGAGGTGGATCTTCCATACCCAGAACCATGCTGACTCAGTTCAGCCAGACATTGCCACTTAAATTGACCATTAGTTTATCTACATAAGAACTAACCTAAGATTATCAACACTGCCTCTTCATGGTCATCATGAAGATCTGACTACTGTTGTCTATGGGTAGCAGTCCTCAGGTCCACCTCCTGTCGTTCTCCATATCTAGAATGTCCAGTACCTGGAGAAGGGTGGTGTCTTGGTTACTTTCTCTCGTCGCTGAGACAAAATACCCAATGCCCAAAATGAAGGAAGGAAAGGTTTATTTAGCTTACAGTTTGTGGAGGTTTCAGTCCATACTTGGCTGGCTCC
>NW_004955423.1:3159034-3166868 GCF_000276665.1 Chinchilla lanigera | reverse complement strand
AGCAGCTTCTTTTTCCCTGCCTTACTTTGTAAACAGGCTACCCCCACCTAAGGGGCGTGTAGCTCTCACATAATCTCCATGCTCTCCTCTTCCACAGGCTCAGGATGTATACAAAGTAAGTACCCTGGCTTCCTGCTGAGTCACTTAGCCAAACCTCTAGACTCCCCAAGTTGACACAATGTTTCAACCATAACAGGTGGGTACCACACTGTGGTTCTAACTTTGGCTGCACATTAGATCCACACAGGGAGCTTGTGGAAAAATCTTACCTTGGGGGAGCTGTCCAGACCTCAGTATTCTAAAGAGCTCCCTATGCAGTTCTGATATGCAGCCAGGATAGAGAACCAAAAAGTGGAGCACTCAGGTGCTCACGGGTCTTCTCACACATCTGTGCGGATAAGCTAAGATCTGGGTAATGAATCCCTGAGAAATTACCATATGGCAGCCTGTCCCCATGATGGCTGTCACTGCTGCAGAAATGCTTATGGGATGTGAACCAGCTCCCAGCCTGTGTCCTGAGCCTTGAGACCACCTCGAAGTGGTCTCAGCCTTATGCTGCTTGAGCGCTCTTTGCATAATCCACCCTTAACGCACCATGATTTCAAAGACTGTTGTTCACACCTTTCAGTTATTTAAACTAGAAGCAAATGGAGTGGCACGATGCCCTAGAAAGACAGGTGTGTGAATAAATTCTGCTTATGCTGAAACTCCCCAAGGGGGTCACATACTGAGTGTGCCGGTGCCATGCTTATCATAAGCCCTTGTTTATAGTTCACTTAGAGTTCAATAGCTCCAACACCCTTCTCTCCTTTCTACTCCCCACCCTCACACCCAATGGCTTCCTCTAATAAGGTTCTTTAAACTACTCTAATGGTGGGGTGGGAACATGACCCGTTACTTTAATGGTGTTTACACAGTCAAAGTAGCTTAGCTTGTTAGGCCATGGAGCTGCAAGGACAGGCAGAACACGAGCTCAGGGCTCTGCTAAATTAACCTCTGGTTGGTTTGCCCTAATTGATCCTGCACTTCACTCCCACAGCATGCTAACTATCTAAAAGCTTGAGATAAAGCCCTGCCTAGCCTATAACCGTTGGAGTTTAAGAGAACTGCTACTCCATTCCTTTTGAAATCTCCTACTGAATTAAAAATTATTTAGAAGACATTGGACTGAACATAAATTAATTCACTGTGGGTGAGATTAACCTCTAACATATGGGCCAAAAATGCATGTACCTACATGGAAGTACATGTTTTGTGCTAACGTAAGACTAGAGGGAACACTGACATCCCTTTACTTGGTGAGAATGTTTGCAGGACCCTGTACTTCCCTGGCAGCTTCCATTACAGGAGGGGCACATGGAGAGCTTTGCCTCAAAGGGTCAACACATGGAATTTACACAACAGAGGTGTGTAGATTTCAGAGAACTATTTCAAGCTGTCATTAGGTTTTAGCCCCAGCCAGAATATCGCCAGCCAGAGGACAAAAGCGGGTGAACAGCAAGGACTATGGGATATGAGAGACCCAGGTTAAAAATCTCAGCTCTCATACTTCCTCGCTTTGTGACTTTAGTTCACCTCTGACCCTCTTTTTACTACCCTTTTCATATCTGTAAAATGGTACCTATCTCTCAGGGTTGCTCTGAGGATTAATAAGGATAATAATCTCAGATGCATGGAATAGAATTTGGCACTTAATATGCAATAAATGTTAGCAAAACAAACAAACACATTAGCAAATAAAACCCAGCCAGTTGAACAACAGCCTGAATACGACAAAAAGTCCTGAAGAACCACACAAAATTTTTCAGCTGCTGGAAACTGCCACTGCCCCATTCCTTTCCACTCTCTACAGGTATGCTAATGTAAGTGACTTCAAAGAAATGTATATCTAAATAAATACATTATAGGGACCTGTTAGTTCAAGTGCCCATAGCACTTTCAAGACAAAATTATAGTTTGGGAACTGCCCCCTTGGATGGCTGCTGGTCTCAGAAAAGGCATCTAGGATGAATGAGTGTCCACAAGTGTTCTACCACTGGAGCACATGGTAGACTGTGTTTCTTGGCCTCCTTTGCAGTTCAATTCGACACCTGGTTGAGTTCTGGGAAATGGAGCACGGCCTGTTAAACGCTCCCAGGTACAATCCTTGCTCTTTTTTGTTTATTTTCCCATTGACATCATGACACCCTTACCAAATGGAGTCATAGCAAGAATTAGAATTTTTGTAAAGCATCAGTCACAGTGCCTGGCATGAGTAGTCACAGGATAAATGGTTGTTGTTCTAAGTTAGTGTGTTTATAACTCTATCTCTTCTACAACACTTCTTGAGCACTTGTGGTCAGGCAGATTACTAGAGATGCAGAGGCAAATGGGTGGACAAACCTCTGGCCCTGATGAGTTTAGGCTTGTGTCCAAGTGTCCTCTGACTCTCCCTCCCAAACACACACATAGGTGTGACTTGGCAGCCTGACGTAGAAAACAAAGAAATGAATATGCAAAGAGTACCTTCAAAGGCTCCTGCTCCTCCTCCAGGTGGTGACATAGGATCAGATAGTCTGTCCTTCAAGAACTTCTATAAGTCAGACGGTTGATAAATGCACTAGTTTGACCCTGTGCAGAAAGATTCAGATCTCAGAGGGCTCTCAGTAGACAAATAAAATCTCCATCTTCACACAGTTTATGATAGCTAAATCTTGGAAACAGCCCATATGCCCATCAGTGAGTGAATGGATAAAGAAAATGTAGTTTTTAGATACAATGGAGTACTACTTTTCCAGAAAGAAGGACAAAGTTGAGGGCCTTTTAGGTAAGTGGATGCACCTTGAGAACATAATTTCAAGTGAAAGAAATCAGATGCACATGTTTAAATAGCACATTGTTTCTCTTGTGTGAGAAACCCAAAGGGTAAATAAGGACCAAAGTGGAGGGTAGACATTGTGAAGCAAGAAGAAAATGTTCTAATGGGAAGGGAAACAAGGTGGAGGGAAGGAATAGGGGTTTTTACAAAATAGAAAAGAAGAGGCTGGGGATTTAGCTCAGTGGCACAGCGCCTGCCCGGCAAGCGCAAGGTTGTGAGTTTGATTCCCGGTACCAGGAAAAAAAAAAGAAGTAAGATCTTTAAAAATAGAAAAGAATGGAAAGAAAACAATGGAAGCAAAGTTTTGTGAATGGGGAGGGGAAGGATTGAAGTGAAGGGAGGGAAATGGGAAAAAAATAAGATGTATTATGTATCTCTTTCCTTATGATGAAAGTGATCATTATATATGTCAAAAAGCACCAATAAAAATTAATGAAAAAATAAAATAAAATCTCCAGCTGTAGCTTAAGCCTGAGTCCCTTGTCTGACAAAGCCTGGGAAGAAGGGCAAATCAGGATCCCAGTTCCGTTTCCCAGGGGTGGGTGGAGGGAGACTGGAGCCTTGCAAAGTGTTAGGAGAGGTACCGACGCCGCCATTCTGTGCCCATGCATTGCGATCTGAACATAAAACATTCAGTATTCGCTCCATGCACGGTGTAACAAAGCCTTTAAAGATAAGCTTAGGAAGGATTAAGTTACAAAGGCCCAACAACCAGAAACTCTAAAATAATTGTAAATGGGAAAATGATGCTTAAAATCATGGTGTTTAAGAGCTAAAGGCGGAGAGAAACTTAAAGGTTCTGCAGGAGATTCTCAAATGCTAGTCCATGATGAAATTTCTGCTGGCTCATGATGAAATGAAAGCAAATAGGACAGTTGTTGTTAGTCTTACCATACAGTACATTTTATTTATTTTACATGACTTATCCTTTATTCTAAGATTATAGCCTTCCCAATATTTTGCTGTCGAACTAGTCTGTCTTTAATAGAGTAATGATGGTATTTTATTGATATTTTGGTGTTGAGGGGATTAAACCTAAGGCCTTGTGTATGCTAAGCAGGCACTCTACTGAGCCCCTGATAGTAGTATTTTAGATGGCTGTTTATTTTTAGCTTCTATTTTTTTGTTCATAGGTTTTTAAAAATCTCTACCTGTAAAACCAAAATGTTGGCAGTTGTACATCTCCCCTCCGGTTTTTGAAATTTTGTTGTTTCCTGAGACTCAAAATCTGGAAATCGTTTGGAAGAAGTTATATAATTTCTCCAAGTTTTGAGAGACATAAAACCTTGCTTAAATAAACGAGAAGAAACAATCCCTCAAGCAAAATACACCTGTTTTTTCATTATTATCTGAAGACAGCACTTCTGCAGATGCCGGTAAATGTAGTCTAAGGATGAAAGCTCACTCGGTGGGGTTTGAAATGAAAGCAGTGGCCTGGGTTCCAGCCCTGTGCTTTGAACAAGGTTTGCAGTTTAGGGCAAGTCGCTTAACTCACCTGAACTTCCGTTACCCCATCTACAAAATGAGGAGGTGAGGCACATTAATTTCCAAGGCAGTTTCCCCTTAAATATTATGCTGTTTTGATTGGACAGCACGGTTACTGGCAGAAAGTTCGGGCCCCCAGATAGACTGCCTGGTTTGATCACTGACTTTAGTATTTACTGACCAACCAAAGCCAGTTAATTTTGAGTTAATTACTTAATCTCTCTGTGCCTTATTTTCTCATCATTAAAGTGGGGCTAAGGATGGTACCATCATGGGGCATAAATGAGGTAAAATTCACAAAGCACTTGGCATAGAGTCTAATATTTAACAAACCCTCAATAAATGCTAGCTATTACTAGTAATAACCTGTGATTTTTCTAAATGAAATATCTCATTCATCTATTGGGAATATAACTGCTCTGCATAAATGGACCATGCGACAGAACAGATTCTGCTCTGAAAGGATGAGCAACTCAGGAGATTGCCAAGAGGATTCCAAATCTGAAATATTATAATAAGTGCAGATACTATTCAAAGCACTTACATTTGTTTTCTCATTTAGTCCTCATAGCATATCTCTGAGATAAGTAGACTATCTTGGTTCCTTGGCCATAGTCCAAACCAAAGTCCATTAAAGGCAATGCTCTACTTTTCCCTGTGTTATGAACCATCTCCTATAAGAGCTGAGGGAAATAGATGGAGTAGAAAATGTGCTGGGGTGCGCGTAGGAGTGGATCACGGCTAGCAGCAGTGGCTCCGGCTGAGTTACAGATGCTGAGCTACGGTGGATCACGGCCCAGGGCAGGCAGTGGGAGCTGGGGAATACACTCAGGGGTTATGGAAGGCAAGCTGGCGGTGAGGGCGGCGGGAAAGCTGTATTTATTTTTGTGGTCTAATGCAGCTTTGTGTGTACTTGTTGTGCACATAGTCCAGCCCATTTAAAGGGCTAGGGATCGAGTGGACTGTGGGCAGCAGATTATTGATCTAGAAATAGATAAAACAAGTTTTAAAATGTCTCTGATATTTGTTCAGGATAGCACTTGGAGAATCGCTGTAAATCCTCTCCCTTACCACATATAAAGCAAAACAGAACGGTATTCCACAAAGGTAATACTCTTAGGGCCAAATTTAGGAACTTGGTACACCAGAACTATCAGGCAGGATTCCCAGCTTACCTTTTATCTCTTTATAAAGACATCTCCCATTTCACCCCATCATTCTCCTGTTGCAGGAAGCAGGGGTTGAATCAAGGTGGTCACTGGAATGAACTAGCGTGGGCAACCACCAAAGATAACCAGGCTAGGGGCTGGGTACATATCTGTGAGATGGTCTTGTCTGAAAACTCTGCCCAGGAACCACATTGGGGAAGTCTGAAGTAGTCATAGAAAGAGCCATGTGTAGGTAGGGAGGAGAAAATAATACCCACATAAAGATGCACAGGACCAGCGAGATGAGGTGTACCGTAACAACAGAGCACATGAACAGAGATCTTTAGATCTTATAGTTGTGAGTGACCAACTACACAGTCTCTGACCTGTCTTGGATCTTGAGCAGGGGCTGCTCCTTGTTTTCTTGAAGTTCTTTACCTGTTAGTTACTCCCATGGACATGCTAATGACAAACAGCAGTATGTGAGTAGATTGAAAGAATCTCTACTCCTTACAGCCAAAAGGACCTAACCAAATGGGAATCTTGGTGTTAGTATTTATGTACCTGAACCTTTTGGGCAAATCTCAATGATGTCAAAATTGACCAGACACACAAAAGAGCAGGACTCTTCTGGGGGACATGGTGATGCAGCTCTAGGGACCAGAAGGTCAAAGTGGGTCTGCAGGGTGGTGGAAAGAGCAATGTGAATAAAGAGAAAGATGAAGGAAGATGAATTCTGAGGATGGAACAGCAAGGTCGAGATTGTCAGGTATCTGCTTGTTGTGTCAAAGTGTGGCCAGATTCTTAATTAGGGTGGAGAGTGGATACATGATCAGATTCATTTCTCTGCTAGTTTCCTTCAGGTTACAAAAAAACAGTTAATGTTGGTAAAAATGTGTTGAGAAGAAGGAAGCCAAGAAACAGTTACATCAGCTGCACATTCAAGTCTCGTGGAGAAGGAAGATGTCAGTCAGGATAAGCAATAGCTCCAGGAGATTTACACTGAGGCTTAAAAATGATTTGAAATTTTAGATGATGCCATATTCATGCCTTGATGTTCTAGTCACAGAATTGTCCCCTTGCAATATTTTCCTACTTAGAGTTTCCAGGGCTTCAGTGACAGACATGTAAGGAATATCTAAAAGTTTACACTTAAATTTAAATATTTGATGAATCACAGACCACTGATCAGAACCAGAGAGCATTGTTTTACAGCCAGAGTGAAATCAGCAGGGAATTTCTTTGACCACACTACTTAGATGATGTAAGTTCTTCATGAAACATGGCAGGAACCCTGGGTCATATGTTGGAATTAAAAGATGGAGAAAATGTTTTCCTTGTTTTCTAGTTAGATTTTATATGTAGAATCTGGATCACTCTGTGATGTGATAGACTTCTCATTTTATGGTCTTATGGGAGTGATTTTTAAAAGAAAGTTAGTAAACTTTAAGGCTCAAAAAAATCTGTGATCTGTATTGGACTCCCTAAAAGCCTAGTTTAATTAACTTTAAAGCAAAACACTCCTTGAAAATTGATTGATTTAGTCCAAACAATGTACTCAAACAAGTACATTATATTCAACTACTATAGAACCTGTAATAAAAATCAACATTCATAACTTCCAACAATGCTGACACCACAGTGTTGGTCAGTGTTTAAATTAATGCAAATCTTCGGGAGGACTATTTGTGTATATCAGGAACCTTATAAATGATCACATACTTTCACTTAAAAATTCTACCTCTAAGGACTATCATCCAAGGCATCCTAATCAGATTATCCTTCCAGACTGACATCCAACAATGTCTATAGCAGCGTTATTTATACCAGATCGAAGCTAAAACTAAAAGATACAATTACTGGGAACGTGTCAAATAAATGATGGTGAAGCCGTATGATGAAATGTTATTTCCAAAGAATACTTAGTGTCACGAAAAATTATCCACAACACAACCTTATTTGAGAAAAGAAGGATATAAAACTACCCGTACAAACTGGTATACAGCTTTTACTGTGACTTTGTTCATTGATCTTACTTTAGGAGAAAATCTGGAAGAAAATAGCATCAAACTAAAATATGAAATAAGTGTTAGTATTATTTATTTCTTAGCAGAATGACAAGTGCTGGAGCTGGGGGTTTAGCTCAGTGGCACAGCGCCTGCCTGGCAAGTGCAAGGTAGTGAGTTCAATTTCCGGTACTGGAAAAAAAAACCAAAAGAAAAACAAACAAACAAAAAAGGAATGACAGGGGCTGGGGATTTAGCTCAGCGGCAAAAGCGCCTGCCTGGCAAGTGCAAGGTCGTGAGTTCGGTTCCCGGTACCGGAGAAAAACCAAAAACAAAAA
>NW_004955423.1:3157326-3158934 GCF_000276665.1 Chinchilla lanigera | reverse complement strand
ACCGGAGAAAAACCAAAAAAAAAAAAAAAAAAAAAAAAAGGAATGACAAGTGCTTTTATATGTTCTTTTTTATTAATTTTTCAAATTTTTAGTAATGCATATATGTTATTAATATAAACTGGAAAAAGTTTTTTTCAACCACATTCAACAATTTATTATTACTTAGGTTAATCTTTAGTTGAGAGGATGATTATATTAAAAAGGCAAAGAACAAAGACTAAGGTTTTCACTACTCTCAACCTATTGACACCGTTACAGAGAACAATCAGGCGAACACTCTGTTTCCACCTCCGTCCTTGGAGGAGCAGACAAAGGCAAACCACAGTCAGGTTCACTGAAACACTACCAGTCTTCTGATGCCTTCCTTGCTGTTAACAGTTACTGAGTGGTGTCAGGTACCAGGAGCCGTTAGGTGCTCACATACATTGCTAATTAATCCCATAACAACCCTTTGCAGCAGATACTATTATTGCTCCTGTTCTACTAATGCAGAACCAAGGAACAGAGAAACTTGCTCCAGGTCACACAGTTAGTAAGCCGTGGCACTGCATCCAGACACCAGGCAGTCTGATGTGCTGTCACACGAAGCCCGATGCTACACTATCCCTCAAAAATCCACATCTACTACTGGTATTTTAGAATTAGAGGACATCACAGAAGTTTCTTGCTTTAGCCAAAGGGATTTTAATTTTTTCCACATCAAACTCTATGTGTAATTCCAGTATTTAAAATACATAAGGAAGGTTGACTTCCAGTCTAGTTAAGGAATGGGTTGTACTTCCTCTTCATTTCCTATTGAGGTCACTGTGGTGCCTTCAGTTTTGTGCAACTCTCATGGGAAACTATAATTCCAGTAAATCACGAACAACTTACTTTCAACTACATACAACAATTCAACACTTCACCCCTCCCCACATTTTGTTTTATTTTAAAGAGAATTGAAAAAAAATAACAAAATGCCAACAACATAGACAAAAACAAAACAAAGCAAAAACAGTAAGAATGATACAGGCTTCCAGAACAAAATGATATGGATTAACAGTGGTTGTTGTATTACATATTTTTATCTTCATCGCCCTTCCCACATTTTATGTTATTTATGTAACAATTTGTATCTCTTTATATTGTACATTAACAAATCATTGTAGCTATAATCATTTTTAATGTTTTGTCATTTAATTTTTCTTTTTTTGTCTTTTTGAGACAGGGTCTCACTATGCAGTTCAGGCTGGCCTTGAGCTCACTTGGTAGCCCAGGCTGATCTCAAACTCACAACAATCCTCCTACCTCAGTCTCCTGAGTGCTGGGATTACAGGCATGTGCCACCAGGCCTGGCTTGTCATTTAATTTTTATGCTAGAGTTAAAATTGATTTACATGCCCTCTTTACAATATTGGAGTGTTCTGAAATTCATCATATTCTTACTTTACAATGAACTTCATCTTTTCATGTTTGCATGTTATTAGTTAACATCCTTCTGTCTCAACTTGAAGCACTCCTTTTAGCATGTCTTATAAGGCAAGTCCAGTAGTGACAAACTCCCTTAGCTTTTGTTTGCCTAGAAAGTCTTTATTGCTTCTTCATTTCTTAAATTCTGCTAGGTATCTT
>NW_004955423.1:3148296-3157226 GCF_000276665.1 Chinchilla lanigera | reverse complement strand
CTTCAATTCTGCGGGGTGATTTTGTAGGATGCGGTAATCGGGGTTG
Organism: Chinchilla lanigera; assembly: GCF_000276665.1. Lineage (NCBI taxonomy): Eukaryota > Metazoa > Chordata > Mammalia > Rodentia > Chinchillidae > Chinchilla > Chinchilla lanigera. The sequence continues at coordinate 3,157,180 of NW_004955423.1, read as the reverse complement.
ACAGTTACTTTCTTTTAGGGCTTGCGAACTTCCGTCTTTCCTGGCCTATAAGGTTTCTGCTCCGACAATTGTTGATACTTTCGTAAGAGTTCCCCCCGTATGCGATGAGTTGCTTTTCTTTTACAGCTTTCAAAGTTCTGTTTTATTTTCTAGCATTTGATTTTAGTGCATCTTGGTGAAGAGCTCTTTGTGTTTAATCTATTTGAGATTCTTTGGGGTTCATGGATCTGGGTGTTTTCCTCTTCATTTTTGGGAAGCAGTCTGTTATGATTTCTTTGAGCTTTTCTATTCCTTTTCTTTCTTCTGCTCCTTTATAGACCCTCATAACATGCATCCTGGTTCACTTGATGGTGTCCCTTCAGTCCCATTAGCTTTTTGAACTCTTTTTTCTCTTTCTATTTCTCTGGTTAGGTAATTTCAAATGACATGCCTTTGAGCTTGTTGAATCTCTCTTTATTCTGCTTGAGTCCACTATTAAAGCTCTCTGAAAATTTTCACCCCACTTATTATGTTCTTCCACTCTAAAATTTGTTTCGTCCTTTCTTATAGTTTCTCTTTGTTGAATTTCTTACTTTGTTCATGTTTTGTTTTCCCAATATTGTTTAGTGGTCTATTTGTTCTTTTTTTTTTTAGCTCAGAATTCTTTAAGATGATTGTTTTGAATCTCTTTGTCAGGCAGTTTGTAAATTTCCACTTCTTTAGTGTTAGCTGCTAGAGCTTTATTTTTGCCTTTTGGTAATGGTATATTTACACAACTATTCCCAATCCTGGTGGCCTTGCATTGGTGTCTGCTCCTTTAAGAAAATAGTCAGCTTCTCTAGTCTTTATACTCTGACTTTGGCAAGGAAAACCTTCCACCAGTAAGCCCATCCAGATATTTTAGTAGGCTAGCGGGTGGAACCTGTGGACGGTCTTCATGTTAGAGTCCTTTGGTGGGTGGACCTGGTGCCTGTGTACGTAGGTGGGTGGGTCTGGTATCTGAGTCTACGGGGGGTCAGCCTGGGCTTGGATTCAAAAGAGTGGGACTTCACTCTTTGGCAGCAGGGATGGAGCCTAGATTTACAGGTGCTGGACTGACATATGGGTCCATGGGAGCCTCAGTTTGATACTATGATGGGTCTGAAACCCAGGTCCATGGGCACCAGCCTGGAGCTGGAGTCTCTGAGGGCCAGTTAGGCACTGTCGCAAAACTGTAACTTGAAACAATGGGGGTCAGTCAAGAGGCCAGGATCATCCTGGTCTCATTGGCCCTGAGTTGAGCCTAGAATGTAGGGCAATCGGGACCAGCCTAGAGCCTGGGTGTGAGTGCTGGCTTGGTGTATGTGACATGGGGGCCAACCTAGAGTTTAGGCCACTGGGTCTGGCTTAATACTGAGGTTAATTGAGGTGAGCCTGATGCTGGAGTCTTTGACAAAATCAGGTGCCATATCATTCTTCACCACCCAGAGGGTATCTCTGAGCTGCTCTCTATGTATTTCTTATTTTGTCATCTTATTGGTATCAACCCTAAAGGTACATCTTTTTAAAATCATAAGTGGATGCTGAATTTTGTCAAAGGCTTATTTAGCTACTATTGTGATAATCATGTGTACTTTTTAGCCTGTGTCTCAGTTACTTTTCTTGTTGCTGAGACAAAATACCTGACACTCAAGTTAGAGAAGGAAAGCTTTATTGTAGCCCACAGTCTGTGGATGTTTTAGTTCATAGTTGGCTGCCTCCAAGGCAGGGCAGAATGGCAAAGTGGTATCACAGAGGGGAAACACTTCATGGCAGGTAGAAGGTAGCAAGGCAGTGAAGTAGCAAAGAAGCAGCAGCAGCCCTGCCTTCTTTCTGTCCCTTTATATCCACCCAGGCTACCCACCCTTTGGGTGGTGCTACCCACACTCAGGGTGGGCCTTCCCATTATCCACACCCAGAACTATGCTAGACCAATCAGTGGACTACTTTAGTAATTACACACCCTTAATCCCAGCGTCACACACATCCTAGATCCAGCCACCTCTGCAAAGTCCCACCTATGACCACAGAGGCCTTGGGGAGACATCTAGATGTAAGCCATAACAGCCTGTTACTATTGTGAACTATGCTATTTGAATTTTTAATGTAAAACTAACCTGTCTCTGAGCTAAATCCCATCTGGTTGTGGTATGTTATCACATATGAATTGATGAGATAAATTTCCTAACATTTGTTAAGGATTTTTGCATCAGTGATCCCGGGACATATAGATCTATAGTTTTCTCTCCTTATAATGTCTTTGTGTGGCTTTAATGTCAGGCGAATGTAGACTGTATACTACAATAAATTAGAAAATTTTTCCTCTTATTTTTCTGGAAGAATTTTTGTTGAATTAATAGCCTTTTTTTTTTTTTTTTTTTTTTTTTTGTTAAATGTTTGATGGAATTCACCAGTGCAGCCATCTGAGCCTTATTTTTTACTTTTTTCACTATGAGGTACAGGCTGGCCTTGAATTCATGGCGATCCCCCTGTGTCAGTCTCCCAAGAGCTGGGATTGCAGGTGTGCCTCACCACACCTGGCTTAACTTTGTTTTTGTGAAAATCTGTTTAACTATAATTTCAATTCTTTTAATACAGTTATGGCTCTGTCATCTACTTGAATGAGTGTTGATAGTTTGTGTCATTCACAAAAAGGACTATTTGATCAGCATTGCTAAATTTATTGGTATATAATCTCTTAATTTTAGTGTCTATAGAGTTGGTAACTATGACTCCTTTTTTGTTCCTGATATTTGTAATTTCTTCTTCTTCCTTCAAATTTTGATTATCAGATTATCACTGTCTAGTTATCAGGTTATCAACTTTATTGATCTCGAAGAGTAAGATTTTTATTTCATTAATATTCTATCTAGTTTTATTGTTTCTTATTCACCAATTTCGGATCTGATATTTATTATTTGTCCTACTTCCTCCAGGTTCATTTATTCTTCTGCTATAATTTCTTAAGGCAAAAACCAAGACCATTGATTTGAGATCTTTTTAAAAATTTCTAAATAGGGGCTGGGGATTTAGCTCATCGGCAAAAGCGCCTGCCTGGCAAGTGCAAAGTCGTGAGTTCGGTTCCCGGTACCGGAGAAAAACAAAACAAAAAAAAAAACAAAAAATTTCTAAATAATCATTTTAATGCTATAAGTACCTTCTAAGCATTGCCCCAGACATTTTGATATGCTGTATTTTCATTTATTTAAAAATATTTCTTCGGGGGCTGGGGATTTAGCTCAGCAGCACAGCATCTGCCTGGCAAGTGCAAGGTTGTAAGCTCGATTCCTGGTACCGGAAATAAACCAAAAAAAAAAAAAAAAATTTTTTTTTTCTTGGGCTTGGGATATAGCTCAGTGGCATAAGCACTTGCCTGGCAAGCCTGAGGTCATGAGTTCGATTCCTGGTACAAAAAAAAAAAGATAAAAATTTTTCTCATGATTTCTTTGCCTCATGAATTTTATAGAAGCAAATTGTTAAATTTCCAAATATTGGAGGATTTTAAATATAAACTTCTGTTATTGACTCTAATCTAATTCTCCTGTGGTCAGAGACCATACACTATGTGATTTCAAGCCACTCAAATTTATGGAATCAGAATGACTTATTTGAAAACAATAATATGCAGTATAAGAACCATTGTTGAACTCCTACCATCTTGTATGGTGAAGTTCTGCATCATTTCCAATGTTATTTTTTTTATTGTTACTGTCTTTGATTGTTTGATCAATCTTACATTGTTATGTCTGGTGGACTGAGCAACTTCGTTGAAGACAACAGTATGTAATGTAGCAACCACTGTTAACTCCTGTCATTTTGTTTTGAGGTCATGTATCGTTTTTGTTGTTTTTGTGTTTTTTTATTTTGTCTTCATTGTTGTTTTGTTAGTTTTTAAAATTTTTTAAAATAAAAAAATAAATAAATTTATGGAGATTCTTTTGTGGCTCCAGATAAGGTTTGTGTTGGTAAACGATCCATGTGCACCTATAAAGAGTGTGTATTTGGCTATTATTTGGGAAATTGTTCTGAGTTTTCATTAACCAAGTTTGCTGATGGGTTGTTATTCTTCTTTATCCTTACTAATTTTCTTTTTGCTCTGTTAGTAATTTAGAGAGGAGTCTTGAAACCTCTACCAATAATTATGGATTCATCTATTTCTCTTTATATTTCTATCACTTTTTACCTCACATATGTAAAACTTGTATCACATACATGCACATTTAGGATTATTATGTCTTTTTAATACATTTATGCCTTTATCATTATAAAAAGATTCTTTTTCTCCCTGGTATAATTTTTGGATGTAAAGTGATTTTGTTTGACATTAGTAAAGTTAATCCAACTTCCTTTTGATTAGTATTGGCATGATTATATTTAATCTTTTATTTCTTTTGCAATTTTGGAAATTGAATCTAGAGCCTCAGGCATGCTAAGCAAGCATTCTAGCACTGAACTTTTTACCTTGTCAAATTGCCTATATCTTTCTATTTACAGGGTTACTTATAGGACCTCTATAGTTTTAATGTGATCTGAAAATTTCTGCCCTTTAATTAGTGTGTGTAGAACATATATGTCTAATTGGAATAATGATACAGCTCAGTCTAAATCTATTATTCTGATGACTGTTTTCTGTTTGCCCTAGCTCTTCTAGGCTCCTCTCTTCCTGTCTTTTTTGCCTTCTTTTGTATTAATTGAATATTTTGCATATTATTGAATATGATTCAACTTTATGTCTACTATTCATCTATTTAACTGTATCTCTGGGTTTTTTAAGTGATTATATTACAGTGTACAGCATCCAACTTCAATTTAACACAGACAAATTTCAAACAATGTCACACCACTTGTGTATAGTGTAAGATTCTTGCAAAAGTATTCTTCTATTTTCTTCTTGTTGTCCTTTTTGCTACACCTGTCATATTTTACTTCTATATATATTATAAACCCTATTACACCTGTCATTCTTGCTTTAAATGGTTATCTTTTAAATGGATTTTAAAACTGAGAAAAATATTTGTATTTATTCACATATTTACTATTTTCCCTGGTGTTGCTTCCCGTGCATAGTTCAAATTTCTACCAGTTAACTTTTTCTTTCATCTTAAAAGACTTTCATGTTTTTGTCAGTAGAGTGCTTGGTACCCTTACTCTATGAGAAGTAAAAAGAGTCCTGATTTGCTCTTTGTGGACTTCCATAGTGTAAATGCTGCCGCCATTACCAATGTCAACCCGGGAACAGTTTAACAACTAATTTTCAAAATTCACAAATATTTAACAATCAGCTTGTGTGACCTGGTGTTAGTTGACTCAAGCTTGTAGTGCTAGCCTGGTGGCAACAAAATTTCTCCAGCTTTCTCTGAAAAAAAGTCTTTTTTTCCCCTCTTTCATTTTTGAAGGATATTTTTTCTGAGTATAGAATACTAGGTTTACAATGTTTTGTTCCATACTTTAAAGTTACCTGTCTTCTAGCTTCCCTGGCTTCTGTTGAGAAATTAACCATATTTCTGTATTTTCCCTCTCTGTCCCTGGCGTGTTTCTCTCACCCCTGGTCTCTCTCAGTGCACATCTCTGGCTGTTTTATTTTTCTTCAGTTTTTATTCTTTATTAGCACATGTTTGTGGTACATAATGACTGCATTCCTTGTGGGGAGTTGCTGCATGCACAGGACACATCTCAAGTTTTTTGTTTATTCTCTTCCCCTCCCTTCTCACTCCTTTCATTTCTTGATCCTCTTCCCATTTGAAAAAGATTTACCTCCCTACTTCCTGTCATCTATTTTTTTGTTTTGCTCTTTATTTATATTTTGGGTTTTTCGTACAGGATAAACCATGTGATATTTAAGTTTGTGTGTCTGATTTATTTCACTTAACCCTGGCTGCTTTTAATATTTTCTTTTCCCTGGTTTTCAAAAATTTGATTTTTGATGCAGTTTGGTGCAACATATGTAAAACCTGTATGGAATAAGTCCCCAAGATAAGAGACAGAAGATCTAGGCCCATGTGCTAAATTCAGGCACCAGTGGGGTTGACCACCTTAGGTAACGTTTCTTTTGCTTGATTCTAACATTGTCTTTTTTTTTTTTTTTTTTCTGCTTCCTACATTTTTGGGCAAATAACATGGAGTTGCTATGTACTATTTAGCAGCACTTACCTGTGAGACACCCTAGCGGCCAGGGGCGCGAGTGTGTGTTGTTAAAAGACTATTCCTTGAACATTAGTTTAATGAAATGGTTAGGTTTCCTCATTATTAATATTATTCTCTCTCTCTCTCTCTCTCTCTCTCTCTCTCTCTCTGTCTCTCTCCCTCCAGTAGTGGAGATTGAATCCAGGGCCTCACACATGCTAGGCAAATGCTCTACCATGGAGCTTATGTCTCCAGCCCTAACATTTTATATTTCTATAGCAGTTTACAATTGTAAAAATAACTGAGACTACATTTTATTAATGTGTACATTATTTCAAACGTACCTATGTTTAAGAATTACCTGAGGAACTTTTTAATATGAAATCTCAGAATCTTTGTCACATTTTAAAAAGGCTTAAACAAAATATGGTATGATTTATATTTCTTAGAAAAGCTCTATGACATTGAGCCAGGTGTGGTGGCACAGACCTGTAATCCCAGCAGTCAGGGAGGCTGAGGTTGGAGGATCACAACTTCAAACTCAATCTGGGCAGCTTAGTGACTTTGCAAGACTCTGTCTCCAAATAAAAAATACAAAAATGGCTGCAGATGTAGCTTATTGTGAAGGGCGTAGTACTGTACACACATACACAGAAAAAAAGCTCTTTGATGTGGTTTTGGTTATTTTCTTGAAGTCAAAGGAACAGGTTCACCAAGACAAATACGTTACCTAAGGTGGTCAACCACACTAGTGCCTGAATTTAGCACATGGGCCTAGATCTTCTGTCTCTTATCTTGGGGACTTATTCCATAATACCAATTACCCTAAACTCTGGAAGCACTAGGCCCTCATTTTAAATGTTTTTATACTACTTCCACTACCACTATAATACCTATGGAACTAAAAGAAAAATTTTAAAGTATATTTATGGGTTTACATCCTATGAATTACAACAGATTCTACAAAAAAAAAAAGTCATATCTATGTGTACAATAGGTACTAAGCATTCTGACTACCAATTACGTTTGGATTTGGGATCTCTTAGTGTAGCTCCAAATGCCCCAGGGCTCCGTAGCCTGGGTCACAGCCCTGCAAAGCAGTGGCCACCGAGGTGATGCGGCTACAGTGGCTTAAGGTCTTTGTTGGCATCGTTACATCATTATTAGATTTAATTTTAAACAAGAAGAAAGGGTTAGTCCTAAGTATTTTATTTATTATGTTTCATAGGTATCATGACTTCCATTGAATTCTAGAGTTCTTTGAACTAAAGAGTAAATGATGACATCCAAATGCAAAGTAACGGTCAACAGGGTGAAAATAACTGAAGCCAGGAAAACACATTTTAACAGAAGGCCTTCATACCAAATCGACTCTACATAAACATCGCAAAAATGAATAAACCTCGTCTCAGGGCTGGGAGAGTCGCTGGCGCGCTCTAGACGGGAGGGACAGGAGATGGGAGTGTGGCGGGTGCTCAGGCGGGCTCAGCACGGCTGCCCTGGGATTCTCTCTCCAGTGTCGCCTTCCTGATCTCCCCAGGCTGACAGTGACAACGCGGCTGCACATAGGACTATGGGTTGGGAGGGGACAAGAGGCCATGAGATTGGATAAAAGCAGCAACGGTTTAAGGAAAAGGAGTCGTCTGGAACCTTGCCTGCCACAGGGAAGGAGTTTCTGGGAGGCTGGTGGGAGCAGGTGGGAAACAGCCCACAGCCTGCAGTTAGGCGCCAGCGCTGATCTTTGTGCACTTTGTATGTCCTGCGAGGGCCTCCCCAAAACAACTTCTATTTTCTGTTTAAATTGACGTCTTCATCTGCCTTATAAAAGCCTCGCCTTTACTAAGCCTTTGGCTCAGAGAAATTAGTTGTGCTTTCTGCCCCCTTGGGACATTTTAATCAGCAGTGACTTTGAGACAAGGAAGGGAGTTCAGGATCTCTTGATGTCTCCAGGATGACAAACACTGAGCAGAACCAGAGAGGAGAATCACCGTGGTCAGTAACAGAGCAAGACGTGAGTGGACGGACTGATTCTCGTGAGCCAGGAGCACTTCTCTGTGTCACTGCTGAGACAAAGGCTTTCAAACCCACTTTCCTTGGGAATGTGGTTCCAGGGAGTAGGGATGAGGGACAAGCAAGGAGGAGACAGGGAGGAAAGGAAGACGGTGTAGGATGTGCTGCTGGGTTGGCTACAGGCTGGGCCAGGGCTCTACCCTGTGGGCCTTCCTGAGGAGTCCTAGGAGTGTGTTTCAGAAAGCCCACGGCGGGGACGAAAGAAACATTCACCAGCTCCCTTCTGCCACTGGCCAGGAGTGGCCTCAGGGTTAACTCCCTATGTTTTGAGCTGTCTGTGTGAGAACGCCGTGCCATGGTGACCCACGGTGTGACCTCAGAGAAATCACAGGATGAAATGGGACGATGAGATACATGCTGACCCAAGACATTTTCAAGCTGCTTCTCCATGAAGCTGAGGGAAGCCTGCAAAAACCAGGAGGATTTTCCTGAGGCTGGAGGAGGAGGTAGGGTTGAAGGACTATGCAATGCACCCAAGACGGCCAGTGACCCAGCCCATGTTCGTGAAGCAGCATGAAAGACTAGATGGCTCTTCTACAGTCTGTTTCTAGTCTACTGTAAGGGACACATAGTTAAAAACTCTGAGTTTGATTTCCTCAGTCTTCAGTTTGAGTCCTGGCTTAGTCACTATGAGTTCTGTTCTTATGAGCAAGCTACGTAACTTCTTTTTTTTTTTTTTTTTTTTTTTTTTTTT
>NW_004955423.1:3140438-3148196 GCF_000276665.1 Chinchilla lanigera | reverse complement strand
TTTTTTTTGGTTTTTCTCCGGTACCGGGAACCGAACTCACGACCTTGCGCTTACCAGGCAGGCGCTTTGCCGCTGAGCTAAATCCCCAGCCCCCCTTTTTTTTTTTTTTTTTGCTACGTAACTTCTTTGAGCCTTAGTTTACTTGGCTGTAAAGTTGAGAGTGTGTATGCACTCATCCTGGTAGGGTGAGACCCATGTGAGACAGTCATGCATGCTTAGTTCTTAGCACACTGCCTAGTATAGACAAGGGCTGAAGAAATGGTAGCTCATATTATGATGAGGATTTTGACATTACAAAGGCTTAATTGTGAGGCGTGAGGTACCATGGTAAGATAGTTGTTAAGGTCTAGGACTACAGGGAGGACGACAGGCCTTTAGTAGGAATTTGGGGTGAGGATTAACGCATCTGTTTTCAAGTCAAGCTATGGGCCCCGGGTTGTGGCTAGCCAAAGTTTGACAAGGTATCAGGACTTCTTCTAAAGGAATTGAGGCTTTGGAAGGAAAACTGGAGCACTGCAGAAGAAACAGAAGCAGTCATAAGATTTCAGAAATTGGGGAACTGCAGAACCCTTGTTCAAGGAAGACACAGAGAGCCTGGTGGCTGCAGAGATGATTTCAGGCTGCCTGCAAATACACTCCCAGCAGCTGGACTAACCTCCTGCCAAGCATCTGGTCCCTCTGAGTTTACTGTTTCTGCCCTATACTGAGTGTGATTCATGGCTCCGAATGTGGGAGGCGGGGCCTGCGCACTGTACGGATGCATTTGCCTAGGGCTGGGGTGCCCAAGCAGAGACTCGCCTGGCTCTCAGTGCAGCTGCAGCTGAGCAGGAAGCTCAGTCACAGAGGGGCTGACACCTAACCTCTGACCACAGCCGCTATCTGCCCTATCTGGCCACAGGTGACAGGTTAACCAGGCTTCCTTGCCTTGGCTGATGAGGTGACCAGAGCACAGATCCAAGCCTTAATTCTCAGTTCCTCTGTCCAATGCATTTGGGAAAGTGCCGTATCTCATTACAATGGACCAAGATGTTATCACATTGCATGTTTTCACATGGTAGCAATGTAACCAAATGCATGCCTACAAACTTACCATTTTAATCTATTTAATATTAACACCTTTCTTTATGTTATTCAAAGAATTCTCTCAGATTCGCTGTGTTTTCATGAAGAAAAATATGATTAGAGTCAACACAGTGAATTGATGTTTTTGATTGAAGCAAATATGTCTGAAACAAATTTAAATTAGGCACGTGGTTTTACATGTAGTTGGTTATGTGTAACCACTGATAGGTTAGCATACCTTCATTTTTCTTCCAGGGGAAAAAATTCCAATTGAGTGTTGCTTTGAAAATAGCTAACTGGAAGCGTGGGGACTTGTTTAGAAAGTTGAGGTGACAACTGAAAGTCAAGACTACACATGCTTGTGTGTTTCTTAGGGAAAAAATTCTCCAATTTAAAAAGTCTTGGGCACTGCTGCTATTTCTTCAGATATAATACATAAGAATGGGCACGATGGTTTTTCTTAAGGAAACATTAGATGTAAATTGAAGAAAAATGAGCATAAAAAGTGATATTCTTTTTCAAGATTTTTCTCATCTCTTCATGATAGTTTTATCATGCAGCAATTTCATGCTGACACGTTTGACTATGCGCTTGGGCACACTCAGCTTCCCAGTAGCACATGGGGTCGCTACAGTGATGGATAGTCATGCAGCAGAAGTCCTTATCTGACCCCAGCTCCTCATCCTTGGTCTGTTGCCATTTCCGGAAGTGTGCAGGACCCTGTCCGCAGCCTCCTGTGTCCTGTCGTCTGCTCCATCCGTGTGCGATCTCATTTGAACTCCTTTCTCCTTGTTCCCTGAGATGCAGTGTCCTTGGCTGCATTCTCATTTCCTGGCCACTGATTCACCAACTTTTAATATGATTCCCAGATTGCCCAGTGGATGTGCAGTCTGAGTTCTCAAAATAGGCTGCACTTGTATCAAGGTGGAAAATTGCAATAATTGGGTTGCTGCAATCAAGTAAATTTGGTACAGAAATAGGCACTGAATCCATCAGAATCCTAGCAGTTTTAGTTCTTGAACACTGATAAGAATCAGCAAAAAGTCTACCAAGCAATGAGTGAAATAGTGTCGCAGAATCCACATAAGTTTATTCCTTTGATTAAATTCAACAAACAGTTATTGAGTATTTTCTATCTGCCAGACATCGTCCAGGGTGGTAGGAATACTGAAATGAATAATTTATTTCTCTCCTATCTTGTTCCAGAAAGGATCTGAGGCAGCTTGTAGCACAAACATATAAAATAAAACAATCCAAATGCAAGCTTTTAAAACCCAGAGCAGGGGAAACATAAATTAAAATAGGTCAAGTCCTGGGGGAAAGGAGGACACACTTGGCCAATGGAAGTCTTCATAATTGTGATGCGTGAGCTGTATTTTTTTATTCTAAGTACATTAAGTGGCAGAAAAGGGGAAGGTAAAAAGTGGCCAGTTACAAATTCCTGTGTCAGAAACAGAGAAATGGTAGAGTTACATGGAGAGAAAAGGGTAAAGACACAGTTCCTGGTGGTAATGAATTCAAAATCAGCCGGAGAGTCAGATCTACAGCAAACATTGTAAACAAAGCTGTGTGTGAAGAGCTGTGTAAAGGGCTAAGAGCACAGGGATAGGAGGGAGATTTATCCAGCTTAGGATAAGGAGAAGATGCGATGCGAACAATGTCTTGAAGCGGTGGATGAGGAGAAGAGCAGGTGAAATAGAAGGGCAGGAGCGTGAGGCTGTAGACAAGGGCTCCCCAGCCAGAGTGTGCACAGAACGGCTTCAAGTGCTTGTTAAACGATTCGGAGTCAGTAGGACTCAGATTTTTCACAAGCACTCCCGGGTGACACTAATTCTGGTGCTCACGGACTATATTTTGGGAAAAATTAGAATAGATTCCGGAGTGTATGGAGCCATGAATAACGAGGTTGGGAAAGCAGGCTAGAACTCCTGTGCCAGCGTCAGAAACTGAATCCGTGGGTTGTGGGGAGTCACTGATGTCTCTGAGCCTGAGCAGATGAACGGTATTATCCGATCAAGGCTCCATGCGACACTTTCATCTTTCCTGATTCCGAAAAACTAGAGGGTGAAAACGACAGAAGACAAGGAACCGTCTAGGGCAGTGTCATGATCCGAGTGAGAGCACGTGGACCGGGGTGGGGCCGTGGAGGGGACATGGAGCACATGTAGTGAGCACAGCCTGTCACCTCATTAACACTGACACTTTCACTCTGTGACACTGTCTTCATGCCTCATTAACTGTTACGTTACCGCACATCCTGCCGTCTGGCATCTGGCTTGAACCAGCAGGCAGCCCGGCACCCACAGGGAGGGGTCCTTGCCGACTTCCGACTGGACCACTTGGGGATGAAGGAGCTGGTTCAAAAGGCCGTGAAGAACCCTTGCTCACTGTGGGCTAAGGGAGGGAACTTAGGGTGAATTCACAGTGGAAGGTACAATGGTACACATGTTTCGATAGGTTCTGTGAACGTGGCTAACAATGTCCATCTTATTAGATTTTGCAAACACAAAAACTGTTCACCTAAAACATGACAGAAAACGCTAGCACCTTTCACTGTGGTCTACAGCATGCCTGAACCTGGGCAGTGCTGCCATCCGCAGACCCACTGTTTTGAGTGTGTTCTTGTTCTGGCAGGGGAGCTGAGAAGCACAGACCTATGGTCCAGTGCATTCTGTAACTTACGGTAGAAAGGGGCTACTGAGCACAAACCAATACAAAATGAAATGATCACTCTGGTGAAGAGCCGCCATCTAACTCGGTGGTAGGCCCAGTAATGCCCCTCCCTGCCCAAAGATGCCCATGATACAATCCCCAGAACCCGTGAATATGCTACCTGACAAGGCAAACAGGCCGTGTTAGTAACTAGTGTTACAAAGTACCATGAACTAGATGGCTCAAATCACAGGAATTTCTTGTGTCACAGCTCCGGAGAGTTGGCAGCATTCGTTCCTCCTTTGGGCTGTGAGGGAAGGATCTGTTCCTGGTCTCTCCCTTTGTCTTGTAGATGACGGTCTTCTCCCTGTATCTTTCCACAGTGTCTTTTTCTAGGTCTATGTCCCAATTTCTCCATTTTCTAAAGGACACCAGTTGTTGGATTAGGGCCCAGTTTAAGATCTTATCTTGGCTAATTGCATCTGCAAAAACCCTATTTCCAAATAAGGTCACATTCTGGAGGTTAGGATTTCAACATCTGAATTATTCAACCCAAAACAGGACCCTTTGAAGATGTGATTAAAGTTAAATATTTGAGATGGGGTGTTTGTCCTCAAAAATCTGGGTTGGCCCAATCTGGTCACATGACTCCTCAAAGCAGAGAATCTTCACCATCTGTGGTCAGAGCGAGGGAGTGGCGGTGACAGAAGAAGCTTCCAAGAAAGACGTAATATTCCTGGCTCTGAAGTGGAGGTGGGGGCCGTAAGCCGATGGCTCAGAGGCTAGAAAAGGCCAGGAAGCAGGTTCTGTACCCTGGAGTCTCCTCAAAGAAAGCCAGTGAGACCTGCATGAGAGTTCTTACCTATAGAACTGAAAGACAGTATATTTATGCTGCCTTGAACCACTGAGTTTGGGAAAATTTATTATGGCAGGCAGGGAAAACCACCACAACCCCGCCCGACCTCAGCCCTGAAAAAACCATGTGATCTCTCAGCTCCTAAGCATAGGGCTCCTCTGCTGGAAGCAATGCACGCAGGACAGGCCCCACGCTTGCCGCAGCCACTACCCAAAACCCAGTGGTGTGAAGCGACCGAGTCCTGCCTTGCCTGGCCGGCCGGCCCGCTGCACACTTCTCCGGGAAACCCTGACCGCAGGAGCCGCCTGTCAGGGGGCCCTGACAGGGGTGGACTGCCACGAGAGGAGCTTGTGAGATGGATCAGTCTCCCTCGTGGGGTTCTGAGCTAAAAGGGTGCTGAGAAGGTGATGGGAGCAGATTCCAGGTCCTGGCAAACGTCTGGAGGGAGGTTGGAGCATTAGTGCTTCTGAGCTCCTGGGGCCGTGCTGTGTCGCTGGAGCCGCTTTGCAGTTGGTTTGTGTGACTTGCCAAGGAGCCTCAGCACTCACATTGGCCAAGCCAGAAAGTCCCACCAGGGCTGAGGAGTGGACAGGAAGAGCGAGGAGGAAGGGGTGGGGAGCTGCTCAGACCCCTGCCTGGGAAGAGGTTGCCACTTCTGGCAAAAATGAGTCTCGGAGGAGCTTATCACCGTGAGAGGTGCCAAGTGACTGCGTTCTGAAAAACTGGTAGCTAATTTCTGGATGCCTTTGTTTTTCTCCTGGAGGAGTCAAACCGGGCACCTTGTTTTAGATGGCTTTTGGTTCTTAGATCAGGAGCGTGTTATTTCCCTGACACAAGTGATTGCAAAATGTGTGACTGCCTCTCTGTGCTTTTGTTTCGTATTGTTTTGTTTTAACGTATTTGATTTTTTTTAACAATCTGTTAAGCCCTAGACTGGAAGCACTCAGATGATCTGCTCCTCTCCCGTGTCGGGAGACAAACACTCTAGTCCCTGCTGAAACAAGGCTGCAGTCTTTTCTCCGTATCGCTTCCATCGGAGCTGCTGAAGATAAAAGCAAATGTCTTGGAAGAGCAGGTGTGACATCTGGCGCGCTATCGGGGATGCATCTCTACCTGCCAAGCAAGACTGTAGGGCGGTCTGGAACTCGTCACTGCACAGACTTGTTTCATTTCAAAGCCGCCTCACCTGACTGACTTTTCTATCTCCTGGCTGTCTTGAGTTCTCTTCCAGGAACATTCCAAGGGACACAGTTGCCCTGCATTTTGAGGTAAACTGGGAGAAAGGCTTGGTAAGAACCCTCATTTCCTTCAGCTTTTGAAAGGATGGAGTCAAAAACAGAGGCCAAGAAGGTGCCACAGATATCAAGTCCCAAGAGGGAAGGGAAGTTCGTGGGGCCCTGATCACAGGTCCCAGGCCCAGTCCCAGGAGCTGGTTTTAAGCCTTGACAAGGATGTGGTGCAGTTTGGCCCGAGGTGCGCTTTTGGGGCCGCGCTGGAGGACCTGCAGAAGGAGGGCGCTGGAGAGGCGGCCTGCGCTTGGGTATCTTCTCTTAACCTGCACAGCGAGGTGGGGACCCTGCAAAAGTCTGAGGTGACTGGCAGGTGATGGGGACCCCCAGCAGGTGGCTGGCTGTGCTGACCGAACGCACTGGTTTGCTCAGAGCTGGCGTCTCTGCAGGGAGCCTTCTGGGCCCGAAACCCCGGGGGCGCCGGTGCACAGGTGCGTGCCCGGAATGTGCCCCCATGTGTCCCGTGTCGGAAACTTTACCTCTGCCCCGGCGGTGCTGCTCGGCCATCCCAGAGTGCTCATCCCGGGGCAGGCCCAGTGCTGCCAGAGCCTCCTGGTTTTCAAGAGAAAGCAGAATAAGGTTTTTATGTGGGAACGCAGGTTATTAAAAACTTCATAAAGGAAAACTGCTGGGGCCCAAATGCCGCGGCCCCGGCCCTGCTCCGTGTCCTTGCCGGGCGCCACTTCGGCTGCGGCGGGGCTCCCGCTGACGGAGCAGTGCTGAGCGGAGGAGCCGTGCAGAGGCTGGGCCAGGCCGAGGCCGGGCAGCCTGGGACCCCTTTACTCCCGCCCACCGCCTGCCTCCGCTGGGCTTCTCCTCCTCGGCCGGTGATGGCTGCTAGAGATTAAATCGCACAGTGCGACTGTATTTACTGGCAGCGAACTGTACGATTATAAAAGTAAAATTCATGTTTATTTATTACAGTAAAAATGCTGCGAATTAACCTACACTTTTAAAAAATCCTCAAAATAGGTAAAGCCTAAATGAGAAAACACAGGTCTATCATACATTTCAATCCACCAAACATCGGAGGATTCACTGTATGTCAAGCACCATCCCTGGTGCTGGGAATATAAACTTGAGAAAAGTATGTTCCTGTCTGCATCGGTAGCCCCCACCCGCAGTGTGACCTCCCCCCCCCCCAGTTCTGTGAACTGCTGTCCGTGCACTGTCCCGCTCAACTGAGCCTCATACTGCCCTAGGGCGCAGACACAACTATCGTGGTCATTTACAGAAGAGCCAGCTGAGGCTCAGAGAGGTTCAGTAACTTGCCTGAAGTCACACAGCGCTAATAAGTGGAGGAGCCAGTTTGGAAACCACACTTTAGTACAAACCCAAAGGTGAAGGGATCCCACGAGCCCAGCTTAGCTCACCAGAGACTGGTGCAGGGCCCCGGAAGCCTGAGACACAGGAACCTTGGAATGAAGACAAAGTGCGCCCAGCACAGGTGCCCCCCCGGGGGCACTTCACAGAGAAGGTCCTTGCGGATGATCCCTGCAGGACGAGAGGTGGACAAAATGGAACACAGAGCAGGGAAGGGGGCCTGCTCACGCCCGAGCCCGCGCTGTGCAGAGCTGAGGCTTGGTGGCTGACATCACAACGTGTGGACATCTGAGGGAGACGGCGGCTGTGGCAGGCCCGGGTCCTCGCAGGGCTGGGTGGGCCGCAGACGGGTCCAGCTGGAGCTGGACTGGCTGGGAATGCCTGGGCCGAGGCGGCAGCGGAATGGGCGGCTGTGGGCTTTCAGGACGGGGTTGCACCAGAGTCCCTGCGTGAGACACGGAGGGAGGGAGGCGACAGAGGCGGAGGCCGGAGCGGGGCGGATGGGGGGCCTGGAGGGCCGCGGGCCCGCGGTGGGCTGGTGAGGGTCGAGCAGGCCGGCTCCTCCGCGGCGGTTCG
>NW_004955423.1:3119657-3140328 GCF_000276665.1 Chinchilla lanigera | reverse complement strand
CAGCCAGGGCGCAGGGCCGCGGGGCCGGCACCGCCGGGAACGGCCGCTGTCAGGCCCGTGAGAGTTGCAGGGCTTCCAGAGGAGCAGAAGCCAAGGACCAGCGACACCCAGGCCAACCTTTTGGCGGGCTGAGAGGCCGCAGCTCAGGGAGGATTGGGGACGGCCACCGTTCCGCCCCGGGCGCCAGGCGCGGGCCCTGCGATAAGGCTGGGCTGGGCGCCACCTGCCGGCGGGCTGCTGCTGCTGCTGCTCTCTGGGTCCTGGTCAGGCGCACCTCACTAGAGGCAGGAGAGACCTCCCAACAGCACTTGGGATGAGTTTCTTTTATTCTTTTTGTACTGGGGATTTGACTCAGGGCTTAACTGAGTTACTGAGCTATATCTCCAGCCCTTTTTATTTTGACGCTTGGTAAATTGCCCAGGCTGGGCTCGATTTTGTGAGCATCCTGCCTCAGCCTCCCAGAGTGCTGGGATTACAGGTGGGCATCACCTCAGCTGGAATGGAGATCTTATATCCTCAGTCGGGGTTGAGGCCTGAGTACAAGAGATTCCAAATTCCAAAGAAGCCATTGTGCAAAAATATCAAAGTTGTATCAAGAACAGGGTAAGCAATTCTTAAACTGCTGGAAAAACACAAGAATTTGCAGAGAATTCTTAATCCTGAGAGTGAAGAACTCTGGAAGAAGGAGCTGCTGCTTCCAGCGTGTGTGTGTGTGTGTGTGTGTGTGTGTGTGTGTGTGTGTTTCCAGGAGCGATGGGGCGGAGCTTTGATTGTGTTATACGTGGTTGTAGCTATTGCTTTTCAAGGAACAAGATTTTATGAAAATAGTGAAGTAGAAAGAATAGATGTCACAAGACACGAAAGCTATATTTTCAGAAGTGAATATCTCTATTTTCTCCGACTATAAAAATAATGCCTGCCAACCAAAATCCGAAACCGCTCAGAAACGCGCACAGTGGAAGAGCGGCTTCCGCTTCTCCAGACCCTCCGAGCCTCTCCCCGCGAACGAGCTCCAGCGTCTTTCTGGGAGCGCGTTCTCCTTGCGGCCAGCAGGTGGCAGCGCACCACTGCTTTAGGGGCCCCGGGCGGCAGGTCCCGTCAGAGAGCTTTGCAAAATGATTTCTTTTTTTTTTTTTTTTTTTTGGTTTTTCTCTGGTACCGGGAACCGAACTCACGACCTTGCGCTTGCCAGGCAGGCGCTTTTGCCGCTGAGCTAAATCCCCAGCCCCTTGCAAAATGATTTCTATTCCAAAGATTTTTTAAGTTTTCTAAATGATGTCAAGAAAACGCCGTACTGATTTCTTTTTACGTGTTTAGAGCCGATCCGTCCTGGTTGCATTGCATTAGATGAAGACTTTATTGCCCCTCAGCGCCAAGCTTTCAAGAGGAAGAAAAAAGTCCGTAAAACAATGGGACGCTTTGGCTCACAGAACGGAAAGGTCGAGAAGTTTGCTCTGTGGGGAGGGGTATGTGCTTCAGGCCCAGTTTGATCTAGTCCCACCTTGTTATGAGGGCTTTGGGTCCATTTCGCTGGCCTTTTGCTACCCTTTTGGGCCAGCTGTGTCCCGGCGCTGCTGTTCCTCCAGTAGACAACAGCAGCAGCAGCAGCTCCTGGTCTCCTATCTGCAAGATTCACCCCTCAGGACCCGCAGAAGAGTGGAGCCCATACTGAGTCACTCGCCCCTCTTGAAGCAAACATTTTGATGGTGGGGTGGGAAGGAGAGATGTCCTCTCATTTGGGCCCAAGTCTCATGCCCCAGGTTACGGGGCTGTGCTGGGGTACGGGGACTACTCAGATACATGAGAATGGGTAGCGCAGCGGGTGGGGTGCGTGCTTGTGTGCACGTTGCACGCGTGTACGTGCAGTGCCACTGGGACTCTGGGGCCTTGGTCTCTAGAAAGTCCTGTGATCCACCAGGGCACCCGTGAAGACGAGCTTCGAGAAAGGTAGCTGGACAGCTGGCTCCAGACCTGCGCACCCCGCTTCATCCTCCACCCAGTTCACCCTGCGTCTCTTCTCCAGACCGTACACCTGCTTGCACAGCTCCTCTGCTGAAATCCCCCCGGAGGCCTCCCATTCCCCAAGCTCAAATTCTGCTCCACTGCAGGGCGCATTTCTTCCTGCACCCTGGTCTCTCAGCCTCGTCCACCTCCACCCTCCGGCACCTTAGGTCCAACCGCACGGACCTACTTGCTCCTTCTCTTCGCCCTGACGGGGTTACCCTTCCAGTCCCTTGCCCACGTTTACTTCTTTTCCTCCCTCTACTGTAAGCCCAAGTGTCGCCAGCATCTGGGGAGTACATTCCGCAGGTGCCCACCAGCTTCCTCACCATTCCGTTGGCTTGAGTGACCTCATAGGTCTCTTCTAGCCTTAAAGGGTTTGATTCCTCCCTGGGGATAGCACTGGAGGAGCAGAGGAGAGCTACATCTGTCCAACAGTTGGAGCAAATTAAAAGTCAAGAAAGTTAAACTGGATCATCGGGGACAACCCTAGTTTTCAGAACCTACAGGATTTCTAGTAAATCATACAAGTTACCCATATCTATAGCCACCCCTTTCCCTCCCCTCTTCCAAGGACAATATTTGCATTTTTTCCAAAGATTTCTATCTTTTTTTTTCCCTTTCCAGTTTCTTTTTTTTTTTTTTTCCACTACCAGGAATCGAACTCACGACCTTGCCAGACAGGTACTGTGCCACTGAGCTAAATCCCCAGCCCTTCCCTTTCCAGTTTCTTGATTGGCTGCCAGGGTGGAAAAGTCCAGCATTCCACAAACGAGGCTGGGGAAGGACAACTGAGTGGGCTGTTTGGAGTGATGACACTGGTAAAGGTGGCCCATGGCTTTCGTTACCTGTCATTTAAAAATATAACACAAGTAACAAGCCATTTAGTATCTACAACACCCTGTGAAGTACCAATAGCATCCCCAATTTATAGACAGGAAAACTAAGGTATAGAAAGGCTAAGCCTCTTGCTTAAGGTGGGGGAGCTGGGCAATGGCAGAGACAGGATCCAGGCACAGGAAGCCTGGGTCCCTGCCCCTGCTCCTCCCCCAGGCTGCCAAGGAGGGAGGAGGGGGAGAAGCCAGTTGGAAAGGACACCCGAGCTAGTCAGAATCTCCTTCCACCATCACCATACCTGCTGGCCTCTTATAGAGAGCCCTTCCTGGTCCTCATAGCGGCCCTGGAAGTTATATTTGTAATTCCATGGAAAAGTTGTTGGAATTCTAGCGGGTTAATTCCAGTCTACCACTTCCAGTGTAACCCATGGTGAGAATAAAGACACTAAAGCATATTTGTAGTTATGGGGAGCCAAGGGGTCTTAAGTCCAGCCATGATGATAGCTATCGGGAACAAAAGGACTCCATCCAAGGCCGAACCGGGGGTTTTATTCATTCACGAAGAAAGGAGTGGCTTGAGGATGAGTGACTGTGAGAATGGCGGGAAGTAGGTGAGTGCTGTGAGCTGGGCTAGGTAGGAGGCCTGAAATCACCTCTGCAATACGCAGAGGGAAGGTTATGCAGACAGAGTAATCTGCATCACACAATTGAGATAGTATCTAATGTTTTAATCTTTCAAGCCCCAGGAAGTCACAGCCTCTGTCTTGAGGCTCCATCCCAGCCCACAGCGTGGAACACTGGCTCTCCATCCCTCCTCTTCCCGGCTCACACAGGGAACAATGGATGAGGGTCAGGGAAACACTGCCTGCCGTCTCCAAAGACGACCATCAGCACCTCGGCTGGACCCACATGCATTGCTTAAAGCCAGTGGAAGGAGTAAGGAGGAGTCCATGTCAATACATGGAAATAGGGCCAGGCTCAGCCAAAATGGAGACAATTTCTCCTCTTTGAAGGAGAGTCACCCAGGTGGTCCCCCACAGCCTCTAAGACCAAATTTGCTTCACTTCTAGCCACTCATGAGCCTTTGAATTATCGTAAATACAATTACCATAAGTAACATGCTTGATATTGACGTACAGCTCTCAGAACAAGCCACAGGCCTCATTCCACTGGAGACAGACAGTGGCGCTGTGATGCAGCTGAATTCACTTCATTTTGCATAGGAGCGGCCAAGGCTCAGCAAGACTGCAGGATGACCCGAGGGCCCGAGCCGGAGCCTGCCGTCTGTCTGTGGACCCAGAGACAACACCACAGAACCTCTTCCTTTTGGGCTGGGGCACCTGGACTTTGGGAGCCTCTCCATTGGGCGAGGCTCTGGGATGGCTCCTCCCGCTTCCTTCATCCCCTGCCACCCCAGGCACGGCCAGGCAGGTGCCTTCTCGGTTCTCAGCCCACTGCTCAAAGGGCAGAGTGGGTCTAAGGATGAAAATCTGTCTCCGCGCCTGTGGCAATAGTCCATCCCCACCGCACCCAGTCCCTTTCTTCCAAACCCACGCCCCTTTCCCTTTTGCCCGGAAATGCTCAAAATGTGATAGTTTCCACCTTGACTGGCAGCCCAGGCTTCTCCCTGTCACCCCGCGGGTCACAACTCATTGCTGTCATGGTCTTCATCCCTCCTGCCCTACAGGCTGCTTCACGGGCCGTGGACTTTCCATGACATGAGAGCCCAGAGTGCTACGGCAAGGCCCAGACTTCACGCTTCCCAGAGTCGTGTAAAGATGCCTCAGAGATGGCGCTGGGGAGGAGAGAGGTGGGAGGCTGTTTGCAGTCTTCCTTCTAAGGGGCACAGATTAAACTGCTCTTCAGTAACTGAACCTGCTAAGGAAAGGCCATTGCCAGGCAAAGAAAATCTCTTTATCAGAGTCCTTGACACCCCCAGAAAAATCATGGTGTGTAAACCTAGTAACCTTTACCTATTTACATGGAAACCTGGGCTGTGGCAGGAAGTTCAGTGGAGCTGGGCCACTTGGAATGACATTATTACGACAGGTAAGGACAGCTCACATTTTGGGGGAGCTCACTTTGTTAGCTAAGATCTATTGAACTCTAATGCACCATACCATTTAGGTATAATATATGGAAGACCTAGTCAGTATTCACAACATCTTACCCAGCAGGCACCATCATCATGCTCATTTTTCAGACAAGGACACTAATCGCAGAAAGATGAAGTATCTTGCCAAGGCCATGGAGGTGGCATTACTAGTGAAGCCAAGAGATAAGATCATTCCCTGCTCCACCCCCAGCCTTCCCAAGCAGGTGGCCGCATCCACCAGCTATGTTCACATGTCTGCTCTGTGGTTCATAGCTGCTGAATTCAGGTCATACAAAGAAAATAGGCCTAGGTTCTGACCTCCAGAAGCGCAGTGCATGATAGTGAAGATAGACACGCAAGGAAACAAGTGGTGAGAGGGGAGGTGGAAGTGTTAGGGCCAGAATGGGGAGTTCAGTGAGACTGAAGTGTATTCCAGATGGGAGGAGTTGCTTGAACCAACATTCAGAAGCCAAAGGGGATGTTTTCCTGGGAAAGTGCTCTGTGACCCATCACCTCGCTAGACATCCCGTGAAATAGCTGGATTGGGCTTGAGGTTCCCAGCTACTGGCTAACCATCCAGTTGACCTTTTCTGAAGAGATTCCTGGGTGGTGATGGGAGGAATGGGTGAAAAACCAGGGATCTTTCATGACAACATCAGTCCTGTTTTCTGGGTTCTCTGAATACGCATGCTGTGGTTTTCTGACATTTTCCATATGTCACAAAATTTTCGAGTCTGAGCTCATAGCACAGCCAGAAAGCTCAGAGGCACTTGGTGATGTATATGAACGGGCTGGCTCCTCTGAGATAGGATTCCGTCGTGTCTCTTAAAGTGATTTAATCCTAAATCTTCGGCTGGAACAAATAGAAAATGCAAATCTCTGTTTTTTGTTTAAGGATTTTGCATTCTTTGTTAGTTTCAAAATAATCATGCAGAGAGAAAATATACTTTAACAAATGTATCTTGTTGAAAAGGTAGATGCTTTGACAAATTAGAAAATCAACCAAGTCAGATAGATACTTCTTTGTCAACTCTTGCTTCCAGCTGGTGAGCATTTAAAATAATATTCCGAGGAGGTTTAACATTCATGATTACATTGTTTGATCATTGCACTTTCTAGATAATGGTTTTTCAAAATTGTATCTTGCAGCTAAAAATTAAATAGCAACTTCTGGGTATGAACGACATTCTTTAATAAAATGAGACCCAATATAATATTCTCAGAGGCCGAGCAGTAATATAGAAGAGATTTACTGTGGTCCAAATGAGTGAGATCGCTGATCCTATAGGATTCTTATTATTTTCTCAAGTTAGACTCCAGAGAATGCTGGGAGTGGAACTGCAGGCTCTGCTCATGTCTGGCAGGATCCTAGATGGGCTTTTCTTTCCCACATGGATATCTGAAGAATTCTTGGGGTCTTTTGGCGGTGTATGGGGGAAATGCCTCTCAGGAGAACGGTGTGGTTACAACTGCTTATTTGTGTCCCCTGTAAAAATGTACCTGTAGTATTTAGGGCAGTGAAACTTCTCTATATGAGACTATAATGGTGTATGCATGTCATTATACGTAGTTTAAACCCATAGGATGTGAGCCGTAATGTAAACTACGCACTTTGGGTGATAATGACCTGTGAGTGTAGGTTTCTCAGTTATAACAAATGTCTCACTTTAATGACCAATGTTGAAAGCAGGGGAGGCTGTGCATGCCTGTGGAAGGGATATATAGGGGTTCTGTACTTTCTATTTTCAGGCAGAAATATATACCATCAACCCTCCTCTGACAGTACAGGAAGTTGTGGCCCCTCAGGACTCTACACACAGATCACCCTTCCACCCCTAACCTTTGATTTTGTTTCTTGCTTGCTTCTCAAGATGAAGACGCTGTCCTTTAACCAATGTCTGCAGAGATTCTGGCACCTGCTAGACCCTGGCTTACATTTGAATTCAAGCTTTGATCTGGTCATTCCTCAAAGGTCTTGGCTTAGACTCAGCCATAGGGTGGAGTCTATATTTGGGCAAAATATTAAGTCTGGTGGGCTTTTCCATCTCGAATATTTATTTAAGAAGAAAATCATGTACAAAGGTGCTAAAAGTAAGGAGCTGGCTGGATTCCCAGACTGGAAATGTCCTGGGTGATCAGTGCATGCTGTTTGTGTATTAGAACAAAGAGAATCGGTGCCCCTGGGGATGAATCCATGGACTGCTGGTGCGTGCTCGCTCACTGGGCACGTTCAGGCTGGATGAGGCTAAGCGTAGTAACAGACATCTGCAAAGTCTCCTGGCTTCCCGCAATGACAGCTACTCCCCGTTCACACATAGTCCGACGTGAACATTACTGGTCAGGTGTTTCTGAGTCATAATTTCAGCGGTACAAGTTTAGACACGTGTATGTGGCTCTGACATTTCAAATTCTTTTGCTTGAGGCACACAGATGGCAAAAGCGGGACCATGGAAGAATGTACGGGACGTCATAGGGGCCAGGCCCTGAAGTGGCAGGTGTGCGTCTAACTACGCTGCATAGAACCCAGTCACACTGCCCCTCCTAGTTGCAATGGAGGCTGGAAGACAGCAGCCGCAGGTCTCAGGGAGCACCAGCAGTCTCTGCTGATGGTAAGAGAGCTACTTCCATTAGGGACAATTTTAGAGCTTAAAGGTCATTTTCTTTCTTTTTCAGAGAAGCGTATTGCATTTTGTTTATCTATGCTTTTATTATGTCACTTCCAGTAGACAAATCATAAGTGTACAGGTGGCAGAGGGAGCAAAGAGGGAAGGGAGAAGTGCTGGTGAAAGGGAACTGTTGCAGATGGGCAGAAGGGATCAGTCTGCGATCCATTGTATCAGCTTGTATGTTTCAAAGTAACTGAGCCCACTTCATACGTCTCTTGCCTTTTAAGGCCCTGAGCACTTGGATGTCACTTCACGGCTGGAGGATCAGCCAGGTGTCAGTTCAAACAGTTGCAGAAAGCAGCTCTTGGGCCTGGTCCATAGTTATTAATTCTTAACTGTAATAAATGTTTGTCACATTCAAATATAAGATGAATTTTTTTTTCCCAAAAAAAAAACCACCCCCTGATAAAGAGGAAATAGCCTTCTTTTAAAGACTTTATGAGGCTTTTATGAGGCTGCTCTCTCAATTTCTTTCTGTGGATAGCAAAGTGACACTAAGGATGCTTCATCTAAATTAAAGGGAGTCTAACTCAGCTACCTGAGTCACTCTGCCCTGGTGGCACAGGTATCCCTAAGGTAAAAATGAATGCAGAGTGTTGAGGACAATTTCCTCCCAGGCTTTTATCCCCAGTTACTTCCAGATCCAATTCCCAGGTGAAAACGTTGCACGTATTTGTGTGAGCTCACTGTCTATTCCAGTGATCTAACTCTTCTTTTCTGATGCCACACGCCCTCAGCAATCTCAGCTCATGACTCAGAGTTTGCACCAGGAAAAGGAAGTACTGGACATGCAGACCTTTGAGCATTTCGGCCCCCACTTGGGGCTCCGGCATAGTGTTTTCATCCTTCAGTGTCGCTATTTGGCTGATGGGTCTCTACCCAGAAAAATGGACCTGCTCCTGGTTCATTGTCTAAACTGAGCCTGTGAGGCTGAAGTCTAGGCCATCCCATGGGCAAGTCACAGAGCTACTGAAGTCCACAAGTTCAAGCTTCCCATCATATGGGCTGCTGCTCTTGTTCTTCAAGAAAACTTTTTGGCCAGGTATGGTGGTGCATGCCTATAATCCCAGCACTTGGGAGGCTGAGGCAGGAAGATTACCATTTCAAGACCAGCTTGGGCTACATAGTGAGTTGAAGGCCAGGCTGAAATACACAGCAAGGTACTGTTTGTCTCCAAACAAAACAAAACAAAACAAAACAAAACAAAACAAAACAAAACACCAAACTTTTTGACTTGTTGGGTGAATGAAAAGAGATCTAATTTACTCTGTTATCATGTGGTTGGGTATTTCCCATTTCAAACAAGTTTTCAATCTCAATTTCCTCACAGTTCTGTGTTGCTTCTTGTTTGTGCCCTAGGAATGAATCTTGCAAATAACATAATATCTGCTATTGGCAGTTTTGGAGATAACAAACCTGTCAGTTCTTACTTGCCATTCCCAGAGAAGAAACTGCAAAACACTCAACATGAAGTGTGTTATAAGTGCTAAGGTGATATAAACTGTACGATCAAGTTCCCAAGACAAGACTACAGCCAGGAAGGCTGACAGCCAATGCTTTCTCTTTTGTGGTTTGAAACCCTGCTTCAGCTCTTTAAGGAGCCCATCTCTTGACAGACAGCCATGTGCGTATGTGTGCACACGTGGCCATGCTGCTGACATGAAGCTTGGATGGCTGCTGTCATCTTTCTTCTTTGTCAACTCTATTCCAGAAATGTTAGGTTAGCCTTCTTTCACTACAAAAGGCTCTTTTAGAACAGGGGTTTTGTATTAACACTGGAAATACCAGGGGCCACTGAGTATATAAGAACTTTGAAAATGAGAGAATTCCTTGGGAATTTTATGGGATAGAAAGGCAGGGGACTGATCATCTGTAATAAAATCAAGTGGATAATTTTAACTCTCTTGAACGTGCTCACATGGCACCATCCTCTCTTCCAGAGCTGGCTGCCATGGTTGTGATTAGTTATGTAATTTTTGGGTTAACGTCTAAATTCCTGCTACATTTTAAGTTCCAAGAAAACAGGCTTTTTTCACCTCTGAATACTCAGCACCTACTACAGTGAGTTGCATATGGCAGATGTTTAGCAAATAAATAATAGATAAGTGAGCAATATACTCCAAAAGACAATATCTTTCATTTTTGAGCCACCAAAGCCTAACCAAATGTTTGGTGATGGTAGGAAGGATGGGAGGGGTCATCTCCATCCCATGAACTCAGTGTGGTTGAATTTAAGTTTCCTGATTAATATCATCAAAGGGCAAATCTTTTCCTGTTAGCAAAAGATGTGAGAAATAAACAGAATCCCATCTAATTTAATTTGAGTGGCAAAGAAAGTGAATAACGAGGTATTCTGTTTTTGGGTAGGAGGAGGACACTCCAAGTGCTACCTATAAATGGCTTTAGTTACTTTGGTGACTGTTATAGTCTTGTGAGAATAATCGCCTCTTAATAAGGACAATTACTCAGATTTATTACTCCTCTGTGGTCTTGTTAAAGATCTAAGAAGAATCCTATTTAAATGGAAAGGACAATAGGAGCTTTTAAACGGGGAGAAAGGCTTAATTAAAACCTGAGCATAGGGTTGATACCTCTGTGGCTGGGTGGAAAAATTGGGTTTAAAAAAAGGGTAAATAAATGATGGCACTTACTTTACATACTTTAGGGAAAAGAAGTCCATTCGGAATGAAAAGCCTCCAAAAGTAGTATGTATTCAGATTATACATAATATTTCTTTTTTTGAAGGTGAGCTTGGAATCAGGTCCTCATTTAGTGGGCTATCCTTCCAGCTGGTGTAAGGAGTTCTGGTACCTGCTGGGTGCCTGATCTAAAAGGCAAGATTGGATAATCAGTAGGAATCACTGCGGTAATGTGCAGCAGTATTGTATGTTCCCAGAAAGGAACATAGACCCAGAATCCTCCCAAAGAAACATATCGTCCCAGAGGGTCCCACCCAACAAGCTGAAGTCCGGGATTCTTCCTGCTTGAGCAATAATGAAATCTGTGTAGAAGGCCCAAAATCTCTGGGTCTGGGAAAATGCCATTAAAAGAATTAACATCCTCTGAACTCCCCAAACAAAAACATGGAATGGAACACAATGGAACAGCCATCAGATGGGCCGCCCACTGTGCTGAAGGGAGGTCCTGCAGCAGAGATGGGGCTGCTCAGCTGCCCCATGTGGCTGGTGTTCTCCAGTTGGAGTGGCACGTAGAAATATGGCTGCCTGTTTGTTTGTAGCGTTATTCTGCTCTAAATAAATAACCAGTCGCCATCATTTAGATGCATTTTGGGTGACCATGGCACACGGGAACTCATCTCATCAAACCTAAGCCAGAAATATTTTCCCATTAAATTATATTATTGAAAACAATGCAGGAACAAGCATGGAATGGGGTGGGGGTGGAGGGGCCCTTTCTTGGCTTATGGGATATGTTCTGATTTTATGTCACCCTAGTGGTCAACAAATGTCACACCAAGAACAGATGAGCACTAAATGAATCTCTTCTTGTGATGATTATAACAAGACTGTAAAATGGAAAACAGTAAATATAACTCACCCTTATTAAGACTCTCTGGTATTTGTTTCCAGCTAGTGCTCCTAACAAGAGAGTAAACAATACTCGGTCTCTTGTGATTGCTAATTAAAATGCAATAAATTATGGAATCAATTTAAATTCTGGATCAGCTCTACAGTGGGTTCAATAAACCTCCTAAATTTTATTTTCCCCTCGGGGTCCTTTTTCATGAGGTGGGGGTGTGCATGTCCATGGCCTCTCTTTTGTTTGAGGTTTAATTGCCCTGGCAGCTTTTCTCAAGCAAGATGGCCCACTGCAGGGCAAATGTCAGTATCCTGACACGCGTTTTCCCTGCCTGAGTTACCTCGGGCAAGGCTAGGACAAGACTTGTAGTTTCTGCCCCAAGTTATTCAATGGCAGTGGCTTTGGCAGCACAGCTAGAACAACCACACAGCCTGTGTTTCCCACAGTCTTGTATGCGCCCAGCAAGAGGGATAAGGATGAGGTTCTAGCTTCATGTGGTTATTGTGTGAAGGCAGAGTGTTTGTCAGCAAGGCCCAGGAAGAAGCTAATGAAGCTCAAGGGGTAGGGGATTGTATCTTTATTTTGAGGTTATTCTGAGTCTACTGAACTCTACAAGAAAGAAAACTATTCTAACAAATATTCTCTGGGAAAAGCAAAGTTCCTTTGCCCAGGTGTGTCAGTGGCTCTTTCCAACTCTCAAGGAAGAACTTGCTGGAGTTTGCAGTGTGAACCCCAGACACGCCATAGGCAGTGCTGCCTGAGTGAGGACTTTGTAGGGCTTGCCGACCGTGTTCACATTGCGTCAGCTAGGGCAGCAAAAGGGTGGAGAGCAGCTTGAATATGTGAGAGTACGTGTGTGTTCCAGTCGGAGGACAGTCAAGCTAGCCTTGCCCTTGAGCCAAGCCCGAGACACAGTTCCAGGTAATACTGTGATTTAGGACAGAGCTGAAGCACAGCTTGGGTTCAAGCCGTGAAGAATACGCTTTCTTCCTTTCTGCCTTCTGCAGACAAGCAACACTAATAATTTTTTGCTACCTGAGAAAAAAATTCTTGACCATGAAAGACATGCTGTCCTCCCACCTGTTACCCAACCAGAATCCAGGAGAATTAACTTCCATCCCAGATCAATATGTGAAGGGTTCTTAACCCCACTCCCAGTGTGGCCCACCCAGCAAATACTTAATGGACACGTATTGGTTGTTTGTGGGTATCATACCTCATTTGTGCTGCTGTAAGAAAATATCATACTGTAGGTAATTTATAAAAAATAGAAATTTTTTTCCTTTGGTTCTAGAGGCTGGAGGTCCAAGACCAGAGTAGCGGTGAGTTTTGTATCTGCTGAAGGCTGCTTTCTACTTCCAAGATGGCACCTTGTTGCCACATCCTCCAGAGATGAAGAGTGCTACGTGCTTAGGTGGTGGGAGGGACTTGATTGAGCCTGAGACTTGATTGAGCCCTTTTATAAGGGCGCTAACCCCATTACAAAAGCCCCACTCACATGACTCAATCACCTTCCAAAGGCCACACTTCCTAACACTCTTGTCCTGGGGTCGAGTTCTGGAGGGGTCGAGTTCTGGAGGGGTCAGCAGCAAGGCAAAGGACATTCTCACCTTATAGATGGGTCCTTGGATCTCTTTAAAAGTCACTATTTTGTAGCGGAATAAGTATGGACTTTAGAGTAAGCATTGGGTTGAAGCCTTTGTCTCTTATCAACTGCATATTCTTGAGGAAGTTATTTTGCCTTGTGTAAAAAATGGAATTAATAATAACGTATAGTATTGCAGAGCATTTGTTAGTGAGGCCCGGCAGGAATCTAATGCCTCTTAAGGGGGGAATATATTTTTATTTGCTGGCTGTTCTGAACCCAGTAGACTACAAGAAATAAAACTATTATAGTGTTTAAGCAAGTTCTTGTATATAAAATGCCTAAAGTATCTACTTCTCACACAATAAATATTAGCTACAACAATTTAAAATTTGGTTTTGTCTATTCTGTTAACTTTCTTTTTATATCCATTTATCATTTTATATGTTTGAAAAATTCTTAAGTATAACCTGCTCCCGTGCCTATTGCCCTAGGATATTTCCATGAAAGCATTGCATGACAAGATATTCCCAATGGCTAGAGGGTGGTTGTTCATGTCTGAGGGAACACACACACATATACACACACAGAACACACATGTACACAGCACACACATGCACACAGCACACAGCACACATGGAGGCAGATGGATGACTTTCCAAAATGCCTCAAGCTTCATAATTGTTACCATAATTAAGAAGAAACATATCCAGATTAAGAAAACACTGACAGCGTCCATGGGCAGTGAATGATGGGAGATGTATACTTCCCCGGCTTGTTCAGAAAATGTTCTAAATAGCTCAGCAGAGGTGGGGTGTGGGCCCAAATGACAGCAGATCAGGGTGGCCAAATTCTTTTTTTTTTTTTTTTTTAAGGTGACCAAATTCTATGTGCTTGTGTTAGAAGAAAAAAACAGCTCAGAACCCAGCATCACTTGCTTTGGTCCAACTCTGCAGTAGTTGCTAACGAACATTTAATGGTGATTAGTCCCATTCTACCCTGAAATCTCTGTCAGGAAAACTGTTGGCAGAGCTGCAAACAGTAGCTTAAAAAGACTACATCTCTAGAAGAAATAGCCAGTCCAAGGAAAGGCTTTTTACACCCTGTCCTTCTAATTACGCTTGGATTTCCCATCTGACAGTGTCACATATAATGAGCCTTTTCTGTTCTTGCTCTTCTGGGACTGGGTAGTGAATCAAACGCCATCTTCCTGGTTCTGTTCGGCCAGGTACATGTTGTGTGCAGTACTGGAGAGTTCCTGGAGAGCCAGTGCTGTGTCTGTGGCCAGGAGGAGGATCCCAGAGCATATGGCCAGAAGGTAGAGCCCCTCTCCCCACCCTGCTGGGATTTGGGAGGGCACCACTGCCTCCAGACAGGAGGAGGCCCTCAGAAATATTGTTAGAGGCTAATTGCTTCAAAGGGCTAGAAGCAGGTGTAGGAGAATCCTTTTACCAGAGAAGGTGATCAGTCTTATAGATAATACAGGGGGCCTGGGGGGAGCTCACAAAGAAGAAAGGCAATTGACCTTTACTCTTTCTAAAAATTAAAAACAAAGAATGCAAACCATTGCCTTACAAAAGTCTGGCTTCACTGATAGGTCTGTAAGGGAGGATGTGAAAGAAAGGAAACAGAAATGAAGATATTGGGAAAACATGATGTTTATGAAAGATGAGCTTAGGTCAGACACACAGAGGGGAATGCTTTGAATCCTAAATGCATCTTTTAGGACTTAGACGACAAAGCACAGCATCCCCTCAAAGCAGAAAGAAGCTTTGTAAGCAGTGGCATTTCTACAACGGTGCGAGGGAAAGAGGAGCCCAGCTCAGGACAGAGGCTTGGGGAGCCCACGGTCAACTGGCCCAAGAGGAAAAGAGCCGAAGTAGGGGATGTGGTGAAAACCTGCGGTGCTCAGGGCCATGGCTGGAAAGAGGACAACAGGAAGCCAACTTCTGGAGGTGGAGGGAGGCTCCCTGCTACACATCCAATTGCACCCCATTGTATCCTCACCACCTTTGTGGGTCTGGGGCTCAGGAGGCCTCCTCAGGCCCTTTATCTTTTCTTGGCCTCTGTCCCTGAGAGAGGCATCACATTCAGAACCATTCCTCATTCCCTGGTCACTCATACACATTCAATCACATTTGTTGGGTTTCTGGCCCTATCTCCTTCCCTTCCACCTCTCCTGAAACTCTTGCATCCCTTGAACTCACTGTCAGTCATCAGCAGTACCCCCACATCTGCTAGCTCTCCTCTGAGGGTTCTGTTTGTCTTGTGTAATTTGCTCTTCTGAGCTTTGAGCTCCTGCAGCTTGGTATGGTGGTGGCCTTCTCCTTACCCCCAAACCCACTGACCTTTTTCCCCTTTCACTGTGCCTTAAACCCCCATCTTCTCCTTTTCCAGTATAAAATCTGAGGTCAGTGAAAATTACTCCAATATTTACATCTCAAGCTTGTACTCCTCACCTGAACCAGATACCCAAATGCATAGTTGGCATCTCCACTTGGACATCTACGAGGCTTTTCCGACATCAGTGGACCCAAAATAAGGCTTCTAATCCTTCCCATCTGCTCCTCCTGCACTCTCCTCTATTTTAGTAAACAGTGAATTTTTCTTCTAATTGGTCAGGTCAAGACCCTTGGTGTCAACTTTATCTCCTTTCTTTTCTCAGCTATAGCATAATCTATCAACTAATCTTGTTGGCTCATCCTTAAAAATACACCCTGGATTTGACCATCTGTCATCACACACCATTTGGCCATTCTCAGCATCTCCAGTCACAGGTTAGTGGTCCAGACCATCTCGTGCATGGATTCCAGAGTAATACCTTAATTGGTCTCCCTTGCTATCTTTCATCCTATTCATATGCAGCAGTCAGAGTGGCCTTGTTAAACAGACACATCAAGCCACCTTTCAGCTCCGAACGGATATCTTCCCACATCATTCAGGGGAAAAACCAAGCCCGACGAGCACCTACCTGGTCTGCTCCTCAGCCTCCTCCCATGGGCTCCTCTCTTCTGCACGCCAATCCAGTCACAGTGGCCTGATGACACTGTGAGTTTTTACCTTTGCGCTTGCCGTCACTGCTGCCTGGCACTTCCTCTCTGACCCTTTGGTCTCTTTGTCTCTTCTCAGAGAGGCTCGCCCTGGCCAACCTGTCTAAACACCACCCTCCATCTCCTCCCCGGCTTTACTTTTTCCTTTAACACTGCCGGACACACTATCTTTTACATACATATCTTTGTTGCATTTTATTCTATTTGTTATCTGTCCTTCCTCTTCAAGAAGGTAGAGAATTTTCTACCTATTGTTTCACTGCTGAGTCCCCGTGGCCCCCAGTACTGCTTGGCACAGTCGTGGAGTAAATGTCCCAGGCTGTGAGTGGGTCACCTGTGAAAGCTGAGGAAGGTGGAGCAGAAGTGTAGATGTGACAGAGCTGTGATGTGGAGGGTGACCACAGGAACCAGATCTGGGAGATCAGCATTAGGGTCACCATCGTCACCACGGCATCTGCCACACAGCCAGCCCTTGGCCGCCCCTCGAAAATATTTATGAATAAATGAACACACTTTCTTCGACTGGACAAACTGGGACAGGGATGAAGGCAAAGCAATCAGAATTATTGACTTGATAATCCTCTTACAACCCGAGGTTACTCCGAAATCTGTCACCTATGTTTCCCCTTGCTATACCACCTATTTCTTTACTGTATAAGTAAAAACATCGCACTTTCTGTGGCCAAATGCTGTGGCAAGTCCAGCACCTCCCCAGGCCCTCAGTAAGGCCCCGAAGCCTGGGTCCTCTGTCATGCCTGTCACTGGTGTCCTGGGAATGCTCTCATTTGACCTCTGTGCAAACAATCTTGCAGCTGTTTTCTCTCATCCTGCAGAGACCACAGCCCCTACCTGCTGGTGCACGGTAGTTTCCACAGCATGCATCTGAAACTGAAGGCTATCACGCGATACCACACATTCAAACATATAAGGCGACGATTCATTGTCCCTGTCTCCAAAATCCTCCCCACTTTCTCGCTGCCCTCCCCCCACGAGCCCCTTTCCCTCAGGCCCCACACGCCGCTGGGGCAAGTGTGGCCCAGGGCTCTAAGTCTCCCGGTTCTGGCAGAGTGGGAGGCCTTACTAGCAAAGTCAGAACACCAGGCTGGTCTCAGAAAGCTGTGTTCTATTTCAATTAACTATGTGTGATTTAGATTTTGAAAACATGGGGTTTATCTAAGTTAAGGAGTTTATGAACACAATTTCCTGCTTGCAAACAGTTACAAAATTGCTTTCTTCTCAAGCCAAATGTGTGGTGGAAAATTAAGCACAACAATTTACATGGGTCTCACCTTACCCAAGAGCTAATAATCCAGACCAGCAGCCCCAAACTCCAGCCTGTGGATTTAGGGGAGGAAATAAGAGACACTGGAGGAGCTGCTCCAGCTCTCTGCACATCCTAGGCAGTAGGGTAAGGAGAGGAGTTGCAGCCCCAAGGAAGTCTGTCTCCCACCTCACCCTGCTCACTCTCTTTTTAGGAATGAAGTTGCAAATAGCTGCTTGTCCCCGAGAGCAGGTTTTACTTTAGCAGAACTTACTGGCTCCCAGCAGGTCTCGGGAGAGTCACGAGCGCTTAGAGCAGCACGTGGGTGAAGCTGGCCTTGCTCATGGACACCGCCACCCGTTCTACAGAGGCAGTGGCTCTGAGTGTGGTCCCCGGGCCAGCAACATCAGCAGGAGCACTGCGTGGGAGCGTGTTAGACCTGGAAATTCTTGAGCGCCAACCAAGACCCCGCCTCAAAATAAAAAATAAAAAGGACTGGGGATATAGCTCAAGTGAAGCCCCTGGGTTTAATCTCCAGTACCACAAAATTAATTAATTATGTACTTAATTAATTATAATTTCGTTATCTAGAAGATTCACTTTTTATAGAAACAGCCCATTTATGGATAATGTTAAATGAATGAAGCTTTATTGCAATATTATTTTGTTTAAGAGGAGGATGGATTTTTTTTTTTGAAGAGTAGATTTAAAGTTAAATTCAAAACAGATAAATAGTGTGACCATTCATTTTATTTTACCCCACAATCCGAAGAGATGATGGAAGCCACACAAAGCATTTCTTCCACAGTGTGGGCCAGCAGCATCCTCCAGCAAGGGACATTACACTAAACCTTTTACCAAAGTCAAGCAAGTGTGAGCACCTTGTATTTTCTATGATTGCTTTAATAAACAATCTTCTCATCGTTTCTCTTAGTAACAAGGGAACAACCTATGGAAAATATTGCTTTACAATACACAGAATTGTGAGATGATAGGCAACATGCAAACTGGTGACTAATTGGTATTTGGACCTCTAGCCTATTTCTAACATGTCTATTAGTTCTGCCGCAAAGTGAGGTTGTGGAATTCCATATTGAAACACCAAAGGAATCAGCGGCAATCCCATTCTGAGCATGGAGGAAACAGTAATTATTCCTTTGAATTCTATTGTGTAAAATGGTTTCCTCCCCCCCATCCCTCCCCCAAATACAACAGGAGAATTATTTCCTAATAAAATTTCTACCAGGCCAGACAGTGTTGATAGGACATAATTTTTAATATGCAGTGGTCTGGAATCTGACAGATATAGGCAGAGTGGGGGCCCCTGTTTTAAAAAGCTGAATGTGGCTGACAGTAATATCACTGCTTCCTTATGTCTATTATAGTCAGTACAAGGTTAGACAAATACATTCCCACCAGCACAAAACAGCAACCTTCCAAAATATACGTCAGCGGTGTATTTACAGCCAAATCCAGAAGGAGCTTGTACTTCTTATGTTGCTCCCATTAATGAGACAAATGTCAGCATCCATAAGCTATTTTTTTGTTCCTGCTTATCAAATCTTTCAAAAAATTGATAACTAGTCTTTATAGATTGTGAAAGTCAGATATAACTCTGAATGTATTACTTTACGGGACCCCTTGGGGTAAACTTATCACCTGGAAACCATTTTACATGGGCGATTTGACTTTCATGTGGAGTATCATAATGCACCCTAGATAGAAATCTAAAATAAAATATCTGGACTACAACCTTCCTCTTGGTGGAATTTATGATTCCCTCAGTACAATAATTTTGAAAATTGTATCCCTTAAGCTACAAGACTTGATATATTATTAACTGCTTGAATTGAAGAAGATTTCCAATAGGCTTATGTGCTGTCTGGAGGCATGGATTAATTTCTGTGGAACTGCAAGCTTATCTCAAACTGTTTCCAGCAATCTAAACTTCCAGCTTCATCTTGTCCCTAGGACAGAGCAGAGTGCCCCTGTCATCTCTGGCGGCTCTGGGACGTGCTGCTTTTAGCGAAGTTCTTCCAGGGGACAATGGCGACTGATTGGCTAGGGAATTGGTTGAGTTCAGTCAGTCACACCCGGGAGAGACAGGCATCCACTTGGGGCTCTTATCTTTCTATTTCTCGTGGCCTTTTCTGGTTTTAATTTTCCTCCGGCTGAACTGACAGTGTTATGCAGAGGATGCTGGTAAAAATAGTCAGGAGGGCATTGTTTCCGTGAAGTCAGGCAGGAGCTTTGGTTTTGTTTTCATCTTTAAATTTGTTCGCATTTCAAGGGGCTGGTGCTACTAGAAGTTCTGGAAACCATCCTCCCATATCTTCTGCTTTTTGCAGCCCCTCTTCTTGTATCACAGATACCGCACCTTGAAAATCAGTAGCAACCAGGTATAAAGAACCACCTGACTATCTGAAGGTCGGAAGGGCCAGAAGCCCTGCAGCAGGGCTCAGAGACTCTTCCCCTTCGTGGCAACGCTGAGGTGGGAACATGTTCATTTGGGGATGCCCTTAATCTTGGCTCATAGCAGCACCTGTTTACGATAGAGGTGCTGTGAGCCAGGAGTGGGCTCACTACACAGCAGGGACAACTTCCAGACACGACATCTGGGGACATAAAAGTGCAGGGCCCAGGAGCACACTGCGGTAGAAAACAATGTGTCCTGTGTCCCCAGGGTATTAGGAGAATGTGGCACTATTCAGAATTAGTCGCTAAACAAGAATATTTGAAATTTTAAGCTCATAGGTGAAAGAAAGTTTCTCAAATTTCACAACAATCCTAAAAGTTGATGTTCAATTATCCATAGCAAGTTGTGCAGGCAAAATAAATTTTTCTAAACTGCCAATACCAAATTTATCAATGACATTAGAAGACAGGCTATGGAGGTAATCAATTATGGGGAGAAAATGTGGAAATTTGTCAGCCAGTTGATCCATAAACGTTTTGTGATTGTTTTGAAGTTTATAATTTGTGACTTTTTTCTCATCCTAAATATTCATTTTGTACTTAACTTTTGTTTTGCATTTTTTTGTGGTGCTGGGAACTGAACCCGAGGTCTCATGTAGCTAGGCAAGCAAGGGATCCACCACGGTGACATCCCCAGCTCTGTGCTTGATTTTGCATCAGTAATTTTGTTTTCATTGTTTTTAAAGAGAGCCTTCCATATTATACATGCTTCAGGCCTCACAGTTCCTGGATCCACCCCTGTATGGAATAAATCATCCTTCTCTAACCTGAGAATACCAAACACTGACTAATCTAATCACTGTTTGTCTATATAATTTGATAAATTATAGGGTTGAGCTTTTTAGAATTAATATTTAAAATCTTTATTAAACTTAACCATTATATGGATCACCATAAATCACTGTAAGAGAATATATTGACTATCTCATCAAATTGACATTGAGATCCTCTTTCCAAGTTAGCATAAGAGTTCTCTAAAGTTCTCTTTGAAATATAAATTGATGGTGTTTCTAAATTTTTCTCTTTCCTTGCTAGCTATTTAATTATTTATCAACCATCGTTAATTATCTCTTTTAAAAAGTGTGCATATGCCAAAGACTTCACACATCTAGTAAATGTTAAGGCACATGGTTTTTTTTTTTTTTTTTTTTTTTTTTTTTTT
>NW_004955423.1:3105487-3113147 GCF_000276665.1 Chinchilla lanigera | reverse complement strand
GGAGAACTGGCTGCCTGGGCGCAAGGCGCGGGGGGCTGGGGGAGCCTGCTCGGCCGGCTCCGAGGGCCTGCTCGCCCCGCCCGTCCCCCTAGCACATGGTTTTAAAATATGTTGAGAATTATTTACTTGAATTATTTAGTAAATAATTCAGTAATCAAATGTTCAATATCAATAGAACCTGTTACTTAGAAGAACACAGACATTGATTTTCTAAGAGAAAAATCTGAAGCTGTCACTTAAGCTAAGTGCTCATCACTTATGGGACACTTTCTCCCTGAGGGAGCAGTGGTCTGACTGGCAGGGTGAAGGTGGGGCTGTTGATTGCTCTGCCTTCTAGCAGCTCATACACAACCAGCAGTTTGTAAATATTCTGCTTGGTAGGTGAAGAAGAAGCCAGTAAGTGCTTTGTCTGAAGCACAGCCAGAAGTAGGGGCATATTTCAGGGGGAGCTCCTTCCTCCTCCGAGCAGCATGGAGCAGGATATAGACTTGTACTTGGAAGAAGTATAGAGACTCTGGGAGCTGGCTCTTGCCAACTGTGGACCTCAAGCCACAGGTCGTGGGGCTGGGAAAAAATAGTGGACACATACAAATTTGTGGAAATTTCTGGGCTACAGTGTTCTGCCCTAATCTTTGAGCCAAGCTGTTGGAAAACACCCTAGACTACGGAAACTGAAGTTTGCTTGGCCTTTCAAAAAAAGGTTGAGCCTGCAGTGGAGAGACTGAATCAGAGAACACTCTGTAGTCTCTTCCTCAGGAGACAACTGGGCACTTGGCCCTCTTTATTAGCTGTGAAGCAAACCAAGTTTGTAGCTGGTAACTTTGGCTTTCACAGAGCCTATGTATTTGTAGAGCATTTAGCTTATTGACCTAAATGTTCTCATCTTTAGGGAAAAAAAAGTAGTGTAATTAATTCACAATAAAAATCCTCCATTTCATAGAAGATAAAATTAATATAACCCAAGCAGAACTGAACATGTGATATGATGCAGTCATCAGCATGCAGCAGCCTTAAAAATTACAATATCTGACCTTAATATGTGCGAATCTATCAGGATTCCATTGTCGACATGTATATTTTTCAATATTCTCCTCTAAGCTGAAATCATGTCATTTATATGCAAATGGCCACGTCTTCAGCAGCTGCTGCTTCTCCGTTGAAACCGAGGGACTTATTTGCACTTAATAAAGCCTCATAAATAGGTTTTGCCTCTAAATGGGTGGGGGAACAAGAAACCCATCATAGCCTTTTACAGTTACAAGCTTCTTTTTGTTTTGAAAGTGAAAGTGCCACCTCTAACAGGACGGTTCTCAGTTGCCAAGAAACACAATTCCTCATCCAGCCCCTCTCCCCTTTCCCTCCTTAGGAAAAAAAAGGGCTTCCCCTTGACAGTGACTTCTCCCGGATGGCAGCGGTAGGTGTGGGACACTCTCTGGGTAGGGTGGGAACTTTTTGCAGAGTTCATTGCAAGGGGAGCTATTTTTTGAATACAGCCTCTTGCCTGGTGATAAGGGCAGTTGTGCAACTCTCCAGGTCCCCTCTGGCTGTCCTGTCTGAAAGCAGAAAGGAGAGGGAAACTTCTGGGCACGTGGAGAATTGCTCCTTTTAAGGGTTAGGAGCTTCCCTTTTAAAACACTGTATAGGGAAGGGATAGTATATGGGGACCGTTGGTGTACTCCAATTGCCCAAGCAACAGGAAGCTACCTTAATTCATGTAGTCATCATGTAATACTTCTCTTCCACTTTTCCTAAATGGTCATTCTTTTTCAACAGAATTGGATGGAAAAGGAAAGGATGACATACATTTGGTGTGCATATGACACACATTCTACCCATTTATACTAACCATGCTTCTGCTTTGGGATCTTACCATTTAAGTCCATTTAGGATTTATTTTTAAAAAGAAGGAAACTATTAGAAGATAATGGTTTCCTGCTTTAGATGCAAACCTGAAGCACTTGTGAAAAGTAAATAATGACAGGAGCATGGTCATTTATTTTTAAAGCACTGACTGCTGATTTGGTAATAATGACCTATTATCTATGTCAAGGTAATGCACTGTTTCTGGAGCTTCATTTCTGGTGTGTGGGCAACTGACACAGCAGAGATGAGTATGCTGTTTGAGAAATGTGCACAGTCATCGAAGACATTGGTTGACACGAAACTGTCATCGGCTTGGAAAGAGACAACACCCCTACCATGTCAGACTGTAATAGGTGCTTACAGTTTGCTTATGACTGCAGAACATACAGGGACAGCGTTCATCTAGGAAATTGAAAACACGTACTCCCACACCTCAAAATCCAGATGGCAGGAACACAGTTCCGTCATAGAAGATTTAGAAAGGAGTGACATCTGGCTCTACATGTTGGAACTCTTGGGCTCTAGTCTCATCTCTGAGCCTCAATTTTTCTAATTGTGAAAACAGAGATCATATTTTTTCTAGGTCACAGTGGATGTCAAAAATGTAAATGATACAAAATACAAAGCACGTCACAATAATAGATTCTATCCTTTTGTATAAAGTTCCCCTCACTATATTTAAGATATTATATTAGTTTCCTTTTCAAAAGAATTTTTGGCAGGATACACAGAACATAAAATTTACCATCTTAACCACTTTTAAGATCTATGTCATTAAATGTTCACAGTAATGCAGCCACTATCATCATCCATCTCCGGAGCCCTTTTTGGATTGCAAAACCAAAACTTTGCATTTATTTTTATTTTTTTCTCACAAGATATAAATAAGTCTTGTTGCATGTGTCAGTGAAACATTAGATTATTTTCCAGTTTATGTGAATGATCTGCAAAAATGTTCACTGGTAGCAAGAACACTGGGAGATTTTTTTTTTCTAAACTGATTTTTTTCTTCTTTTTTTAGAAGTAAAGAATGAAAACACATTCAGAGACAGACAACCATTTACAAAGTAGCACAAGAATAGTACAAGCAATACTGAATTACAGACAAGGTGACAGGGAATTAACAATGGTTGTTATATTACATATTGATAACTTCAAAGTGGTTACTCAGGAAAACAAATATAGACATGCAAAATTGATCAAAGTAGTTAACCGATCCTTTCAATAAAGGGACTTTGCATTTATTAAAAAAAAAACAAAACTCCTCATTTTCCCCTTCTCCTTCCCAACCACCATTCTATTTTTTTTTTTTTTTATTTTAAGGATAAAAGGAGGGAAACATTAACAGACATACAACATTTTACAACATATCACAAGCACAATACAGACAATACAGAGTTCCAAACAAAGTGGTAGGGAATTAACAATGGTGGTTGTATTACATATTGATATCTTCAAAGTGGCTTCTCATGAAAACAGATATAGACATGCAATACTGGTCAACCAAAGACTCATTGACAGTTTCTTTCAGCATAGAAACAGCAGATAGAAGAACAACCATGTTATCTATCCTGTATATACATACATACAAAATTTTTCCTTCTTTCCCTTCTCTTTTCCCACATCCCAGAACACCATTCTATTTTGTCTTTACGAATCTGACTGCTCTAAGTAGCACATAAGAGTGGAGTCACGTAGTACTTGTTCTTTTGTGACTAGCATTTTACTCTTACAATATCAGTCTTAGACTGGAGAAAAAGAACAGTTAGAAAGCTTAAAAATGTACCTGTGCTCAAGCTTCAGCTGCAGAGATTCTAATTCAGTTGGACTTGATCAGCCACAGGTGTACATATTTTTAAAATTCCCCAGGTGATCCTGACTCCAGGTTGTCAAATTTCTGCTGCACTGTAGCCATTCCATTTCAATTATGAAATGTTAGTCCGTGCAAAGCAGTGATTTGAGTGTCATCATCATTGAGAGTTTAGAAATTCATAGTCTCAGGCTCCATCCCAGATTTACTGTATCAGAATCTGCATTTTAAAGAGATACTCAAGTAATATATATGGGCATTAACATGTGAGAGAGGCTCATCTAGGAAGATGGAGAATAAAGTTCATCAGTCACACAGAGTACCTTCTCAAATGTGCGCACACTAATGTGAGCTCATCTTCCTTTGAAAGTGACCTTATGGTCTCTGTCTGCATGTACCCCCAAACCTCATGCAGTCATGGGCGGGCTTTCAGAGTTTGTGATTGATCCATGGTCCAATGCTGGGATTATGGGTGTGAGTGCTACACCTCCCCTGGGGCAGATAGTTTGCATGTGTAAGGGAGAGAAAGAGGCTGCTTGCCACCACTCCTCCCTTTTGCTCTTGCTGTTTTTGCTGTCTTCCACCGCCATGAACTGTTGCCCTCTGCCATGTGACAGTCTGCCTTGGAGCCAGCCAACTATGGACTGAAACCTCCACAAACTGTAAGCTAAATAAACCTTTCCTTCCTTAATTTTGGGCGTCAGGTATTTTGTCTCAGCAATGAGAGAAAAGGAACCGAGACAGGAAGCATCAGGGAAAGATGAAGTTAATCTTAACCCTATCACAAGTGGATGGCAGCCAGAGTCAACCGCACAGGGATTGGAGGTGAGTTTTGGCAGCCATGACTACCCCTTCCCTCTGGTCATCACCGCTGCTGCTACTGCGGTGAGTCCCTGCTCGATCCACCCCTACATCAAGCTACAGATGGGGCACAAATAGGCCCACTTGCCCAACCTCGGTCCACGATTCCCAACAGTGATATCATGAACTATGGCTGGGTGGCTTACCACCTTCAGCCTTGGCCCCTCCACACCTCTGATCAGCAACGTGGAAGGTCCTGCTTCTGACCTTTTGACCTTGCTTTAGGATGCTTGTTTTCCCTCAGCACCATCACCATGAGACTCTGCTGAACCACCTCTTAGATCTGTGGGCCATGCCTTGGCTGTAGGACAAAGAACACACCGGGCTCTAATGAATGATTGATCCTAGAATCTTTACATTCACTGAGTCCAGATGTCCTTATAAAGTGGAATCCCTGCAAAAGCAATTCTCTCCTGTGGTTGTCTTCTGTGTGCTATGACGTCTCTAGGGATGGAAACAAAGTCAAAAGGTTGACCTAAATTGGTCTTGCTTACTCTAGAATGAAACTCTTTCCCCCTTCTCTTCCCCCCTCTTTCTTTCTTTCTTTTCTTTCTTTCTTTCTTTCTTCCTTCCTTTCTTCCTTCCTTTCTTTCTTTCTTTCTTTCTTTCTTTCTTTCTTTCTTTCTTTCTTTCTTTCTTTCTTTCTTTCTTTTTCTTTCTTTCTTTCTTTCTTTCTTTCTTTCTTTCTTTCTTTCTCTTTCTTTCTTTCTTTCTTTCTTTCTTTCTTTCTTTCTTTCTTTCCTTCCTTTTTCTTTCTTTCTTTCTTTCTTTCTTTCTTTCTTTCTTTCTTCTTTCTTCTTTCTTTCTCTTTCTTTCTTTCTTTCTTTCTTTCTTTCTTTCTTTCTTCTTTCTTTTTCTTTCTTTCTTTCTTTTTCTTTCTTTCTTTCTTTCTTTCTCTTAATAGAAGCTGGCAAGATAGCAACCTACTCTCTGCTGATAGAGTTTGGTTCTAGGCTAAATGAAATAAAGGACCAAACTCTTTTGTAGGAAAATATTAGCATGCGAGATTTGATCTGTTGTTTCAGCCATTTGAGAATATTTTGAAACCTAATTAGTAATTCAACAACCTTTCATTGACCACCACATTGCAGATGTCAGCAGAATAACGAATAGAGAAAATGTTGAATAATTTAAGGTTGAAGGACCACCATCTAAGTTTCTCCTCCTAGAATCCTTTTAGATTTAGAACATTTCTTAACTAGCACTGCTTGGATTATTCAACAAGTTAAAGATTCTCCAACATGTGGCAACCATCTCACAGTTCTTTCACAAGGGCATCATGAGATTCTTGGTTATGTCAAAATACCAGTACCGTCTATGATGTTCCTTTGATTTCCAGTATAGTATAGTTCTGTAAGAAAAAAAGAAAATGGCCTAGGTTGCTATGATTTATTCTTACTGAACCCATGTTATTTCTAGAGATCACTATTTAGTTTGGGAACTGGTAAAATTATCTTTAAAATCATTTGTTCTAGTTTAATTGCATACTTCTTTACAATACTTATTCTTTTTCTTAAAGATTGTTGACTCCCGCCATTTCAACTATTTATTCTATGAAATAATAATGATAAAATGAATAAATACCGTTACGTGCCAGATGCCTTACATTCAGCTATTACCTGAGCTCTGTGAGGTATGTGTTTTTGTCCCAATTTTACAGGTGAAGATACCAAAATTTAGAGGTGTTTAGTAACTTGCCAGGAGAATGCAATAGGCCCTAGGTCTGACTCTAAAGCCTATTTTCCCAATCAGTAAGTTACCTTCTTTGGAATACAGTGGTTCAAATGTGGTTTTTGAATAATTCTGGCTTTTAATTTCTTCTAATAGCCATTAGTCCCACCCTTTCCAGTTAACCCTTGTGAGTTGTCTCCTTGCCTAGAAAAAAATTTTTGCTTTTCACAAAGATGGTGGTAGGAAAGCAGGAGAGGAAGAGTTCTGGTTCTTCAGTTCTGTTGCATTAACTTAGCATCATTATTTTCAAGTTGGGGCCTTTTTCTTCCCAAGTCTTTATAATGAAGTTCTTTTCTTTTGCATCTTTATCTCATTCTGAGCAGTAGATTTCTTCTTCAGTGTGCTTTCCTGAGTTAGCCTGAGAACTTAGGTGTGTGTCTTCCTGTCTACCTGGTATCTATGCTCATCAGAAAGCTGCTATCCAGTCTAACTGGTCTTGCTAGATTCCTCGCACTTTCCTTCCTCAGTGAGACCATTGTGATGGTCAGAGTCAAAATGTGAAAAATAGCTATTTCCGTTATTTGCCTTATCTCCAATGAAGTCACCATTAAGACATCAGTTAGCAAGCTTTTCCAGTGGACCCAGAAGAACTAGAGGACTTCACAGAGACCCAAGTATGCACTGCACAGTCTGCCCATTCTCTGTTGATGGCGAAGGACTCTGCTTGGTGTATGTAATGTTTGTTTCTTTCAGAAAACTCTTCCTGCATTCTCAGGAATTTTCTGGGGTAGCACACATAGAACATCAAGAAAACAAACCTGCCAGGACTGCCATACAGAAATCTTTCCTAGTTATTGGGTTTTTC
This sequence comes from Chinchilla lanigera, assembly GCF_000276665.1. NCBI lineage: Eukaryota > Metazoa > Chordata > Mammalia > Rodentia > Chinchillidae > Chinchilla > Chinchilla lanigera. Next base: position 3,106,077 of record NW_004955423.1, on the reverse strand, counting down.
TATGAAGAAGGGAAGTGGCATGGAATGAGTCAAACCTACAGTGAGTTTGCTGTGGGTGACAGTGGAGATGGTGCCGTGTTGCTCCATTTTGGATCTGGAACATCTCCCAAAGATCCATGTGGAAAAGGTGTGGTCCTCAGCTCAGTGCTATTGGGAGGTGGTGGAAATTCTGAGACGGGGGACCTAGTGGGAGGTCTTAGGTCACTGAGTGCATCCCTTACAAGGGACTGTGGGATGCTGGGCTCTTCCTCTCTATTTGCTTCCTGACCACCATGGAGTGAGCTGTTTGCTCCATCATGTGCTCCCCTCTATGATGTGCTGCCCCAGCACAGGTCCAAAAGCAATAGGGCCTACTGTTCATCCACTGAAACCTCTGAACTGTGAGTCAATATAAACCTTTCCTTGTTTTAAGATTATAAAGTATTCCTTTTACAATGATGGGAAAGCTAATACATGTCCTTAGTTTTAATTTGAAAATAGAGACACATAAGAGATAATGGGGGGGCTGGGGATTTAGCTCAGCGGCAAAAGCGCCTGCCTGGCAAGCGCAAGGTCGTGAGTTCGGTTCCCGGTACCGGAGAAAAACCAAA
>NW_004955423.1:3082537-3105387 GCF_000276665.1 Chinchilla lanigera | reverse complement strand
AAAAAAAAAAAAAAAAGAGATAATGGGATGGCACATATGTGTTCCTTACTGTGATGTAAGTGCTCTTCAGCACAGATAGTAGCTGTTAACATTGTTACTACTGAATTCCTTGGCCCCATGTGAGATTTTGATCAGCTGCCTGAAGTCCCTTGCTACCATAGCCTATTTACACACGAGAGAGTATCTAAAGCTTGTGACTGCCACACAAGACACTTAACTACCTTCAAAAGGATTTGTGAACATTCTTCTCAACCTTCCAGTGATTCAGTCTCATGTGAGTACAGAACAGAGGCCAAATTTATAAAAAAGCATGTTTTGAGCTTTAAAAACCTGGGAAAAGGGAATTAGAGCATGAAAGGAATAGTTCTTCCCATACTTAGGAACTTTCACTATTTCTTTAAAAAACTGAAGATTAATAGGAGCAAAGTGAGCTTGTGATAAATAAAAGGCAAAGTGAGATTTTTCTGCCAGTTTGTAGTAACAGTTCCATCTTGGATTACAGACATGGCTTTGGAAAGTCAGTTCAATCCAACTAATATGACGTGAATGTATCCCTGTGTCATCAGTCTAAAGGTAGGTGCTGTTATAACAGATTAATTACAACAATTTAGCAGCTTGAAATAAGACAAACTCACTATCTTACAATACAGATGTATTTTGTTACAGTTTTGAAGGTCAGAAGTAAAAAAATTAGTGTCCCTGAGCTAAGGTTAAGTTGCTTGATTTTGAAATTCTAGGCTGTGCCCCCTCCTTGATGTGTGGCTCTTCCTCCTTTTTGAGTTTGCAAATAACCCCATCTCTTTTCTCTGTCTCAGTGTATCTCTTTCTGTCTGTGTCTCTGTCTCTGTGTCTCTGCCTCTCTCTCTCTTTCTAACTTTAGCTTCCACCATCACATCTTCTATGATTCTACTCCTGTGCCTCCTTCCTCCACCGATAAGGAGTACCCTGTGATCCCTGGCCCTTCCCTGTAATCCAGGACAATCTCCTCATCCCAAGATCCATAAGTTTACAGGGGCAGAGCCCCTTTTGCCATGGAAGGTAGCATAGTTATGAACTTCGAGGATTAGAACGTGGACATCTTTGGCAGCCATTATTCTGTCTACCATAGTGTGGATTGTACATTCTCCCCATTGACAGAGGACCCAGATATTATTAGTCCCAGTTTACATGTTGCAGTCAAGACTTCTAATGGGACAAGTTAGCATTCAAAGAAGCTGAAGTTAATCAGATAAAAAGCAGGTATCAGCATGTACTTTATCACACCACCAAGAGAATCAAAATAGTATGGTAGTAAATCTGACTGCTTGTCATGTTGAATTCTTCTTTCAGTGGTATGTTATCAGAGAGAGGGGTAATATTGTTATAATGTAATTTATATAGTGCATTCCCCTGAGTGATGAACAGATTATTCCTTAGTATCCTTAGAGAATTAGTCTTTCTATCTCTTTTTATCCTAGATCAGCTACTCCAGCAATATAATATTCAGCAATATAATATCTATATGCAAAAAATAAACCAGACTCACTAAATTTAAAGATGTTCACTTAAATTCCTTTTGGAGTCTCTTTTTTCTTCCTTTTTTTTGGTCATTTGTAAATGCTTTCTTTGGGCACTGTTGAGCCATTGACCTGCATTAGATTAATTAGGTCAATTAGCTTTTTACAGTAATTACCACTCAAATGGCTTTGACTCATATCCTTTAAATAAAGATGTGCCTGGTAAAGAGATTATCAACTTTAATTCATGTAATAACCTCAAGAAAACTTGCATCTAGCAGTGCTTCCTGTAATGTGGTTTTAGCTGTAGTAATGATACTGAGCAGATAAAATTCAAGAACTTTGCCTTGATGAGTTGATTGCTCACATTCATTCCTTGTTAAAAGCCACATGGGTAGTTTCCATTCAGCGTCTGTTGGAGTCTATGACCGTACAACCCTGAACGCGCCTGATCTCGTCAGAGTCTGATGGTAACCCCAAATGCAGAGCCTAATTCAGGAGAACGCCCTCCTTTTTCTGTAACCTGTCAGCATCCATTCCCACACTCTCAGTTCACACTGGCCTCAGCACCTAACCTCAGACTACCGCCAACCCTCAGGAGGGCTATTTGAAAGTTTTAGCTATCTGTTTCTCTCTTTCAGCGACACTGTCTTGTCAGTTCACACTGGGGAAGTTCACTTGAGATTCGGGCAGCCTGAAGAAGAGATGCAGAGTGGTGAGCTGCCAGGTTAAACATCTTTTATTTAGCTGCTTAATGGATCATCTGTTCAGCTGCGCTTGCGGCCCCCAGTCACTGTATACTCGCAGCAGTCCTCACCCCCTAGCCAGCCCTTCTCACAACAGTCCTCGACTGCGTCATCTCTCTTCACCCTCCTCTCCATTTACTTCTACACCAAAATACGCAATAGGGGCCTCCGACCACTAGCAACCTCGGTTATATAAGTCACTTACTCCAGTTTGCATTGATGTTGGTTATATCAGTTATTTACACTGAGACCAACGAGGTGTGCTTACACCAATATCATGCTGACTGGGACTTAATGTCCACCGGAAATCACCCCCACACACAGCCTGAACCAAAATGTAGCCATTTCAGGCTTTATTTTTCCTTACATTCATCCTTCATTTTATCTTAATAATGATAATGGGTACCACTTAACAAGTATTTGCTAGGGTCTAAGCATTTCACATTCATTATTCCTAATTGCTATCTTGAGCTAACCCACTAATAAATGTTTTTTGAAATATTTGCCCTGGATACTAGAGATACAGCCAAATAGATATCCACATCCCCATGTCATAGTTGAGGAAAGTGGGAGGAATTACGTGACTATTCCAAGGCCCTGTGGTACATGAGTATCGACCAAGTGCAGATCTGACTGGCGCAGCAGTTCGGCTCACCCCAGCCACTGCACCATTCCAGCTAGGGCACTGGAACTGCTGTCTGATTTGGTTGGGTGTTTGAACATCCATTCAGCTCTTTAGCTTAGGGCAGAAGGTTACCAACAGAGTCAGAATTAACACACACTTTAGGAATAAGGTTGAAGAATAGAAAATGCATAATTACTCAGAACACAGCTTCTACTATTAGTAATTAAAAGCTTTAATTTTTTTAAAGCAACTTTAGGATTTTGATGTACTTACAAAACATACAGCAAAAGGAGTGATGCATTCCAAAGTGAATGCATTGAAATAGAACGGGTCACAATTCGGGGTGCATCCCGCCTGCTTTCTCTCAGTCTCTGATGTGTACATCAGATGAAGGCAACACTAAATCGTCAGTTGTGCACTGGCATTAACATGTTTCATAGGCTTTCATCCCACATAAAACTGAAGAGAAAGGACTCAGTAGATTTACTTGACAGCTGAGAGCTGGACATTTGCATTGGCCCGGGGTATGGAGGTAATTTTGCTTTCCTTTATTGAGTTTTCTGTACAAGCATTTTAGGTTTGTGAAACCTTGTAGGAACCAAAGTTTCAGATTGGGAATGTAAAGATGATGAATATCTGGAGAGCAATTTGACAATTTGTTTTGAAAATTTCAAGGTGCATTTTGAACAGAAGGTGAAATAGGTAAAGTTATATCTATAAGAGTGCTTATTACAACTGGGTGTGGTGGCTCACACTTGTAATCCCAGCACTAGGGAGGTTGAGGTAAGAGGATCACTGCCAGTTCAGGGCCAGCCTGGGTTACATAGTGAATTCAAGACTGGCCTGAACTACACAGTGAGACCCTGTCTCAAAACAAAAAATAAAACAAAACTATGCTCGTAATAACATTGGTTATAACAAAAAACTGAAAATAACCTGAATATATATCAGTAGTCATTAAATAAATTATACACATTCATGAAGGTATGGCACAAAAATGATTGTGTATATAAATACATTTATATTACATTATTAAAGATTTCTAAAAGGTTGTAAGTCCCGCTTTAGAAAGGTTGTGCGTGTGTGTGTGTGTGTGTGTGTAAGTGTGTATGTCACGACTCGTAAGTGCCAAAACATGTTAACTGTGATTATCACCAAAGAGCAGGACTGAGGATGATTCTAACTTCTTTGTAAATTTCTGTATTATCTGAAAATTCTTCTCTTGTTCTCTTTTATTCCCATTTCCCAGTTGATCACCCGGCCCCCATCACCTCCTGTGCAAACACATACACACTGACAGCTATTCTAACGTGTTTTATGTAAATCTCGTAGTTTATATGATATTTCAGATGTAATTTTAACTGGTTTTATTTCTCTAGAGAACCCTTAGTAATATACTTACAAAATATATTTTATGTTTTTTGTATAGGCATTTCAAATTTACTTAGTGTAATAGTCTCTTTCCTACTTTTTCTACCTAGTTTTATGTTTTTAGATCTATATCCTTATGTGTACATCTAGTGTATTGTACAGAACTGTTAAAGTTTTTTTTCATGGTAGAGACATGTAAACTGTGAGAATAAGCACTTGCTGCTTTCATAACCAGAAAAAAATTCATTGAAGGCATTTTAAGTGTAAAGAAAGAAGAGAAATAAAATAACCTTTCTTCTAATACAAGAGCATACATAAAGTTATAAATTTTTATACATAATTTTGTTAATGGAATTATCCAAACGGAAAAATATCCACTCTGGACATTCTGCTTTACTAAGAACCTCTACATTAATAAAGTGTTTAGATGCATGAAACTTTTGTAAATGTAGAAAATTCACAGAGAAAAGTGAATATTTCTTACCTAAACTCTAAAATGCTTGACTTATTTTAGGAGACAAAAATTTCACAAGACAAAGTTATTTTGAAAGTAGAAAGTAGTGATATGAACTTATTACTATGTGTTCTCACTATATATTAAAAATGAAATTAATATCATTTAAAATAAAAGAAATATGATATTGAAATGCAAACAGAAATTAAGGAAAATCCCAAAAGAATAGGAAACAGTTGATGGACAGCACAAGAAAATGAAAAGACAGGAAGCAATAAAGCCTGTTGGGAAAAACTGAGAATTTATATATTGAAAGTTCATAATTTTTAACATAAAAATCTAATAATAACTGCTAATCCCTTTCCTTTCTTTAAACTTTAATTTAAGGATTAAAAATAGAACTTCAAGAGTAACTTTATTCAGTCACAGCTTTCATAAGATAGCTGCCTACCCTCAGTAAAGATTTACGTTTGACTTTCAAGTTTTTCTTCAAAACAATATCATATTCCTAGATAGGAAGAGGTGTAAAAAAATCACATATAACTATATGTTAGAAGGAAAAATGGCAAGTTGAGAGTCGTATTTCAAAGCAGGTATTACTGCGGTACTATGATTTCAGGAAAGGTTACAAAGAACTGTGTTTCTTCTCTTTCCTATTAGGTCAGACTTCTCTGACAAGAGCAGAGAAGCGTTAGGGCACAACGCTAGCAGACAACACGAAGGAACCTTACTATTTTGTTGAAAATAGAGGTTTCTTTCCTCCCTCCACTGTCCGGAATCTTTGGCCTCAGCATGAAGTCACTGACCTAAGAAAGACAGACATGCAGACTTCAGGGGCCTAGAGGCAGGTCAGAAAAACAATTGCAGTACAGAAGTTTAAATGTGAAAGTGAAAAACCAAAATAATCCTCTGAGGGTTCAGGGTCGACTGGAAGAATGGCCCTGATATTGATAGATAGCTTCCATGGGGAGCGGCCCGGCACAGTGACCAGGAGAAGGAAGTCATAGGCATTCTGCTGCTTGGAAAACTGGAGTTAAACTAGAAACCCAAACTGTAGGGTACGTCTTGGCTGTGACACATCTTGAATTTGTCTTAGGTTCTCCAGCTAAGAGCCTTTAAAGATCAGAGGGACAGCAGAATACCATACTTGTTTTGCCAAAAATTTTTAAATCCTGAAAGTTCAAACTTTACAACTTTTGACAACTTATTTAGCCTCCTTGAATATGGACTATATGCATCTTAAGGGAATTCACCTCATATGATTATTGAAAAAATTAATTTAAATAAGTCTTCTACAGGGTTCAGGGTTAGTTATGGCACATAGCACATATTCACTAAGTGTTAACTGGGGCTGGCAGGGTTTGTAGGGAAGAAAGGAGGCCGTATGTACCATTTGGGCATCTTTTTGCCTGAAGTTCAGAGCTGAATTTTTATCCCAATTGAGTTATCATGTTGTAATAGTTTTGATAGATCATATTCAATGTGAAGAAGACATTATTTGCCACTAATATTAAAAAATGAGACTCCTTGTAGATCACTACTAATATTACAGTATAAATCTTAGTCCATAAACTTAAGTATATAAAAAATGTTAAGTTTTAAGTTCTATTTCAAATTTTCCTGCCAGTGGGTGTTAGCAAACAATCTTGGTTCACTCAAGCCTCCCTGCTTATGTTGGTCATAATCTCAAACACTCAATTCTGACAGATTAAAATCCCAAATATTGACATATTGAAATTCTCTTGGGGAATTTCCTTGGAGGGAGAAAGCCTAATTCTAGGAAAAGAATTAGATATACAACAATGACAAAACATTAGTTTAAAAGTATATCATTTGAGCTGGGTGTGGTGATGCACACGTATAATCCCAGCACTGGCTGAGGCAGGAGGACTGCCATAAGTTCAAAGCAAACAGGGCTACATTGTGAGATTAAGGGTGGCTTGAACTACATAGTGAGAACCCTTTTTTTTTGGTCTAAGCTTATATTTTACAAGCATTTCTTCAAGCTGGATAGAGCTGCATTTACCTGAAAAGGCTAATGAAAGGTGTTGCTCTTTCATCACCAACAGAGCTTCTGTTGATCTGTGGTCGGTGCAGGAATGGATTTTTGCAGATCCAAAGCGACACAGAAGCATGGCACTAAAGATGAGAGGGTTTAATAGAGAACGCTGCTGTCGGTGTACACTGAATCATTAAAGAACTTCAAAAAGAGCAGCATCGTGTACAAAATGAGTGTAAATGTATTCTTCGAGGACAGCCATGTCCTAAAAGAAAAAGGAGCTATTTGCTGTAATGCAATACTTCAAAATATAGTAGATTATGGAAGCAGCTCTTAAAGTTGTCCCCTATACAACAGTCTATCATCTACCCTGGCAGTGCACTTTTTTACGTATTAAATATTCTTTTTAGATTTTTTTGGTTTATTTTCTTTTTAAAAGTTTTCCCCCACTTTGTGGGTTCATGTGGTGTGTGTGTGTGTGTGTGTGTGTGTGTGTGTGTGTGTGTGTGCTATGGGGATTGAACCCAGGCCTTTGCTCTGAGCCCACCCCCCTTTTTCATTTTTTATTTAGAGACAAGTTCTCACTAAGCCCTTAAATTGCTCAGGTGGATTTGAACTTGTGATCTTCCTGCCTGAACCTACCAGACAGCTAGGTTTACACCTGTCTCCTGCCATTTAAAATCAACAATATTAGTTTTTACAATTTGCTATGCTATCATTTCATTTTTGCATCACTTCTAATACCATAGGTATAAATTGTGTAAACACTTTTAAAGTTCTAATTCATTTCATGTATTTTTTTCAAGTTTGACTCCAAAAAAGTGCATGATCTCAATGTTGACTTTGTGTATGTAAGCATTGTGTATGTAAACATGTCAAAGCTTTCTCAGTAAATGAAGAGATGTTCTTTTTGTGCATCTGCATTTGTAAAAGATAAAATTTCTCCAGATATTGACTCTTTGGATGTCTGCATATGTGGTGTTAGACCCTTGGCAGTTATTATCAATCTTATCAAAAGACTTGTGTTGTCTGTCATGGAATTTCAGATGATTGGCTATAAAGCTGGGTGTACATGATTACCAACCATAGTAATATTGTAGCAGAAAATGCTCCTGCAAGCCAGTATACTTCAGTTTGTTAGTTCCCCAGGTAACAGTTCCAGTTATAGTTCCTGTTACTTTTGTTTCTTAGAAACAGCTGGTCACAATGATGCATATTGTAAGAACCGACCAAAGCCAAGTGCTCTGCCTTTGTACTTCCGCTTGTGGGCCCCACAAAAACTTCCATCCCTGAGCCTCCAGTGTGTGATATTTTGGGAATGATCCTGATCAGTGCCTATTGACCTGAAATAAATCTGCCTCCAAATCCTGGGTGTTGTTTCAGTGTTTCTGCTTGCTGTTGCAATATGTGTTTATACATTTCACTTTTCTGACCAATGTCTTTATAAATATAGCTTATCTGTTCCTAACTTTTACACCTGTGCAACTGTCATTAGTGTACCTGAATGTTGATGCTTGCAAAACTATGTATGTTATTATTGTCTATTTTATTACATATAGTTGCCTCAGAATTGTTCCATCATACTTTTATGTTTCTCAAATAAATGTTTCTCAAATAAATGTAAATAAATGACAACGAATTTCAAATTTTTTTCAGACTTAAATTTTTGGGATTTTGATCTTTCTGGATTTTAGAATTTAGAGATTTTGATCATTTGGATTTCAACATTTGGGATTATAGCACTAAGGATTGCATCTTTGAGATTATGGCCCAAACTGGCCTTCACCTGGAATTACGTGTATATCTTACATGTACACTGGGATCACATGTATATCTTAGAGGGGTCGTCATCTGTTTTACTTGCTATCGTCTGGCTATGCCTGCTGTGAGGCACACACTCTAGACGTGGTTGCCAGTCCCCAGAGTTTATAGCTGCGTCCTCCTTGTGCTGGACCCTGGTTCATGTGATTTTGGGGAGAGTGAGAAAATGAATGGGACACTAAATGGCCCACCCCAATCCTCTAAAGCTTCTAGCTCATGACAAACGGTTCTGCTGCTCTTACACTAAAGGACAAAGGCACTCTATGAACCTGTTTCAGTCCCCTTTTTAAGTCTAACATATCATATTCAGCCCCTACTATATTGTTTCTGTGTCATTAGCACAGGGTGAATCTTGGAGTTTGCCATCTTTCCAGATTAAATGGAAAAAGTAACATTCCTTCTGTTCCTGGATCTTCAAAATTATGGAGAGGGAACTGTTCTATTATACCCTATAAACCTATCATCCACCCTAGTAAATCGAAGAGAATGCTGAACACAGGTCCTTCTTAGGTACCCAGCATTTAAGCACTGTCTTTTCCCTCTGATTTCTTTCCTTTTTCACAAGTCTAGAGAATCTTTAGTCTTAAGGAAAAACTGTCCTTGACCCACCAGATATTTTTGAACTCTTTTGTCTCAAATCTGGAGCTTGGCTTTTGAAATTTAAAAATAAATATTTGATAATTCGTGATTGAGGAATGTCTACTTCGTAGGTTAGCTGCCTCAACAGAGAATGCCACAGGAAAAAAAAAAAAAACAAAAATAAAACCATCAACAATACTGACGAATACAGCGAAGTACACCAAAGTGGGAAGAAATCTCTGTTCTCCCCATCTCATATTAACACTGCATTTTAAATACATGTAAGTACTTACTTTTCATACTGAGTAGTCTTCCAACTTAAAATATTTTCCTAGTTAAAAACATGAATTACTTTATGTGCTATTAAAAAGTGCCTGATTTTATCTTTTCAGCTCAATTACATCTACAATGAATTAGTAGAATTCTATGAATTACATATAGAATTACACAGTAGATGAATTACATCTACTCTGTCCATATATGGCTTGTATCTAGATGTCTCCCCAAAGCCTCGTGCAGTCATAGGTGAGGTTTTTTCAGGGGTGGTTGGATCTAGAGTGTGTGATGCTGGGATTAAGGGTGTATGATTACTAAACCAGTCCACTGATTGATTTGGTACCCAGTAGCCTAGATACAGTATAAAAGGGGCAGAAAGAAGCTGCTAAGGTCCCTTGCTTGCTTTGCTACCTTCTTCTGCTTACCATGAACTGTTTCTTCTCTGTGATGGCTGTCTACCATGCCACCCTGCCTTGGAGCCAGCCAGCTGTGGACTGAAACCTCTACAAACTGTGAGCCAAATAAAGCTTTCCTCCTTTAACTTTGTGTGTTGGGTACTTTGTCTCAGCAACAAAAAACGTAACTAAGCCAGTCCTATCATCAGCCTGCTGGTGAGGATTCCACCCTGTCTTCAGTCCCTTTCCTTGCCTCTTTTTCTGCTTCCATAATCTATCATCTGTTCTTTAGTGACCATTTATTCCCCTTCAAATGCATTTTATTCTCCAATTTCTGTCTTTTTATAATCCATTATCCAAAAGAACATGTAGTTTCACTCTTTTGTAAAATTTGACCGTGCTTGCATGGCACTTCCTTAAGGAGTCCAGACACTACAAATCTTAGGTAGAATCTAAGAAAAACTTGAAATCAGAGACATTTGATGGTGATAATATTAATTTTTAAAGTCTTTGAGAACCTCAAAGGCCTATATTCTTTTATTACATTTGAATCATTGTTACATGGATCATCTATGAGCCCCTTGAAATATGACCTGGTTATGTTCATCCTTCTAGAACTTTGAGGGGATCCAGATTGACATGACTTTGGCTATCTTGGTTATAAACATCATTTTTCCTGTCAGGTCACCTTGGCACTCCAAATCCTACAGGATAAACAAAGTTGTTAAAGATAGTCACCTGGGCCAGGACTGTTTCTGAACTGATGTTTGAAATGTTCATAGTTTTTGAGAAAGTCCAGGTACATTCCAGTTAGCTGAGGTCCACCTTCTTCTTGTTTAGCATAGACTTTCCTCCTGCCATGGTATGTGGGGATCCTCCTGTCTTGCAGCCACCCAAGACATATTTCCATTTGTACCTCCCTAATAAATTTCACTCTGTGCAATCCTGATTTGTTTACTTCTTTATTGGGTCTTTCAGAAACTTCCTCCATTGGCAACTGGTTCTTATACACCAGGTTTTTCCAAAACAGACTTGTGAGATGAGGGCATATATTAGCTGTTCAATCACTATTTATTGAATTAAAGAACAGTGAGATTGACTGTTTTCAAGCAAGCATAGCTAAACCATCCTAATTGACATATACCATGTACTACAGTGTATGTTTGCAATAGTATTTCAAAATTGCAAATGCAGCAACAATTATGGGTAACATTGTGTTTAAAATTGAACTACTACATTACAGTTCTCAACTAGAAAAGAATTCCTTCACACATTTAAGGAAGAAGTGAGCAGAATGAAGTACATTTTACACATAGGCTCAAAAGATAAAATATTTATAAAAATGAGCATGGTGATGTAACACTTAATATTAGGAACTAAAGCACAAAAGTATAATTCCAACCTAGATTTCAGTTTGGATTCTACCAATTATTTGCTAAGAAACTATGCCCAAATAATTTAAGATTTTTGAGGGTCAGTTTTCCCTTAAGTAAATTTAAGTTTTGAACTAGAATCTCTAAGTTTCTATCATTGTTTTATTCTTGCATTTCTTTTGTTTAAAAATGTATCAGATAACAAGAGAAAGAATAAAAATAATTTTTAAAAAATCACTGTAAGTCAATCATTTTAAAAATTGGGATACAATTATTTTTGCTTTTAAAAGTAATTTAAAAGCATTTGGGCTGGGATGTAGCTCAGTGGTAGGTGACTTGCCTTGCATGTGCAAGGCCCTAGGTTCAATCCCTAGCAGGGCTGGGGGTAGGAAGGGTGATGTTTTAATTACCAACTGATAAAATGTTTCAGTTTCCAAACTGATCAATACAGAAACTAAAAAACTAGCGACTTGATTACTATATATGCAGTTTGTAAAAGGGAGAAGGCATCTGCTGTCATAAAGAGGTACTTCAGGTAAAATGCTAATGTCACCTTAATTGTAATTCCTTTGGTAACTAAAAATTTTATAGGTACAATATATACGTGTGCACGTGTGTGTGTGTGTGTGTGTGTGCATGTGCAGGTTTATGCAAATTTTTATAATTCTTTCAGAATAGAATACTGGAAGAGTTTTGTTCATTGGTTTCTGTTTTGTGTTGCTGAAATGTGTATAATTTTTAAGGCATATGTTAATTTAGGGAAAGGTTTCCAAATTGTAACAAAGATTACTCTTTGAATTATCTGTTCTTATTATGTTAATTAAAACAAAACTCTATAGAGTGCCTAAGTATCTGTCAAGCCACATAAAAAACAACCAGCTGATATATGAGAATTATAAAGATAATTTACACAGTTTGGTGAAGAAAACAACCTATACTGAAAGGCAATTAAACAAGAGCTATATTACCATACATTTTAAATAGGAAATACATGTACAGAAAGCTGAGTAATCATTACTCTTCTTTCTTTTTTTGTTTTTTATTTTTTTTGGTTTTTCTCCGGTACCAGGAACTGAACTCACAACCTTGCGCTTGCCAGGCAGGCGCTTTTGCCGCTGAGCTAAATCCCCAGCTCCGTCATTACTCTTCTACTTGTCTTCTCAAATATTCTCTTAAAATTCTGATATCATCTCCTCTTCTTTCCACCTTATATATCTGCTTCTCACATTTTAATATGCACGATCACCTGGGAATCTTGTTAAAACTCAGATTTTGACTAAGAGGCCTGTGATGAGGTCTGAGACACTGAGCCTTTAAAGGGGTTCTAGGTGTTCCCCATCTTACTAGCCTTTGGATCAGACTTTGAGTAGTAAGGCCTTAATTTAAACTATGGAGACAGGAGGTGAAATGACAGAAGGGAAGACATGTCAGGTTTTCTTTGTTTTGTCCCATAGACTACCCAAAACTCAGACTGACATTCTTAGGTTATTTACTTAGGATGATCTTAAGACTAGATTACTTTTCTTTGTCTTCCTTGCTGGTGGCTTCTCTAGTCTCACAAAAGGAAAAGTTCTTAAATACAGACAACTGCCATCTAATATGCCATAGGTAAGTATTATCTGTGACTCCCAAGCTAGGAGTTCTCAAAAAGTGGGACCCTACTGTGCCTGATGAGGATGCTTTCTAGGAAAAGTCATGGTAAAGAGACTTTGCATGATTCTACTAAAAAGTAAATTGTGCCAAAACTTAGACAAGTGAATAATTCAACAATCATTTCTGTCTGGCATTAGAATGTATTATTATAAAAAATGCATTATTATAATAGAATTTTCAGGAAATGTATTTTTAATTATATTTTACTTAAGGTAATAATAATGTAATTATATACTGTAATCACATACCAACTAATACTGTAGTGTTGGTGAGGAAGAGATAGGGATAGGGATCTGCCTGAAAGCATAAGAAGGCTGAGGGAAGGCTCTACTAAAAAAGATTTTCTATGACGATACATCTGTTGAAAGGCAAGAGTTCAACTATCAAGTTCTTATGCCACTCGATGTAACTCAAATGAAATGGCCTTCTCATAAGCCTTTCCAGTGTTAAAACAAATCCTTTTTTCCCTTTTTTGGTACAAATACTTTGTATCCATCCCTAAACTAAGAGCTTTCAATGCAGTGGCTTACTAGGTCCTCACTACACACATCTGAGGTAGATGCCATTTTGCCAACAAGGTAAGAAATGTAGCCTATTGAGGAACATTTTGAGAAATTTTTCAGAGAAATTTAACCCCCCCAGAAATTTTTGTGAAAAGCACCATTGTTTGGTTCATTCCGTGTGAATAAATGAATACATGTATCTTAAAAATAGGAAAATTTAGGATTATTATTCACTTCATGAAAAGAACAGCCAGCAATTAGACTCCTTTAAGTGGTTGGTATATATAGCAGGGTTTCTGAGTTGCATATAATTTTATATATACAGATATAAAACATAAAGGTTAAATAAACTGAGGCATGTCTATAACACTGTCAGTTTGCCGTTCATTTTGATTCCTTAGGAAATGAATCTATTATCTATTAGTGTTTCCCAAATTGACCAGATCATAAGAACCATCAGGAGTGATTGTTAAAACTACAGAATTCCTATTACCCTCCATGGAGACTCTGAATTAGTAGATCTGAGGTGAGGTCCAGGTATTTATATATTAGCCATATTATCTTTTTACAATGAAGCAAATTTTAGAAACACCAGTCTACTGAGTAAAACTTGAGTTTCATTAAAACTTTCCTTCCATGGTCTTGCCTTAAAGAACATTTCAGGCATCTCTAACATTGTTAGGGTTTACATCTGTCCCCTGAAAGTCTCATGTGTGTTGTTCTGAAATTCTGTATAACTTTTATTGTTCTCTATGCTGTTTTGTTTATATATTTGTTTTTGTTATTTGTGTTTTTTTTTAAATGAAAAACAAAATTTATATGTATATATAAGGATAGCTGGAATAGGTGTATTGCTGATATCTGTGGTTTATTGAAAGGAACAGTCAACGCTTAAAATTTCTTTTCTTGACCAATTTTGCATGCTTGAATTTGGTAAGCAGAATGACTGATCTGAAAACAACAATATGCAGCAGAAGAACCTTTGTTGAACTCCTACCATTTTGTATGGTGAAGCTCTGCATCATTTCCAATTTTTTTTTTTTTATTATTACTTGTTACTGTCTTTGATTGTTTGATCTGACATCCTTATGTCTGGTGGACTGAGCAACTTTGCTGAAGATAACAGTATGTAATGTAGCAACCACTGTTAATTCCTATCATTTTGTTTTGAGGTCATGTATCATTTTTGTTGTTTTTCTGTTGTTCTGATTTTGTCTTGTTTTGTTAGTTTTTAAAATTTTTGAAATAAAAAGTCGTGTGTGTTTTGGAAGGTGAATGGATCATGGAGACACTAATCATTAGTGGATTAACCCATGGATGAATTCATATAGCTGAATATACTGTTAGGAAGTGTGGCCTGGTTGGAGGTGGGTAACTTGGTGCAAAAGTAGATGAGTACATTCTTGTCCCCAAATCCTCCTTCTCTCTCTGCTTTCTGCTGCTGTGGGAGAAGCAGCTTTCCTTTGCCATGCTCTTTCACCATGCCAGTTCAGCCTTGGATCTAGTCATGGATTAAACCCACTGGAACTGTGGGCCCAGTAAACCTCTGCTCCTTTAAATTGCAAGCAGTATTTTCAACCAGCCATGGGAACATGACTAGTATAAATATTAACCTATTGTTATTGTTTAGATCTAGAATGCCTCCCAAAAGGCTCATGTGTTTAGAGGTGGGGTTTTGGAAGATGACTGGATCATGGCGGCACTACACTCATCGATGGATTAATCCACTGAAAAGTTCAGAGTTAAATGTGTTGTTAGGAGGTAGGGTTGGATTAGAAGAGGTGAGTCACTGGGAGCCTAGCTCAAACATCTCCTCCTCCCCAGATCTTTCCTTCACTCACTGCTTCCTGGCTGCCATGGAATGACCAGCTGTCCTTTGCCTAGGCCCTTCCATGGTACCATTTCTGCCTTGGAGCTAGCTGACTGCGGATTAAAACTTCTAAAAACTGAGCCCAAACAAACCTCTCCTTGTTAAAGTTGTGGGTGTTGGGTAATTGTTCCAGTTACAGTAAAGTAACTAAAACACCTGTAAAACTTATCTACTCATTATTCCCCAAATAGATACTTTCCTTCCTGCACCTTGGCTCAGGCTGTTCCTTCTGCCTAGAATATCCTTTGTCCTTGTCTTTTTCTATAAAATCTTGTTTATCTTTTAAGACTCAGCTCAAATTTTAACTTCTCCACAAAGGCTCTCTAGGCCCCCACAACCATGATGATATTTTCTCTTTTGTGTATTCCTCTAAGAAACCTCTATCACGGTAATTCTCAAAGTGAGTGCTTATACCTGTAGCATTAGCATTATTTCAGAATGTTAGAAATGAAAATTCTTCAGATCATGCCACACCACTGAATCTAACGCATTATCTATAGTGCGCAGCAATGTGTTTTGGAACAACCCTCTACGGAATTCCAGTGTACTGTTTAGTTTGAGAATACTGCTCCAGGATATTCTATATTTTATTTTTATAGGTATATTGTCTTATTGTGCTTCACTTCATTGTACCTTACAGATATTGCACTATTTATACACTGAAGGTTTGTAGCAACCCTGCATGGAGCAAGTCTGTTGGTGCTATTTTGCCAACAGCTCAGATTGTAGCATTTCTTAGCATTTTAAAATTAAAGTATGCATATTTTAAAAAGATATGCTATTACATACATAATAGTATAGTATAAACATAACTTTTATATTCAGTGGGAAACCAAAAGTTCATGTGACTCATTTTATTGCAATATGAGCTTTATTATTTTGGTTCAGAACCAAACCTACAGTATGTTGGAGGTACACCTATACCATATTAAGTACTGTAGCCTCTTCACAAGAAGGTAAAGAAAATTCCATGAGAGCAGAAACACTGTTTTCATCCTTTGCAGTACTAAGTATAGTGCTTTTCACTGAGCAGATCACAGTAAGTCATGTTGAATTAAATTGCTATTTCTTTTGTGTCAAGGTCTATGTATGCAAGATAAATAGGCATTAGGTCAATTTTCCATTTTAATTGTGTTTAAGAAACTTTAAAGTTGTAACATGACTGATTCAGATGCAGAAACATGTCAATTATAAACAGGACTAAAATAAAGGAACTGTTTGTCCTTATTTTTCAACATGAGACAATACCTCTTAATTTTGTTCTAAATTTTTATTTAATACATATGATGCCTTATTAATGTTTACTAACAATAGCAACATCATCTGGAAGGTTCTCTTCTCTTACCACTAAGGTTTTTAAGGCTTGAAAAAACATACTTTTAAAAATTTCTTACTTGGGCTTCAAATTCACACAGTGTCTACATAGTAAATATATTAGAAATAAGCATTGCATAGGGTCCCTATGTGCTACTTATGGATCTGTAAGTTTGAGATATAACATATTGGAAAATAATATAAAGTATCTTGCTATAGTAAAGGTCAACACAATGTTTAGAACTTACAACACTGAAGAACAACTATCTATACAATTAATAGTATTTAACTTATTAGTGCTCAAAATTAGATAACAGGTTCAAACAGTCACAGAAGTCTTAAAAATCTAAAACAGCAAATAGTAGAACAAAATACATGAGAACCACAGTAGTAAGGAATCTATATAATAAATAGATTCATTAAGATTATTCTGCTTTTGTAGAATACTTTTCAAGAAAATATAAAAATGAAATCTTAATTTCTGTCAAAATCCAATTAATAATGAAACAATTACTTCTAAGTGGAATTGAATTATTAGTTTATTGAAACAAAAGAAGTTACAATACAACTGAAAAATGAAATAGTCCATATATGTTGTTGTTAAAAAAATCAACAAATCTGATTAAGTTCACGGGGAAAAATTCTTCACAATTATGAATTACTTTTTAAAAACAAAACATGCTTTGTGATTAGGTATCTTCATACTTCATCTTATTACTAGAAAAATTTTGGGGTTTGTTTTAGAAAATATCATCAAATATTCCCAGAAAAGACTTCATTTCATTAGCTTCATCATCAGGATGATGCCTACTTGGGGTTGGAGAGAGAGCAAATAAGAAATAACTACTTTTGTTACACAATTTGTTTTAAAATACAGAATAAATAATGTAAGACTAAAAAACAGATAAACTTGAAGACTGCTGTGATGCTAAGGTATTGAATCAACTTCAGTATGTAAAGCATATGAAGACTGTGGGTAGAAAAAACAGACTTCATAAACTATAAAAAGCTAGGATGAAGTCTTTTAGATATTTGTTTAAATATACAGGAAAATACTGTCATTTAATAAAATGTGAAGAGGTCTCTGATCATCTGAGTCTTCAAAGAGAGGGAAATTGCTATAATTTCCCTTTAAAAAATGGCCAGACACAAGGGCACTGATTAGATATCATTTGACTTTTTCACTGAACCTGTTGAGTTGTGAAATAATTGGTTGGTTAAACTATGATTTGAACTTTTGGATAATTAGCTGATTCCATTTGTATTTCTCATATGACATTACACTTTATACAATATATAAATATAGTATGTTTAAATCAGTAAAAATAAGTATCAGCATAATGCTTTATAATTAATTAATAGCATCAAACATAAAGGTTTTAAAAAATAAAGGTATTTCATGTTGTGAAACATCTTAAAGAGTTTAGGTCATCAAGTGTCTATAATTTCAATGTCTTTATTACGGTGTTTAGGTTCTGATCTTTAAAATCACCCAGCGAGAAAAGAATGCTGAATTTCTTTAAAAAGTTTTCATCAGTATAATCTTGAAATGTATCTAAAGAGTGCTTACCTGAAATCAATTTCCTTTTTAGAGTCACTGTTTCTAGTAAAAGAATCCATTTTCATAAAATTTGAAGATTTTGGATTTTTTTTGGAGTGAGGGAAGTATAACCTCTCAATCACTGGTGACAGATCTTGTTTTCTTTCTTGTAAATGGACCTACATTTTGATGTAAAAAATAGCAATCATTGAAAGTTTAAGTACTCAGGGAAAATATAAAAGAAAAAGAAGTGCTTCTGCTTACAATATCTGTATTTTCAGCTTGTTGAGGTAAGTGAGTCAAGAAGGATGCACCAAACTTGTCCTCAGCAGAATTTGATAAATAAGTATTTGGCTTCTCATGTGATGAAACAAAACTAAAAATTAAAATTAATGACTTGTAAAACATGACAAACAAGAAAAGCAAAACATTATAATATACAGTAATAGTGATTCTGTGAGAATATGATTAAAGTTCATCATATTTGTTACAAAAATCATCCTCTGTTGCTTATACTCATGGACAATTTGATATATTTCCTTTAAAGCACACTACAAATTTTCCAAGAAGAATTAAGGGACTATGGAATTTTAAAGGACTATAGAAATAATTTTTCAACAGTCTGCTTTAGAATCAAGTCTTATGCATAACTCAGAAGTCTATGCATTTTTTCTTAATTCTACTCGCTTTTCTAAACTCCACTTACAATCTCCTTTCCTTATTCTGGTCTTAATATAAATAAATAACTCTAGTTATATATTTTTTTTAACAAGGAGAACACCAAACATACCTTATTAGCACACAAAAACGCAGCCATAACAAGGCACAGTAAGCAGAAACATACATTAGCAGTCAAAGGGTTAGTGCTGCAAACAAATACAGCCTTTCTCTTTTGTAGCCTTGGCAATAGCCACAGGGATATAAAATGACCTTCTGTAGCAACTGGTAAGGAAACTAAGGACACTCACCAGCAGTACAGAGCACATTAACAGAAGGATGCAAGAATGGATTAGGCTACTGTAGTGCAAATGTCTAGGACAGAACTGAAAATTCACTTCAATACTAAGCAAACACTAGAATGGGGTAATACTTCCCGAAGTGCTCACTCAAGCTGTATTACATACTATTCTAAGTGACAAAAAGGTGCTAAGTAAAGTTATTTACAGATACAATGGTTGCACAGTACCTTTTAAATCTGCAATTTAGGTTTCAGGTTTTTCCATAAAGATTTAACTGAAGTTCTATAAATTACACTTAAACAATTCAGCTATAAGAGTTTACAACAAAGAGATAAATACTGTCACCCAAATTATTAATTATAGTTTAACAATAATCTCACCATCAGCAACCACTGTAGTTACTACTATCTGACCTGTTGGGGAAATTTCTAGTCCCATTTTCTTCACAGTTCGTAAACTCATTCTGAGCTCAGGAAAGGATCCAACTTTAATGAAACAATGCTTAGACTGCATATATCAACATAAAAAAATCACACACAATACTATAATTGCAGCAGCTGTCCAAATGCCTGTTTTAAGTTAAAGCACTCATTGAAAAAAAATTAATTCCTAGGACCTTTAAATAAAATTCTACTACTACCTGTGTAAGTTTGAAATTTTAAGAATGACTATTTAGAAAACTTGGTTTACTTAACAGTACCTTTTGAAGAAGAAAAAAAGGAGACTGACTATAAACTATATTAACACTTAAGTGAACTGCACTGTGCCCCTGTGGTCAGAAAGTCGCATTTTTTTTCCTAAAAGGAAGGCGGTCTTTTATTTTTTTGGCCTTCCAAAGCTGGATTTACAATACCTACAAACATCACTAACTTTTCGAAGGTTATAGAAACATTCTTAGAAAACATAATTTCAAACATTAGTCACACTGTTGGAATACTCATCCAATATTAATAATTTGTTCATTAGTAAGAAATAGAATTCTTCATAGAAAATGCCCCCAGAGTTGCCTCACACAATTACTACAGCCATTAAAAACCAAAATGTTAGCTAAACTGGCAAATATTTTTCATAGCTTTACTAAACACCTTGTTTCAGTACGCACAATTGAGTAACGGCAGACAGCATCCGACAGAGGCTAGTAACTAAGCTTACAGACTGTATGAGCAAACCTAGCACTGCATGATACTGTGCTCCTGAGAGGTGTACTGCTGCCCATGAAAGCAAGCCTAGTTCATGCCCTTTGGGGACAGAAGAGTTTACTTTGCCTTGACTGGTTCTCGTTCTAACCAGTGAACCCTAACCTTTTGTTTATAATGATATTCTTTTTAAAAATTCTGTAACATTGATGGTAGAGGGAACATATCAATTCCATCATATGTAGTGCACCTGTAGATGTACCGCAGGCTAAAAGGACCGGTCCTATTCAGAGATATGGTAAGCAATGGTTTAAAAAACATGCAAGAACTGGAGTCTTTTTTTTTTTTTTTTTTTTTTGGTTTTCCTCTGGTACCGGGAATAGAACTCATGACCTTGTGTTTTTCAGGCAGGCGCTGTGCAGCTGAGCTAAATCCCCAGCCCCAGAACTGGGGTCTTTATAATGTTCTACAAGTCCTGTTACAGTGGAAGAGTGAAACACACAGGGGTCATGGGCCTCAAAACTGAAGTTGCGATTCCACTGTTCAAGTCTGGTGTGCAGGGATCTGTTGTAGCAGCGGAAGCTTACAGAGAAGAGGTAGTAAAAATATGCCTTCAGGTTTCCCTTCCGGAAGGGTTTCTGCTTCATATCGACCCATCACTCCCCAGGAACAGGGATTCCCTGTAATCTGAAGCAAATCTGGCACAAGGTAGTGTATGCAATCAATCTGTGTATGGACTTTTCAAGCTCCCTGTCTGCTAACACGGGTATGGCTGCCTCCAGACACCTGGCCCTACTTCTGCCTCCGTGACTGCAAACACAGGCTGGTTGTGTCCTCTCCTGAGTCACAAGTAGCTTGTGGAACTGCAGAACTGTCCCCACTCATTTCCATCATTGCAGGAACTAACTTTGTTCCCAGTTTATGTAAGGGATTAACCTGCGCAGTAGCTTCAAATGTATGTATTTGTGCCTTGGGAGGGGGGTCCAACCCTTCTTCAATACTAAGTCGTCTTCTCTCTCTAAGCCTATTTTCTTCATCTTCTGTAGAAACCAAGGACTGATCAAATATGTCAACAAAGGTTGAATGTGGGCTCACAGGAGCTTCATGTTGTTTAATCAAACGCCATTTTTTTGGGCTAAATCTGAGCCAGCAGGAAAAGGACATTTCTTGAGCATTAATTCAGACAGATGTACTCTTCTTTTACTGGAAAAGAGGGGCTTCGACTGCCTCTGTAAGTTCTCATATGAAAACAAAAGCCCCAGTATACTGCAGCCTCCTAAGGGCTCTGCCGGAAATGAGGTCCATTTCACGTGCTGAGTTCACTCTGTATTGCCTCTCGTCTTTGCAGTCCACTTCGAGTTCTACCAAATTTTTTATCAGTATCCAAAGAACTCTGATCTTTTGCGGAACAGGAATGCTTTTTCTTCCCACCCCACGGGGCATGTCGAAGGTAGCAATCTCTTCGTGTGATTGTTCCTGGGCTGACACATGAATCATTATCTTTCTCCATGCTAATTTCAACAATTTGAGGGATTTCACTAGCACAGCTTTCGTTTCTCCTTGAAGAATTCTTTGAAGGACTTAATTCAAGCTGTAAGGCAACATTTTCTCTTAAGAACTGCTTTGCTGCTGAGGAGCCAAGTCTCACAGACTGATACTTTTCTCTTTGATGGACAAACACCTGTTAGAGCTCGTATCCACATTTTCACTACGGCTTCCTCCCTCATGACTGAAAGGATTCTCACATTTGTATTTGAAGGTGTTCCACCTTTTCCCCACTTTATCCACTGATTATAAGATCTTCCTCGGACCAGAAAAGCAATTCTCCAGAAATGCCTTGGAGCCTACTACGCACCACCTCCCACTACATGCCATGCAGCGTGCAGGGGCTCTGGGCTGGGGTCACAGTCCTGTCCTCCACCAGTCCATCCCCACCCAGGCGGGCGCTGCCTGTGCTGGGTGCGGGCTGCTGGCCAGAGGCGGACTGTGCCGGGTACTAAAACTGGGCAAGAAGAGTTAGCCACTAACAGCGAGGTGGGGGCCAGTGGCCAGTGGCCCACCCTGCGACGGTGGGGACACTATCCGGACGCAGCGCACGAGGCAGCCTGGTTCAGGGCACGTGTGGCCAGGAGCTGAGAGGGAAAGCGCGCCTGCCCGCCAGTAGGTCTGTCCCCTCAACGGCTCAGCCAGTGCATCCTCGCTTCCTTCAGACAGAGCCAGGGACCCCAGCTCATCCAATGCTCCGGCCAGGTCCCCACCCTGGTCCTCCACTGCCCCCGCCCTCCAACCCCCTTGCAATCTCTAGTTATTGTCTTACATATAACTGTATATGAGAATTTACTCAAACCTCTGAATTAAATCCATCAATTAAAATACATTTATCATTTACTACCATATGCCATGTATTATCCTAGGAGCTGGATATAAAATGGTAAACAAATCCTTAGGGAGTTTCTACCTAGCAGAGGAACAGACAGTGAATAAAAATGAATATATACATAATTGTAGATTCTGAACTTTATAAAAGGAAATAAACTAGTAATGTCATAGGAAATAACTGTGGGGGCATAAACCCACTTTAAAAAGATGACCATCAGTGCATTTCTGAAGGGGTGAGAATTTAAAATGACATTTAAAGGTTAAAATGTAACCACCACATGAGTAGTGGGTAGAAGCAGGAGAGAGTCACATATACAGATGGAACTAGATCTTTTTATTTATTTATTTATTTATTTATTTA
>NW_004955423.1:3063426-3080142 GCF_000276665.1 Chinchilla lanigera | reverse complement strand
GAATCCAACTTGATCGTGATGTATAATTTTCTTGATAATTTGCTGCATTCTGTTTGCTAGTATCTTATTGAGTATCTTTGCATCTATATTCATTGAGGAGATTGGTCTGTAGTTCTCTTTCTTGGTTGGGTCTTTCTCTGGTTTTGGTATCAGTATGATGCTTGCCTCCAGAAATGAGTTAGGGAGTAGATCTTTTTTATTTTGGATTAATAAATATTATATATATATATGTATATATAAAACAAGGAATTAAATAGTTTTAAAAGGATATCAAAGGAAAAACAGGTGTACTTTCCACTCCAGCTCCTTGGCCCCTGCAGGCCTTCCCTGGAGCAACTTCTAACACCAATTTCTTAGAGGCTTCTGGATAGGATCTATTTTTAAACCTATTTATCTTGTGTTGGTCACTTCTAAATTTCCAAAATTATTTGTAGTTTTTAAAAGGTGTTACACAGAAAATTGTGCTTTGTTATCTTCCCACTTGTGATTTATCTAATTTTTGCTTCTCTACACTCACAGCTTAGCTCTACTTTTTTGATTATATCTGTCTATTCTATCAGACTTGAAGTTAGAACCAATGAATGGAAATGAGAAAATGACAAATTTTAGGACAATATTTTAAAAAGCTATTGAGTGGTCTGAGAGATTCAAACATGGCTCCAGTCCACAGACTATGATTCAGTGGGATTAGGTGGGCCCAGGAATGTGCATTTTTAATATGCAACCCTTAGGTGGTTTTGTTGCAGGTGGTTTGACAACAGCACTTTGAGAAACATGTCTCTAAGGTTAAGAGGGTTCAGGTTAAAAAAAAAAAAAAGAGGGTTCAGGTTGGTAATATCTTACAACTTCTCGGACATCTAATGACTTGATTCCTATGTCCAATTATATGTCAAAAGAATATAAATTTGCAAGAATTACAAACTAAAGTTCAAAAACTTGCCTGTTTGACATTTCTCTTTGGAATTTGCTCTTTGACTCCTGGAGGGGTAATTTACTTTCCCTGGTACTTGATCTTAAAGTGTTTCCAAATCCTACATAAAGAGATAACATTTTAAAATAAAATGTCAGGAAACAGCTGAATGAAGTGTTCATACATTCTACAAGAATCTCTCCAACAGATATGATCTGATTAAGAAAGCAATGCCTAACAATCAAATTTAATTTCTTAGAGAAAATAATGGCCCACAGCTAAGAGAATAAAACTATAAAGCACATAGGTTAGCTTTTTAGTCCACCACTATGGACTTATTTC
This sequence comes from Chinchilla lanigera, assembly GCF_000276665.1. Lineage (NCBI taxonomy): Eukaryota > Metazoa > Chordata > Mammalia > Rodentia > Chinchillidae > Chinchilla > Chinchilla lanigera. The sequence goes on along the minus strand of NW_004955423.1, from coordinate 3,078,890 downwards.
TTTTTTAACTCAGGTAAATGATCAAGTTGAAATTCATTCAGTATTTTCAAAGGTCTGCATATTTAAAGTGCTATAAATATGGAGGGAAAATAGCATTTACTGAGCTGATCTTCCCAGTGACAAGGCTATACCCTCAAAGGATTAGGCCACCCCCACAATCAGTTGCCTATTAACTTGCAGTGCACAATGATATTTAATCATAAGATAGGGATCAGTAGTTGTGCAGTGATAGAGGAAACTATGCCTAATGATCCAACGTCCTGAGATTTTTCCAGGAGAGTTTTGTGAAGGTAGTCATATTCAAATCCTAATCGGTCTGAGAAAAGCAATAGCTCTTTAGGTAATTCTTAGGGCCCTAAAACAGTATTTCAACTACTAGCTGCTTCCCTTGGAAAGAATTTTTTTAAGAGCACAAAGTGAGGAATATTAAGAAGCAACAAAAGTATAATAATGGGGGGAATAAAACTCTGCACTGAGAAGGCTGAGGAACTGATTTCTTCTGTCAGCCCTCACGGGGTAGAGTATCTCCATTTGTTATCTGGTCAAATAACCAGATTTTCAATTTTTTGTTTTAGTGACATGAAATGAAATTGCCTGTAACTCAAAGAACTAAGTCTCATTACTTCTGGTTTGTATATGATTTAAATGTAGTTTCTCCTACACAAGAAACAAATCCTTTATTTATACCAGAAAAGTCAGTATTTTGACTAGAAATAAAAGTTACTTTATTTTCTATTGAAGCACCTGAATACCTTAAAAAAATCAAATATTTTTATCCTTCACAAATATTAGAAAACCATGTGTGGTAGAATGGACAGCAGGAGAGCCTGCTTTGTGAGGGACAGTTCAATGGTCTGAATTTGTACAGACTCTTCAACAAGACAGAGGAGCAAAACAATAGAAAAAGCTGATTTGCTACATCATCATCATGAAATAACCTTGATCTCTACCCTTGGGGGAGAAAATAGTCTTTGTAGAGGATCACATTTTCAGTTGTCTTAAAAATTGCAGTCTTAATGAAACAAATCTAATTAAACAAGCACATACAAAAAAGGCAAAGAAAATTACTTCTAGGAGCCAAAATAAAAAATAGTCAAAGAATTTCAAATGAAATTACTTCATGCTAAAACATAATTCTACCTGATGCCTTTGTCTTCTCAGTATCAGTTGAAAAGCTAGTAACTTCTATTAAGTTTTCATCATCAAAATCATCCCAAACTTCATCTCCCAATTCAAAGTTCACATTCAAAACTTCTGAAAATGAAGAGTAGCTTTTATCTGCATCTGTCAAATTTTGTTTTCCAGATACATTAAAATTTCTGTTGAACACCGCTGTTTGAGGAGCTTCCTCATTTGAAGTTGTAGAACAGTTCCATCTAGAAAAGTCTGTTATATGTACATATAAAAAAAGAATAGGTACTTTTAAAACCACAAGCATCATTTTATGTTGATATATCAAACATACCTTTCAACTACTAAGCAGAGGTCTTGAGTAATACTTTTCAAAAGCTCTGTGTCAAGCATTTTAAATACTATTGTGTTTATTTAATGTATTAAATGGGCTGATAGTTACACTAAATTTAATTTTCAATGGACTTTAAGACTTTTTTTCTCTTAATTCATGTACGAAAATAACTCTATTCCAAATTAAATTATAGTAGCTTCTAAAATAGTCTTGCTCTTCCATGTCTTGCTTCTTACTAGTTAATTTTGAATGCTGTTATGAAATATATTTCTCTGAAATCAGTCCTTATTTTTCTTCTGGTAAAAAGTTTTCAGTGTTACCATTGTTCCTACCTAGGATTTAGAGTGAGACTATCTGGGTGAACATTTCACCTCTTTTGTTAATCAGCTATATAATTTTAGATAAGTAATTAAAAGTCCCTAAGCCTCGTTATCTCCCTGCAAAATGAGAATAACAATAGCACCAACTTCAAAAATTTGTTATGGTGACTAAATGTCTTCATTTATATAGTTTTGCATAATGATATACTGAACAATATTTGATAACTGTCTTTCAAAAATGCATGCATACATATACATACATGTATATTATCAATCTCAACTGACATAAAGGACTGTACTGCATGGTTTATGAATAATAATATATGCAGTTTGCTTAATTGTAAGTTCTATATAGTTAGCTGATTTGTACTGAATGATTTCATCGCTTTGCCACTCTTCTGTCTATAGCCAAACTATCACTGCACTTGACAAGTGACTATAGTGCTCACGTGAATGTTGTTTGACATGTCTGTTGACTTTAACAAATAAGATGAAAGAAAACATCAAAGTCATATGTAGGGATTTCACTTATTCATCCTTGACTTATGCAGCATCTTTGCTGAAGTAAATAGTAGTTTTCAAACATTGGAAAAATATCCCCTTGATTCTTTTGTGTGTTATTTACAATGATAATGGCTACAAGTACAACACACTCTTATGTTTAATATGTCTCTTAAATTTAAACAATAAATAAAACAATTTAAATTCTGATAGGCAGTATTTACTGATTCAAATAGTAAAAATATGCCACCATAACTAATTTCAAATTACTAATGTAACATCACTGAATGAGAAACTGGGAAGAAACAGTATAGTACTGCACTGCACAGTATTTCCACCATATATGTAAATAACCTTAAGAATACAGATAATAGTAAATCATAGTGAAATAATTAGGAAGTGCTAAGTTCTGCATTTTTCCTTTTAAAAGCATAATTTACTTTACTAAATTTTATATAATTAATCCTAAATAATGACTGAAAGATTTCTGAAAATTTAATAATCATCTCTCACAAACCAGTACTATCTTGCTCTAGATACTAGAGTTCCCTTAACTTTAAATATCCTCTATCTACTTTTTCATTCAAAATATACTTTACCCTTCAACTGTACTTACAACTATAGTTCACATTATTCTAGTTTTGTACACAATACAAACCATGATGCACATAACAGATGTACTAAAAATGGAAATAGATGCAAAGTGCAGTGGAGATGCACAGGAAAGAGCAAAGGGAATAAAAAAGATTGCTGAGGTAAAACACATGAAGCAACAGTAGGACTTTGAACTTGATTAGAGCTGTGACCACAGAGCAGGCAAAAAAGAAAAGCAAGATAGTCTATGAAGAGAGACAGCACGTAAAAGACACAGCCATATGAGAAATCAAAGATGGGAACTATGACTCTTCAGGATTTCTGAAGGACAAAGCAGAATAAGGCAGGACCCAATGAAGTCTCAAAGGCAAGGTAAATACTAGACCAAGGTGAAGTTTATTTGTCATGTTACAGACATTTTTATTTGTACTAACAACAGATAACTTTGAAGATGTTTTAGCAAGAGGTTTGTATGATCTGATATGTCTTTTTGATCAATTGGAATAGTTATGGATTAGAGGATAATAAGATGAAAAACAGAGAAAAAGGTAAAAAGTTACTGAAATACATGACAGAAAAATTAATTCCTAATCTGAGTATCAGTAAAAAAAGATAGAGAGGAAAGAACATATACAAGAGATGTGTAGGAGGCAAAACAAGATTTACTAGTAAATCACATATAGGGTAAGTATTTAGAAGGATTTTTTAGCCCTTAGAAGCTTAGAAGAGAGTTTATTCATTGAGCTAAGGAGAAAATAGAGTGGAATAAGACATAAAGAAGATGGAGTTTGGATGCTGATATTGATAATGTTAGGTGGATATGGCCAGGAAAGTGACTAAATTAGATGGATTTGGAGTTGGAAAGATACAAACTTAGGAAATATTAGAGTATAGTTAGTGATGGAAGACATGGGCTTAGGTAATATAGTCTAGGTGTTGTCTTGAAGTGAGAAAAGAGGAGGTAGAGGAGTGGGGAGAAGAGAAGGAAGACGAAGAAGAGGAAAAAGGAGAGGGGAAAAGGAGAGGTAGAGGACCCTCTTGCAACATCAACAGGAAGAAAAGCCCAAGCAGTCTGAGAAGTAGAAGACAAACCAACAGAATGAGTTAACTAAAACTAAAGGAGACTTCCAAAAGAAAGGGAAGAACAGAAGTATAAAATACTAGAAGTCAAAAAGAATAGAAGTTGAAAAAAATTCACTGAATGACACTTAGGAAATCACTAAATGACCTGAACAAAAGCAGTTTCAAAGTACAGACAAAAGAAAATGGAACTTTTAATGAACGAAAAGTGACCAAGCTATAAGAAAGTGAGCATACAGAATGTAAACTGTCCCTTCGAAATTTTTGTTTTGAGGAGACAATAAGAGATAAAGGGTATAGCAAGAAGATTCTGGTTTTTGTTTGTCTGACATGCTTTCCATTCTTTTAGTAGGAGTAACACTCTTTTTCTTTGGGGAAACATGTCTCTACCATATTCTACACCATCCTGGTGAATCCTTTGCTTGTGATACATTGCCTTTCTTGGGACCTGAAGGATAGAATGATCCAACTGCTCAGGCTCCAGGGATTGATAAAGAATGAAAACATGACTCACATAAGGCCAGGTAGAATGAACTAAGTCTAAAATGCACAGGGAAGACTACCTGTTCCTACTGACGTTGCTAAACTGGGAAGATACAAGTTAGGGACTACCTGCCAAGTGAGAAAGCCTAGTTTACAAATAAAGCCAATAAGCAACAGGCATAGCTAAAAGACCAAGAGAAAGCCAGAGACATGATGAGATCATCCAAGTGCCTGGATCTAGCCAAGATTAAACGCAGACGTATGCTTAGACTTTTCAGTTTACATGAGGGTTAAGGATGGGTGCAGTGGCAGAGAAACACAAGTTGGAATGGCGGTACAAGGGGATAGAGGAACACTGAAGAATTTCAATTCTCCAAAGGCAGAATGGATGTAATTTTGTTTTCTAGAAATGGCATTAGATTGGAAATAGGGAGTTATGGAATCTTTTTCTGTCTCTGCAATTAATTAGATATGTGATTTTGGGCAAGCTATTTAATTTCTCAGAGTCTTGGAGTCTTACACTGTAAAATGAGATGCTGCACAAAGGTCCCTTTCAATTTAAATTTTATGTCAACATTTCTTCTAGAATTTCTAACATTTTTTCCCCTTCTTGAAATCAGAATATAAATGATGAAATTGCCACATTTTCTTAAAATGTTATCAAAAGTGGTATCTGAATACATTTAAAATATGTTTTTCCAACAAAGATAATATGTGAAAAGGAGAATAAACATACCCATTCACTATTATTAGCCACTTAACAGATTTCACTAAGTGTACTTGGGCAGCACATTTGTTTGTGTACTGACTATCCCGAGTGTCGCTTAGGCAGATGTTGAATGTTTTAAGATATATATACCATGTCCAGAAAAATTATTAAATACATTTGATAAAATTGTTATTTTTATCTTATAAAAATTAACCCAAAATGCAATTTTTGGTCATCCTGTATTTAAATAATTGGGCTGGTAAATTGTTAATAGTAATGAGACAGGAGAGAAGGGCTCAACATGACTCAAAATGTACGTATAATTTATTTTCTTTAGGAGCTGGGGATTTAGCTCAGTGGCACAGCGCCTGCCTGGCAAGTGCCTGCCTGGCAAGTGCAAGGTCATGAGTTTGATTCCCGGTACTGGAAAAAAAACAAAAACAAAAACAAAATTATTTTCTTTGTTCCATAGCTGCCCCAAATGCCCTGTACCCAGCTATGGCTACATAAAACACCATACAACTGCTATGGGAGACATTTGTTTTTGTTGTAACAAGTCTCATTTGAAGGTTCATCTAGATAACTGCTCTGCAGTCTCTCTGGATGGCTCCACTCCCTGGAGCTATCTTCAGGCAAGTCTGTAAGGAGCACCTCTCCTACCCCTGCCTAAATGCAGTCTAACACTGCATATGCACAAGCTAGCCTTTTTTCCTCCTATATAAATGATTGCTCTGTACTGTTTATAGGTTAGTTTGTACATCCTTCCTCCTTATGCTGTAGTATAAATCCTAATAAAGCCTCTTTCAGATGGTCTATTTTTTGCCTATTCATGATTTCTATCTCCAATACAACAGGCTGACCTGGAACACTAAGACCTGATAAAACCGTAGGCCACTGGGGCTGATAATGCTGAAAGAGGCTAGCAGCAGAGAATGATGACAATGGAGAATTGGCAGGAGCTGCCATCTTGGTCCCTGGAAGAGTTCCCACTCCGGAGGCTAGAGAGTAGTGAAGGGCTAGTAATGCTAAAAGCTGATAGCTGCTGGCATTCAAAGCTCCAGCTACGGACACTAAAAGAACACTCAGCTGATTGGTCACAGTATCAGATGCTATGCTAAGAGCTTTATATACATTATCTCAGTTAATTATAATATTTCTAAAATTTAATCAGATGAGGGCATTGAGACACAGTGGCTAAGTATACTATGAGGGGTTACACTAAATGGGAGAACTAGATCTTGGACCTAGACAGATTGCTTCCCTCCATCTGTACTATTTGGCTCTTTCATAAAAAATAATAAATAAAATAAAATGGCCCCAGAATACAGTTATTACTGGGGGTTAAAGAATCTAGATGGGGTTTTTCTATCATAATATTAATAAACATAATATAAATTAGATTTGGGATAGCAGGTAGGACAGAAAGAAAGTTATATTATATAGGTACAACATGAAAGTAAGCAGAGGGAATGATAAATTCTGCACACATAAGGGCAGAGAATAAAACAGTAACATAAAGAAGAAACAAGTTAGATAGCTATAGGTTGAAAGGAGATAAAAATAAGAGGGTTGACAATTTTAAAACCTTCTATTTTATAATAATATTCATTCTTTGTACAAGTTGGATAAATACTCTGATTCTCCAGGTAAGATTAGCAGACTTTCTTGATCTCATATTGGGCCTAAAGGCTGCCATGGTATCATTAAGAGGTGGTAGATTTTTTGGTAGTGGTGGGGAAAGCTAGGCAAATGCTGTACCACTGAGGTACATCTGCAGCTTTCTAAGACCTTAAATTATGTCTAAAGAAACCATAAATTGACAGTAACAAAGAAAAGAGTGGCAGCAGAAGTCAATGCCAAACATAAAATTATTTTCAGAAAACTCCAAGCTTATCATGTCTTGCCATTTCATTTTTACCTATATATAGCCACCTGAACAAACAACTCACTGGCCAAAATTATTTCTGAATCATTTTAATACACTAATATTAAGGGCTGGAGATTTAGCTCAGTGGCACAGCTCCTGCCTAGCAAGCACAAGGTCGTGAGTTCAATTTCTGGTACCCGAAGAAAAGACAAAAAAAAAAAAAAAAACCCAAAACAAATATACTGATATTAATAACAATGCTATTAATACCAGGATACAGAGTTATGATAAAACAGACATAGTATTGAGGAATTTATATGAATTATGCATTAATTTATGAAAGACAAAGGTAAAAAGCAAATCTGCATTATAGATCAGCTATATCCCTCAACTTAGGTTACATTCTCATATTATTATAGAAATTATAAGAATCATAGGTGTAAGAATTGAAGAGATAGTAACAGTCACCCATCTAAATCTCTTCATTTTAAAGATAAGACTAAGGTCCAAAGAGGTTAAGCAATTTACCCAAGGTCACACAGCCGTTTTGTAAAATGGGACTAATTTTATAAATATAAAATTATTTTTTATAATTCTAAAGACATATGAAAATTATGCGTTTTTTACTATTCTGTTACTCAAGGATGATTTTTTTCAACTCTTCCTCATATTATCTTTAAATTAAAATAACACTATGTAGGAAAGATATTTATTAACAAAGCTATGACACATAGCAAAGCCATCTGAAATAACAAACCCAAGAATTTGAAATTGGTTTAATAACCCAAGAGAAATATATTGCTAAGTTAAGGGCCATAGTAATTGTAGATGTTGGTTTTTCAATATTACTTGTCAATCTGAAGTAATGATAACATATATGCCATCTCAAGTCAATATCAACAGTAATTTACCTTTGCCTTGATATTCAGATAGTTCTTGCTGAACCTTTCCACAGATTTCATGTTGATTATATTGCTCCATTATAGGCATGTTTAAATATTCTGACCTTTATAAAGATTTTTTAAAAAAATAAAAATGTTAAAGAAAACACAAAAATGAATCTGGACTACTTATTCACATAAATGAAAAGAATATGGTCTATCCACTCAGCATTTCTGTGATAAACTGTGCTCAGCCTGGGTAGCAAAGTGTAAAGACAGAGGTTTAATGGAAAAGACCAAAGTTCAGCAATGATATCTGCTATCAGTACACAATCTTAAAAAATCTACTGTTAATGCTACTTGCAGTCAACTGAGATTTCTAGAAGTAGTACTGGGATTTAGTATTCTGAATACTAAATCCTGTGCTGTACTAGGTATGAAACTGAATATCATCCCGGCATGTAGAATGCCCCTGTCTGATGGGAAAGTGTATATACTATTGTCTTCTAGGCATCATGATATAGGAAAAGAACACTAAGGCCTCTGCTTACTAACTGGGAATATGCAGTTCAATTTTTTCGCCAATAAAATGAAATAAAAATACTTTATTTTGTGAGCCAAATGTCATTAAGGTCAAAAGAGATAATGCACAAAAGTGAAATTCTAAAATATTTTATGTCTGAGGTCTGACTAGTATGAACTGAGTCTCTGAATAGAAAGATAGACTTTCTATATCAACCTGGTTTTTTTCTTTCTTTATTTACTTATTGTTTGTTTGTTTATTTGTTTTTAAGATAGAGTTCACTCTTTAATTCAGGCTGGTAAACTCACTATGTACCCCAGGCTGGCTTTGAACTCCTAGTGATTCTCCTGCCTCAGGCTCCCAAATACTGAGATTATAGGCATGTGCCACTATGCCCAGTAGCTTTCTTTTTTAAAGCATAGTATATTTCTGTCACTTGGTTTAGAAGTCATAGAGCCTAAAGGGATGGACAGGATGGATAGTTGCCTAGGAAAAAGATGATTCAATGAGTGTCCGTATTCCGTAATTGTGGAGTTCTAAATACGTTTAGGGCATGAAAGATAATAAAACCCTTACAACACTGTTGGTTCATTATGGAATTAAATGATTAGTGTGGTTTACTGTGAATAGCTAGTAACCACTTTCCCTGAATAAGTGGTTATGTGGAAGAACAGTGAGCTTAAGATGAATATTTTACCTTTAATATTAACATTATATATTTACCTTGATATACTGGGAAGAGAAGGCTTTGGAATAAAACCAAACTCTTGAAGGTCCACACTATGAGACTTACTCATCTGCATCTATTAATAAAGAAGTACAAAGTCACCTGTCAGTTTCACATGAAAAACTTTTAACAAATAAGGCAAACAGCAAAGTTCTTATTGGAACATAAGGTCCAGAAATCAATGAAACTCAGGCTAGTTCCTAACTCAAATCTCTTTGTCAGACCTGTCTCAAATGTTTGCAATCTTCAAGCTTCAAATATCGTTTTCATGTGAATTATACTCATGTGATATTTCTAGTTCAGCTCTCTGTCCTAATTCTCAATTATATCGAACTGTATGCAGGATATCTTTAGGTAGAGATATTTCACAGGCCTCTATTCAGTATTTCCCAAACTGAATTTATTTTGTCTCTACCCCTTCAAATTTGTTTTCCCTTTAGTGTTTTTACCCTAGAAAGGCCTAACTTTTCTCCTAGTTGCTCAAGTCAGAAAATTGGGCGTCATTTTTTGATCAGTCCTTCTATCTCACTCTTCATAATCAGTGAAGTACTGAGGTAGTTGATCCTTCATTTGAATTTTTTTAGCCTAGTAACTTCTTTCCACTGCTTCTACTACTACCTTAGATGAAGTCATCATTTTGCTTGAATTATTGAACAAACAACCTAATGAGTTTACACATTCCTATACTTTATATCCTTTAATCCCTTCTCTACATTGCAGCCAGAATAATGTTTATAAAATGCAATTCTGATCATGTCACTGATTAAAGCCCATTGCTGGCTTTCCAGTACTTTGGAAGATAAAAGATAAATTACTAAAATAGCAAAAAGGCTTACATGATCTAGCCCCTTCAGTCTCATCTTACCTCTACAGTCTCATCTCACCTCTATAGTCTCATCTCTATCTCCTCCTCTACTTGTAACTGAGCTCTAGACACCCTGTATTACTGAAGCTCCTTTAAATATCTTTCCTGTCGCCCAGACCTTTACACACATTTCTATCCCTTCTTACCACCATTCAAATGCCCCACTTCTCTGTATGTGGTTTATCCTCAGTCACATCTATGAGGAATCTTTTCCTGGCTTATCAAATGTAGACTGCACACACTTTCTATCTAAACTGAAGTGTCTTAACTTCAGTTACAGAATTGCCCATCACACTACACTGAAAAGGCTTGTTTCCCTACTAGTATCTTCTTCCTTCAAGTAAAAATTCTATGAGGGCTGAGGATAAAATTGTTTCATTTTGTTGCTCTATCTTAGCATATTCTTGTTGCTCAGTGAATGTGGAAGGAAAGAAGGAAAATATGGAAGAACAAAGGAACAAAGGGAGGGAGAGGAGGAAGGAAGAAATATTATGTTCATAACAACTGATTCTCTCAGAGAAGGTTATAATCATTTCAAACCCCTTGCCTTTTCCCATTTCCCAACATTCCTCTTCTTTTATCCTCATGACTCAGAGTATTCATTTTTATAAAAGCCCTAGGAAAGAACTTTACTAGGATATGATGTCCTAGGCTTTAGTCTGCTAGTGACTGGCCTAGCAACCAGTAGAAACTCATTTCCTAATCACTTAGAAGAAATACTTTTGCTCAATAATCAACAAGGCACAAAAATCCAAGTCAGCTTTAGACTTCCCAGTCCTATTCAGCACAGATAGAACCCATAAAGGACAAGAACATCTAATTTCAACTTTTGCTGAACCAAGCCAAGATCATATCCTTCTTCTCCCTCTTTTCTGGCTAAAAAAAGCTAATGACATAAGAGGTGTATAAATATGTTCTAAAATTAGTAGGTCAAGACTGACTATAGGTAACTTTCATATTCCTAGTCCAGCTCACAAGTAACTGTAAATTATACTGTGGATACCTACCTAATTGATACATAGAATAAGTTATATTTATATTCATTTAATTGCAGAACAAAGGAATGTTATTAAAACTAACCTTGAGACGTTTAACTGGAGGAAGAGATGAGACAGCATTCCTGTTTCTTAAATCAGATAAATATGAAGAAATTGCTGTCTCTTTTACCTCTGACTTCTGTGCAACTCCAGTTTTACCTATGAAAAGAAATTTTAGATTTTTTTAGATTAAATTTTAGCTATTTTTCCTATAAAGCCAAATTTCTTCAAAATTTTGAATCTACCATTTACTTTTTTCATGCTGCCCACAAAAGAGGCAACTTGAAATCATAATGTTAAATGCAATAAATCAGAAAGAAAATATAGATACTTAGGATGCTATTATCACTCATCAATAATCTTTCACTTTTTAATGCCTGACATAAACTTATTTTATGGAACTCACAGCAATCATGTCCACATGTATGTTTACTTTTACAATGATGATTGCATTCTCTGTTCCCAGGTTTTTTGCAGACAGTCATTCCTAAATTAATATAAGGAAAAGAAACATTTTTATTAATTAATTCTATCTCTTTTCTCTCAGATGGTATAATAGGATTTTTATTTTCACATTTTTTCAAATGTTAACCCATGCAATTTAAAAAAACATATTTCTAATAACATTTAGACCTTGCTCCATCTGGCCACATAAACACTTCTCTCAACCTTCCTGGAATAAACAGAGCCAAATATGACAGAATAGCTATAACAAATTTTGTCCTTAATAAAGTGAGAATGATTGATATTTTAGGTACTGATATAACAATAATAATAATAATAATAATAATAATAATAAAAACTATGGGAGCTGAAAGCTGACATCTAAATCAGTGTTCCCAAACTAAACACAAACAACTTTGAGAGACTCAGATAAGGCCACCCTATGACCACAGTAAAAGACAAAGATAAGGCTGTCATGTAATTACTTTTGAAACTAAACATAAGAACACTCAAGAAACACAAAAATAATGAAATATCTCCCTCTTCTGGCTAGCATAGATGACTGCTATTTTTAAAATCCACCTCCAAGATAAAAAGTACCAAAGTATCTAATCTAGAACTGACCTCTGCTTTCCCTAAACCCTTCCAAGAATTACCAAACACAAGATGAAATCCTGTAAAAAGCTCCTCCAAACTCCAAAATGCTCTGCAGTTCTGCTGGTGATGTGCTTTCATTAAACGAATCTAACATCTCTCCAAGACAGGTGTTTTTGAATGAAAGGCTTTTTAATATTATACTTTGTAAGGAGTGCCATGATTTACTCATTGGGAAGTTGTGCCCCAGGTCATGATCTCACTGCCTCTCACTTAGACCTTAATTTATTTCTTTAAACCCAGTCCTCCAGGCTTCAAATTGCTCTATATATTTTTGCTTAACTAATCCTCCCTAAATTCAACTCTGATGAGATAATTTGCCCACTTAGCAACATTAGCTACTCCTTACTGCCAGCAAAGTCAATTCTATATGCAAGATCCTGTACAATTGGTCAAGCTGTCCTTTCTAGCACACATAATAACCCTACATCCATCAAAACACATTCAACTGCCATTTTTCAAGTAATCTTATTTGTCTACCTTTCTACAACTGTATCTTCTATACTATCTTGTCTTACAGAACCTTTACTTCCTTAACTATCAGAAGTCTAAGTGGGGCGTGCTGGTGTAAGCCTATAATCCCAGCAATGGGGAGGCTGAGGCAGGAGGATTGTTGTGAGTTCGAGGCCAGCCTGGGCTACAAAGTGAGTCCAAGGCCAGCCTGAACTGCATGGAGAGACCCTGTCTCAAAAAGACAAAAAAAAAAAAAAAAAGTCTATTAACTTTCCAGGTAACTCAGGCACCAGCTCTATTATAGAGATGTATTGTGATCACTTCATCCAAAGTAATTTATCTCTCACTTGGACCCCTATGGCTTTTTCCTTGTGCCTTTCACTTATTGTATGCTCCATATATTTAATATATCTATAGGAAAAACACAAGGGTGAGGTACAGGACACGCTAGAGTTAAAAAAATTCATTCTAATACAGGGTCTTATCTGAAAAACAAAACAAGGGTTAAAAACAATATATTTTCTATTTATTTCAGGAGAAAAGATAAAGTGAAATTAACCATGTAAAAGTATTTTGAAATTAAGTACTATGCTTATCTTACATGTGTACTTTATATCTGCTATTACATTAATTCAAGATCATACAAGTAATTTTAAAATTGAAACTGTTCTATGTGATCTGAAGGAGAGGTACATTACGTTATCTGATAACAGAGTGTGCTGTCCTTCTTCCTGGTTGGGGAGAAGACTGAAGAAATGATGGGTGTTAACAAGGCAAAGAGATAGGAGAAACAGAGTTTTGGGCAGAGGCACGAAATATTCTGTCAACTTCTATGACAAGGGAAAACACAGCCCACTGTAGAAAATGAAAGGTTATTGTGGCCTCTGCTCAGCAAGTAAGAAAGAACATATGAAACTGTATTTGTAAAAAAGGTAGCACATGTTTGCAGGAGGACATCTCCACCCTAGCATCCTGACAATTGCCTGTCCCATAGGTCACACAGGTAAGGCTTGATTATTGACAGAATCCCTGTGATCCTGCTTGGAACACGGTAGGAAGGGCAGTCTAGTGAGGAGCAGTTTCTCATTTGACTCCTAAGAGCGTGCAGGAGGCTGCCATGAAGCAGTATCTCATTTGATTTCCTGATCCCAGTAAGGGATCATGGTAGTTTCTACTTTACTTCTTTTGGGTGTAGCTGTAGAATATAACATGGCTTAGCTGCAGCATAAAGTTCACACCTCAGAAACAAAGCAGCCTACCTCCCATTTCATTTGGCCCCTCTCGTTCAGTGTCATCCAGTGGGACCAGAAATGTGAGTAGCTGGTACCATGATGATGTTGCTTTGCTGTCTGTGAAAGTATTAAATTGTATAAATCCACTTGGGTCTCTTGTGTCCTTCCCAGCTAAATCTATAAATGACTATCAGGCCAGACTATATATCAGCTGCCAACACATTGCTGCTAAGGGACTGGTTGACCATGTAACTGTGGAACCTTGTAGGACACGCCAATGATTTAGACCCCAAGAGAGATATTGGAAGCCACTGATGGATTTTAACCAACAAGGAGATACATCACATTTGTACTTTGAAAAATATCACTCTATAGTGTGTAATAGGTAAGAGAGAATTGAGATATAAAGGACACAACAAAATTAGCTAAAAACTACTATAGGAATCTAGGCAAAAAAAATGGTAACTCAGTCTATGGTGATGACAGTAGCTGAGTCAGAAAAAAATGGGGTGATTTGAGACATATTCAAGGTAAAAATAAGTATAAAGAAAAATCAAGTGTAGCACTTTTCTTTCTTGAGAAGCGTATTGCTTTCCCTGAAGTTTTATTGCCTTCCATTTAGCCTGGCAATACCTACCTTAAGTTTCTTAAAGTTCACTCAATATTTCACGAATAAAGATAAATGTAAGAAAACACCTGGCTCATTTTTTCTCCCCTCATAGATACCTCCTTCCCTGAGCCTTCCATTATCCTGCTAATGCAATGGAAGCTTGTCTAATAGCCGTCATCTTGAAACTTCCTTTCATTAAGCTTCTGAGCTGAATCCATTATATCTGGATTCTCTGACCTTTTCTTTCCTGATTAACTCCCTTGTTTTACAGGTGCTGATCCTCAAGCAACTGCCTAAGAATGGATGTGTGAGTTTTGGTTTCCGGACCTTTGAATTTATTAAGTCTTTATTTTACTTTCACACTGATAAAGAGTTTGTTTGGGCTAGAGCAAAGGACTGAAAATTATTTATTCCCCTGGAACTTAAAGTCCATTCTCTTCTATCATCCAGTTTGCTGATGAAAAGACTATTATTACAACCTTGAAATTTGTTTCTTGGAAACATTTATGACTTTATCTACAATGTTCTGAAATGTTGCAAGTATGCTTGATTGTAGATCTTTTGTTCATCCTAATTAGCATTAAGAAAATCTTTTTGATGAGATGATTTCCGTCTCACTTTAGGTCTAGACAGTTTTTTCAATTTTTCCTTCTGAATTATTTGTTTTCTCTTTCTGGAACATTTGTTAGACAAATATTAGGTGCCTAACTTGCCACTTTATCTCTTATGCTTTCTGTCTCATTGTCTTTTTGCTTTCATTTAGACTGAACTGACTTTATCTTCTATCCTTCTAGATTTTACTTGCCTATGCTTGTTCTTTTATGGCATCATATTTTGTTTTGTGGTTGCAATTTAATCTTTAATTTCTCTGAGATTAATACTGTCTTGGTTACTTTTCTCTCATTGCTGAGACAAAATACCCAACTCCCAAAATGAAGGAAGGAAAGGTTTATTTAGCTCACAGTTTGTGGAGGTTTCAGTCCATACTTGGCTGGCTCTGAGGCAGAAGATAGCAAAGC
>NW_004955423.1:3060198-3063291 GCF_000276665.1 Chinchilla lanigera | reverse complement strand
CCTGGCTTCCTGCTGAGTCACTTAGCCAAACCTCTAGACTCCCCAAGTTGACACAATGTTTCAACCATAACAAATACTTAAACTTTTATATAAATGCTATTAATTCCTGATTTATCTTGTTGCTCTTTCATTTACTTTGTTTACTCGTCCTGTACTTTCACATGCTCCATATCTTTCTCAAATATCTCGTCATCCTCAGTTGTGTGTCTTAAAATATTCTCATTATATGTCCATTTCACACATTCATAAAGAGGTTAAGTAACATGTCAAGACTGTGCTGCTAATAAGTAGCAAAGTTGAGATTCTAATTCTTCTAGTCTAATTTCAGAGCCTGAGCTCTGAATTATTATACCTCCGAGTTATACTTCAATCTCCCCAGATGATTAATTTAATTTATTTAGAGACTAAACCTAATATTTTGGTTTTTTTTTTTTTTTGGTTTTTCTCTGGTACCGGGAACTGAACTCACGACCTTGCGCTTGCCGGGCAGGCGCTTTTGGCCGCTGAGCTAAATCCCCAGCTCCTAAACCTAATATTTTGGATTGGGAAGACTAGGAAGAAATGCCTCCTTGCAAATTGTTCTTTTTGCAGTAAGAAGTAATAACTTAGTTTCAACCCAAGGACTTCTAAACAAAATGCATTTTTAAACACTGCCACAAGATGGCGAACAAGAATTACATATACATTTGTTCCCAGTAGCAAAAACTAATCGAAATGTGAAAGTCTACCAGAGATTCTGAGGGCTCCCAAAAATTTCTAGGCAGAGTTAGCAGGTCTTATCAGGAATGAAAACTATTATACAAGCTTGCTCAGACTACTACCATTTCTCTGTCTCAATTTTATTAACTTCTGCTCTGATCTTTATAGGTTCCATCCTGTACTAGCTTTGGATTTGCACTGTTCTTGTTTTTATTCCACATTAGATGCATCATTAGATTATTTATTTGGACTTTTCTGTTTTTCTGATGTGGGCTTTGACAGCTATAAACCTCCCTCTTAGGACTGATTTCATTGTGCCCCATAGACTCTGGTACATTGTACTGGCATTATCATTTGATTACTGAAATTATTTAATTTCTTCCTTCATTTCTCCTAGGACCCATTGATTGTTCAAGTGTATTGTTTAATATCCATGTGTTTGCATAATTTTGTGGTTTCTTTTGCAATTGGTTTCCAGTTTCATTGTATTATTATTTGAATATACATCAGATAATTTCAATTCTTTTGTAAGTATGCTTGATGAGTCAGTATGAAGTCACTTTTGGAGAAGCTTGAACCTAGACCCATATCTTTCATCATGTACTAACTAAAATAAAAATAGGTCAAAGATCTACATATTAAAACAGAAACAACCTGCTGGCAGACAAAATGGGTAAAAATCTTGAAGACAGGCATAGGCAAGGATTTTCTGAACAGAACCCCAGTTGCATAAGAAATAACATCAAGAATAAACAAATGGGATCCTATCAAATTAAAAAGCTTCTGCACAGCAAAGGAAACAATCAGTGGAGTGAAGAAACAATCTACAGAATGGGAAAAACTTTGGCCAACCTTTCCTTGGACAAAGGACTAATCCTAGAATATATAAAGAACTCAAAAATAATCTGACCCTCAAAATAAAAGATCCAATTGAGAAATGGGCAACTGACATGAATAGACATTTCTCAGAAGAAGTACAAATAGCCAATAAATACATGATAAATACATGAAAAGAAGTTTAACATCTCTGGCCATTACAGAAATGAAAATTAAAACAGCACTGAGATACCATCTTACTCCAGAAAGGATGTCTATCATCAAGAAACCAAATAATAAATGCTAGTGGGGCTGTGGGGGAAAAGGAACTCTTCTATGTTGCTGATGGAAATGTAAACTAGTACAAACATCATTATGGAAATCAGTTTGGAGATTTCTCAAAAAAACTAAAACTAGAAATTCTATTTGACCCAGCTCTTTCTCTTTTAGCTATCTTCTTGAAAGAATTAAAGACATCATATTACAATGATACATGCATACTCATGTCTTTAGCAGCACAAAAATAACTAAGTCTTGAAAGCAGCCTACATGTCCACCAACAGATAAATAGATAAAGAAAATGTGCTATTTATATGTAACAAAGTACTACTCTATTCCACATAATTAAAGCATAGTTTTGAGAAGGTAACTTGACTGCTCAAAAGTATCACATAGTACTGGCACAGAATCAGACATGAGAATAGAGGATGCAGAAACAGCCCCAGGCACGTTCAGCTGTTTGATCTTTGACAAAGGGGCCAAAAACATACACTGGAAGAAAAACAGCTTCATTGGTAAATAATGCTGGGAAAACTGGATATCAATATGCAGAAGATTAAATCTAGACCTACATGTCTCATCATGTACTAAAATGGATCAAAGATCTAAATGTTAAAACAGAAACACCTAATCTGCCAGAAGATAAAATAGGTAGAACTCTTGAAGACATAGGCATAAGCAACGAATTTTTGAACAGAACCTTAATAGCACAAGAAATAATGGTAAGAATCAACAAATAGGATCATAACAAATTAGAAAGCTTCTACAAAGGAAGCAATTAATGGAGTGAAAAACAACCTACAGAATGGGAAAGATATTTTGCCAGCTATTCTTTGGACAGAGGACTAACATCTAGAATATATGAAGTACTTAAAAAATTACACTCCCCCAAATAAATGATCCAATAAAAATGAGCAATAAAAATGAACAGACATTTCTCAGAAGTACAAGTGACCAATAAATGCATGAAAAAATGTTCAACATCACTGGGTATTAGAGAAATACAAATTAAAATTACGTTGACATACCATCTGACCCCAGAAAAAATGACTATCATCAAGAAATCAAATAATAACAAATGCTGGCAAGAATGTAGGAGAAAAGGAACTGTTCTACTATACTGTTGGTGGGAATCTAAACTAGTATAACCACTGTGGAAATCAGTGTGGAGATTCCTGAAAAAAGCAAAACTAGAAATTCCATTTAGGGCTGGGGATTTAGCTCAGTGGCAAAGCGCCTGCCTGGCAAGCGCAAGGTCGTGAGTTCCGTTCCTGGTACCGGAGAAAAACCAAAAAAAAA
>NW_004955423.1:3024868-3059778 GCF_000276665.1 Chinchilla lanigera | reverse complement strand
AAACTTTGTTTCATTTATTCTGCTAGTTTCTCTTAGTTCACTGAAGAGAAAGTCCTGTGCCTTTATCTATGTTTCTTCTTTGTAAAAGTCTTTTTTGTCTATGATTTGTATTCTGAGTAAAATTTTGGCCATTTTTTTAAGATTATGACACATTGTATATTAACTATTGTCATTTTCTATTTTGTTATGGAATACTGTTTTACTTTTTCATAGAAGAGTGGTTTTTTACATTTTCTTTATTAAAATCTTCTTGTATTACATTAAAATAAAAATACATTAAAATTTAAAAAGAATTATAGCTTGGTGTTTCTATTCTCAGCTTATTTATTGTCTGTAGTATGTATGAAGATGATGGAGAAGTGGTGACATTGTATCAGTTTTTGAATCACTGAAAATCAAAATTTTCAGCATGACATAAAAGAGATACAAATAATTGAGTTTAAAGATAAAGCCTATAGTTCTGAATTTGATTTGGACCTATAAGTATGAATTATGTGTATGTTATATGTATTTTACCAAAACAAAACAAAAAGTCACATATTCCCTGTTTATGGAAAAATCTAAGAAATAATGAACATTCAATGACAATTTGCTCCTCTAGGACACAGACTGTGATGTGAAAAAACTACTAACATTAAAAGAAACCAAGTCTTATTGGAGAAAAAACTACAGATCTGAAACTAGAAATATAAGATGTGCCTGAGGGAGTATATTTCTCTGCACAGCAAAGAAACTGTCAAAACTATGAGGTCCAAGCCAAAAGGACTTAGAAGGAATCTGGTATATCAAGATAGTGTATATCTAGAACATTAATCAGAAAATTAGTAATTTGAATCTCACCTCTATATTGGATGACATTAATTTTTATGTATAAAACTAATATACTTTTTAAAAATATCTTTACCATTTACAGATCTATAATGAAACATTTACAGAGGGGATAATATACTTAAATTTTGCTTTAAAATATTGAAGAGGGAAATTAACTTATAGATAAAACAATATTATCAGTGAGTTGATCACTACTGCGGGTGGCTCATGAATACCAGAGAGCTCATTATATACTTCTGTCTACTTCTGTGTATGTATAAAATTCTCACAAAAATTAAATTCATTTTCACTCTTGTTTGCCTCATCAAATCATTAGATTCTTATAATCATGTTTTTTTGACAATGGCCGTAATAATGAAGAAGCTATGAAAAAGAGATGATGTATATAAAAAGACTAATCAAATAATCTATGCTCCTCCAAATCACCTCAATTTGACAAATACTAACTATAAGGGAGAACTATTATTATAGGTTATGAATGTGAATATTATGTACCCTAAATATCCTATACCAGAGTATCCACAGCCTGAGTGAAGAAGTACTATAAGGTTGATACTCCCCTGGTCATTTGGTGTTTCAAAATAAAATAGAAATCAATAGAGCTATTTACCTTTATTAGGTCCTCCTACAGTAGATCTATCCAGATATTTAGAATGAGAAATCTCTGTTTCTGATTTTCTTTGTATAATGAATTGATTTCCAAACCATTTGGGTCCTGAGTAAAAGACTGTAAATTTCTGCTGAATATCAAGTCCAACTAGAAAAAGGAAATATATACAAATGCTTGTTGAAGTCATATAAACCCATACATGTGCCCAGGACATTTAAATGTTTTTAAAAGGTTAAAAGGTATGTCAAATGAAAATTTATATATCTATCATTGTAAAAATCAATGTTCCTACAACAAATGACATTTAACTATATTAAAATATAAAATGTCTATGAATGAACAATTAAAATTTGAATTACATTATCCAGGTTATGTTATCTTTTCTATATCTAAATATATGAAACTTCCCTTAAAGCTTATTCATAATATCCAAATATATTTGTACATACCATTTTTGTATCAGCATAAAGCAAATAATTTTAAATGCTATCATACCTTTTATATTCATAACTTCACTACTTTGATTAACTTACCCAAATCAGAGCTAATTAGATTTATGCTAAGATCTTCAGATATAAGTGCTCGCCTCACATCAATCTTTTTAGTCCAATTTCCAGTTTTTATCAAAACAGAATCCCTGAAAAATGGAAATGCACATTTCAAATAGTGCTTCAAACATTAAATGAAATAACATATTAATTTCCAAGGGCTGATTGTTCCTAGGACAAGTCTTTTCTAGTAGTAAAAAGAAATTGATTATTAAAAATTAGGTCCTCTAAATTCTGAGTAGGAAGAATGACTAAACTATCTTCATTTTTTTTGTGTGTGGTAGTGGGGATAAAACAGAGGGCATCATGAATGCTGGGCAAGTGCTGTATCACTGACTTAAATCCCCAACCCATTTTTTAAAATTTTGAGACAAGGTCTTGCTAAGTTGCCCAGGCTGGCTTCAAACTTATGATCCTTCTACCTTGGCCTCCCAAATAGTTAGATTACACACATGCACCACTACACTAAAATGGAGCTATATTGAGCATAATTCTCTTAAGTATAGCTGATTCCAAGTTGCACTGACTCTACCTGGAATGTGTAATTGTTACTAGTAACACATGAGCTTGCCCTTAAGTCACTACCACTCTAAACTAGCAATACATAAATTACATTTATTTGTAAGAACAACAATATATTTAGAGTTGATTTGAAATAGTTTGTATTTAATATCACAAACCAGCAACCAAATTACATGACTGAACTTATGAGGTGTGATGAAAATATACAGTGAATGTTTAAATTTTTAAAATACAGAGTCCACCAAAAAAATGTACATACACATTAACAGTTCACCATACTAATAAATATCTGGAAGCTATGGCTACCACTATGAATACCTCTTGTAATTGTAGAGGCCAAAGGTAACTTGTACTAATCTTATGAGGTCTCAATAAATTTTGTATTAAAATATTTATACAAGTTTTTCTTTTCCTGATGTTTACTTTTTTTGGTGGATTCTGTATTTACTAGTAAAAGACACATTACCATCAATCCTCTTTAAAATACTTCCCCTAACTTAACATCTTTGCCACTTTCTGAAGCAGTTCTGTAAGTTCTTTTGCATCACTTTTTAAGAGGTATGATCAAAACTACGGCAAATCATGCTTTCAAGTGTAATCCAATGGGAAGGCATAAAACATGGAGTGTCCTCAATTTTATTCAGAGGATCTGGCACTCTGTGACTTCCGGTTCTTCTCCAAAGTAAAAATGACCATTAAAGGTAAACATTTTGAGGTGATTCAGATCATTAAGACAGTTATTGCTAAAGACACTCATGAAAGAGAACTTCTAGAAACGTTTAGGAAAGTGGCAAGAATGATGGGCAAAGTGTGTTTAAAGTGAAGGTAAGTTTTGAGGAAGATTAATGACAATGCATCTTTTACTGTAATAAATCTTTTAAAATTTAACCATTCACTATATTTTTCAATCACGCCTAATAGTTTATAGTCTCCTATAGTTGGGGCTATCATTAGATTTAATAGTCACAAGAACAAAGATTTATACAATGGCATGGGAGTAGTTACCAGTGAAAAGAATATCCTATTATCCTGTATGTATACAGAAACAATTAGGAGATTACCACTTATTTATTTATTTATTTGAGATTCCTATTTCAGAGTTACTGTTTCTCCTGAACCTATGAGTAGAGTAATATGGTTAAGAGAACAGGCTCTGGTGTTGGAATGCTCTGGTTCAAATCTAGACTTTGCTATTAATTAGCTATCTGACCTTGACAGAAATGTGAAACATCATTTTGTAATTTCCTTCTCTACAGTATATATGGATGATGAAAACATCTGTATCATATAAATATCAAATAATTCAATATTTTGAATGTAGGTATTAAGAAACATTGGATGTAGCTGCAACTGATATCCTCAGTTTGTTTATGACATCCTTGGAGAAAATAATAGTATCTAGAGAAATGCTGAAGTGAAAATTATAGAATGGCATGCTAGAGAACTAGATATAAAGGAGGGTTCCTCCTTTAGTTTGTTAGGTTTTAATTTGGAAATTGAAAATATATTTTGAGCTGAGTAAGAGGATGACTATATCCAAAGAGTAGTAAGGCCTTGAATGACTGGAAAAAAGTCAACGAACTCAGAAAGATCTTCTAAAGATCATCTATTCACTAATTTTAGCCCATGGTGATATGAATATGAAATATTAACAATCTAAAATGACATATGCAATACTTTCTGTCATATACAAATAGAGAAACTATTATCATCTCAGGAAAATGTAATTTAATTGGTCCCATAGTGATCTTACTACTCTATATTTTAGTGGAATTTTTAATTTATAGTACATATATACTTAAAAATAAAATAGAAATTTCATAACTACTTACATAATTTTTTGCTTAAAAACCACTTGATTATCTGCATCACCTATGATTAAGGTAGTATAGTGAAAATTCGGTGTTGTTCTTTTAGTTTGTAGCTGTTCAAAGTTTCTTAATATGACAGTCACCAATATTTCTGCCTTAGCATCATTATATCTTGCAATCTTCAAAAAAGAACAGGCATAAGAGGTGTTAAAAAAATAATCCTACTAATAAAACTCAGCTCCTAGTCTACTTATCGGTAGCTCTATTTCCAAGAAGACAATCAAAATACTTAAGAGATTAAAAAAATTTTTTACCTGTTCTACTTCAAGTTCATATTTTGGTAGATACATCACAGCTTCTTTTATCTGGGTCCCAAAAGGGGGATGTCTATTTAAAATCTAAACACATTTACATAATTATATTCTTAGCACAATATTTAAAATTCTTAGTAAGATATTTTTAGTATCAACACAACTAATAATATTTATCACCCAAAACCTCAGTAAATAAAAATACTTATGTCTATGAAAAATAAAATAATTTTAATATAAGTAAAGATATAAAAGTAAGGTTTTTTAATTTAAATATAATTCTGGTAATATTAAGAAAAAGTGAATTTTACATACTAGTTCAAGTTTCCTTGCATCTGTTTCTTCTATTTTCTTAAAGGAAGTCAAACCTGCATTTACCATGGCATTTGACAATGTTATACCTGTGGAAAATTTATCAAAGAACATTTTTTTTTGGAGACAATGTCTCGCTATGAGTTCAGGCTGACCTAGACTCATTATGCAGCCCAGGCTGGCCTTGAACTCCTGGTTATTCTCCTGCCTTAGCCTCCTGAGTGCTGAGATTATAGGCATGCACCACCACATCCGGCCCAAAGAGCAATTTTTAAATGAAATCTATACTTAATTACTTAACAACTACATTAGTAAAAACTTTTTAATGATTCAGTCAATCTGCTATGATTTATGTATGGTTTGAATGTGTACCCCAAAAGTTTGTGTGATGTAGATCTGGTCCTTGGTACAGCAGTGCTGAAGTGGTGCAATTTTTAGGAGGAAAGGCCCAGTAGTGGAAGGTAATAAGGTCACTGTAGCTTCACCCTCCTATGAGGATTAATGCTGGTATCTTAGAATGGGTTGGGTCTGGTAGGAATGAGATAATTTCAATGAAAATGGGTTGTTACTTTAAAAAAAAAGTAAGCTCTGATTCCTCTCAATCTTTTCCTTCCAGTCTATTCTTGAGTATTCTATTAGTCATTTTACAATACAGCTTCTAGTATTCATACTTCCTTAATAGTCATTTCCATTTCCCTCAAAACTTTTCCTGACTTTTAACTTCTTAATTCATAGTCACTATTGAAAATCAATTCATCATGCTCACTAAGAATTTAGATTTAGTCTTTTGTTTAGATTATATTACTTCTTTATCATATCGGTTTTCTCGTGGGAAATACCTGGCTATACTTAGTATGTATGTAGAACACGTTACTGTTTGGCAGTCAAGAGAGACCAGAGTACTATTTTCCAAATTTTGTATGGAACCCCCTTTCCAGTCTAGAATACTTGCCTTTGTGGTGTGGCATTTGGCTTGCTAGGGCTTCAGTAGGAAGATGAGCCTTTCTATCAGAAATCTCTACCCGATTTTGACCTGACTTTACTTTCACTAGCTAATCCTAAAGTCTTCTGGTCAATGTTCTACTACCCCACTGATTTCAAATTTTACAGAAACAATAAGTAGGACTTCAAAGAAGAGCTGGAGAATAACACAAAAATCCCCAAAGGCTCATTACATAATTTTTAATGTCCCCAAGACACATACAAAATCATAGAACTAACAAGGTTCTCAGTCATGGGATAACGGCTCTCTGTTTAGAATTATACCTATTTAAGAAGGGTTAAGTCAAAGTCAGAGGTACCATACTGAAAAATACTTTGTGTCAGAATAAAAGTCCTTTACCCTTATCCCAGTTTTTGTAATGTTTTTCAGTGTCTACCTTATTTATACTAGGATCCAGTAGACAAACAATAATCAGGCACAATCTTTTTTCTAAATCTCTGTGAAGATAAGAACTGCTATCCTATTATTATTGAAAATAGAAAAGTTAAGATAAAAATAAGTGATACAGTTTTCTGTAATTAATTGGGAATAGCCAAAATTGTTAACTCTATATCTTGTCATTGAGTTCACAGCAAAATACTTGTCATAGAAGTGGAAGAGACAGCAACACATTGTTAGTTAGTTAATTACTAAAACAAAGTTCACTCTTGGTATGAAAACAAATTTTACAGTGAAAGTATTTTTATTAATTTTTTCATGCACTACTCCGTTGATTTCATATGGAATGATTTAAGCAGATGCAATGAAAATCAGATTTTGAAAAATAAAGTATAATACCTTACACTGGCTTATAAGTACATCTTTTCATTAAAGGTCTGTAATAATTTTCTTAATAGCAAAATACAAAATAAATTGTAGGCACTGCTAACCTACCTGTTTGTGTTCAGTACCTACCAATTTTTTCCAGTTGTTTGGATACATGCAGAGAGTTCTCCCAAAGTTTACACCTAAAGCATTTAGTTAAAATCAAACTATTCAGTAATATAGCAAACTTCTTTTCCTGAGCAGCCACAAAATCTGACAACCCTAAAAAAAATGTTTACAATATTAAACTTAGCATAATAGTTAACTAGAAAAATAATGAAAATCCATTAATTCTGTTTACATACATCTTGTTATTCGTGAGCCACTTCTGAAAATCTTTGAGATATCTTGTGTCAAAGCAAAATCTTGTATAGGAATGCATCCCAGCTGAGCCTGAATGAGACTGAGGAAAAAAGAAATTTCATAACTTCCATTTGAAAGATACTACCTCACATATTTGATATCACTGAATGAAGTATTCCTTCTTAGAATTTCTCTCTGCCTTGATTTCTATGATACCACATGATTGTATATCTTGTATTATTGTTTCAGGTCTTTGTTAACTTTCTTTTCCCAATTTCTGAAAGTTCAGTCCTTTTTTACACTTTTTTTCCCACTCAAATTGTCTTTCTCTCAAAAATTTCAGTTTATTAACAAAGAAAGAACTGATAGAAAAATGTGGGTGAGGTGCTTACTTTAAATGTTGGATAAATAAAACTTATGAAACTATCTACAGGTGTACAATATGGAGTACATGCAAAATTGCTAAAGTGAAAATAGTTTTGAAATAATTTTTGATATTTTTTTAAATTTTTGATATTTAAAGCAATATTTCTAGTAATAAAAAAGACTTTTGATGTCAACCTTCCTTGTTGGAAACCTTATTGTAAGAAGTAGTAATAAAACAGAGATGGGAGAAGAGAAAAAAGGATTTATGCCAGCTGGCACAGAACCATGGCAGGGCTATGTGTTTTTCTCCACCAAATAAGGCAAGCAATGATGTTCTGTGATCTTACACTGCTTCATTTTCTAGGTATTTATGTCTGAGTACTTAGGTCTTTTGATTTAAATGGTGCAACTTGAAGTGAAATGATTTTGTTTAGGTGACTTAATAAAATAAGCCAGCTAAGGAATTTTTTTCTCTTTCAGCTAGAGGAGGGCATTCTTTTTTTGGGATACTTTCAGACATTTCATTGAATTTTAGTTTCCCAATACCCTAATAAAATCATTTTATATTACATGCATTTCCTCAGGCATAGCCATAGTTTGGATTAAAAGAGTTAATATTCTCTTTCTCAGCTGTATTTCTCTAGCAATTCAAAAAGTCTTAGGGATTATGGAAAACTTAAGAGATCATACAGTTCAATTCTTTCATTTTACACATGAAATAAGTAATGTGCAGAGTAACTGTGACTTGACCACATTTATGTTGGTATATGAAGGACTAAGCTAGAACTAGAACCTGGTGTCTTGATTTGCTCAACATATACTCTGTTGCATCCATATTGAACCAAATCAAGGTATTTTCCCACAAAAATTTATTGTAACACTTTATCTGTAATTTCAGCATTTCCATTAACTGTCTTAAGTTGAATAATACAGTCTTTTGATCGGGGCTGGCAGATATATACCATTATTTAGATTAACATTATAATCTCCCACCTTTTGCATTTTACTTAAGCATAGCAAGAAGAGAATGTGTATGTGGGGGGTGTCATTTATTAATCATAAATTTACATACAGTCTTTTGGTAGAGGATGCTGGCTAACAGTACCATTTTGGTGGACTCTCTCATATACCTGTTATATGTTGCATTTATGATCTATTTTTTTTCAAAGGTAATATTAATCATTTTAGTTTGACATTTTTATCCTTTAAGTTTCTGCCTTCTTAATTTCTTAGTTTTAATCGCTTAGTCTTCTCTCATCAACACTAACTCCATCTTTCTTAACTGGGATTTTTCAATGAACTCATACAGTATGATATGGCACTACCACGCAAGTCCTAGACTGCTTAAATCTGAATTTATTTTACTCAAAAAAGTTTAAATGCAAATGATCTTGTCATGGCTAAACCTAATCCTTACTGAGTCAATACCTTACTTCATTTAATTCTTACAATAACCCTGATTTAGTCATTATTTAACTACCATTAGTTCCTAGCAGAAAAGGTATCATTGCATTTGTCATTGCAAAGTACAGTGTAATCTTAAATTACTATTCCAATTACTAATCCTCTACTATGAACTACCCATTCTTTACAGAAAAGTTATCCACAGCCATATATGCATTCCTTCATTCAGGCTTTTGCTTTTACTATTTGTCTCTCCCAGAATGCTACTACCATTTAGAAAACATTGATTACATGTATTTTAATACTGCCCCAATATTTCTATGTGCATGGTTGTCATTCAAGATACCTTGAAAGTTCCTGATAAGAAGAATAAGAAGCATGTTTTCTATTTTTACCTTGCATCAACAGAACACATACTCAACAAATGGTTGTTGATTAAGAATATTCATAATTTATTTTAGTTAAAACCCAAAAGTTCTTAGAAATTAATTTCACATCTACATTCTGACTCTGTATTTTTATGTAAATTTTTTGTATTAAAGAAAACATTTAAATGTTTTAAAACTAAGACAGAAAACCTTCATAATTAATAATCGTAAACCAATAGTATAATAACACATTTAAAAATTAACAATTATTACCAATTTACTTTCATTTCTCTTGTTTTAATTCTTCCTTTCATTGGAAATCTGTATATAAAAATACATAGCAAAATTTTATTATTTATGTTAATTAGGTGAAACTTGTTAAGAATTATTTAAAACATATGTAATTTCTTTACCTAATAGTTGTCCAATTTGGATCTTTGTTCAAAGTATTCAGTGTTTTCTTTTCATTTATCCTTAATTGTACATCTAGAAATTCGTTGCAGCTGGCTATCATCGCAACCTATAAAATTTAGGCATTTTTCCATTAAATGTTTTTTACCAATTTTCTCTCATTATCTTTCTCCAAATTTATTTTTTATGCTGCCGTGGGCCATCATAATTTTATTAGTTAACAGAATTAAGAACCTGCTTTATATATTTTGCTTCATTAAGGATTCATTAACAAAGGCTTATAAACATCTGTTATATAACAAACCTCAGGGCATATAATGTTATTATTAGACATCAGGACTATACCAGTAAGATTGTAAAGATTAACAAGATAAATTTTTCTATATTAAGCTCAAGGCTTCCCATACGGTAAGAAACACCCAGTAAATACTGTGTTGCTCTTAAATGTGATGCTTCATAAATGTAAACTGCTTCTGCTACTCCTATTCTTACTACTTTCCCTTCTTTGGTTTGCAAATCATTATCCCAATTATTTGGTAATGGAAATTACTTAGCAATTCTTTAGATATCAACAAATTTTCATTCTGTAGTGCAGGCCTGCTGGCAGGCATTCTGTGTGCTTTGTTTTCCCACATCTATAAAACGAAATTAACTTGTTTTAGTTCTCTTACACACTTGCTGAACTCAAGATCAGACAAATCAATGTTAATACTGGGTATTTTTTACTCTTGATTTCTTATTAGTTAAGAATCATATTTATATGTGACTCTTTAATAACTAAATTCTATTGTGTATTTTTGTACAATAACAAACTTTGAAATTTAAAGTAAAAAAGATGAATGGTTTATATTTGAGAAAAAAATGTTTTCTTTTGCAAATCTCTTGCTTCATATTTATGTCTCCAGTAAAGGGAGAAAGGACCAATGCAATTTTCAGATACTAACAATACATCTGCAGTCTGCTCACTGCTGCAACGGAGAGCTGCCTCACTATTAATATTTAGCATAACTTGTTGTTATATTCATTTCTTCACAATCAATTCTTTCTTCTGGACTATCACTAATACTATTTTGTTTCCATTGTTATTGTGATTCTGGTGCAACAGATTTAGGGAGGGGTTGCAAGTACATAGCACCATGGTACCATGTTACCATATTGCAACTCACTGTCCTTCAATCATGGTAGACTTTCCTACAACATCATGCTATA
Organism: Chinchilla lanigera; assembly: GCF_000276665.1. Classification (NCBI taxonomy): domain Eukaryota; kingdom Metazoa; phylum Chordata; class Mammalia; order Rodentia; family Chinchillidae; genus Chinchilla; species Chinchilla lanigera. Next base: position 3,048,965 of record NW_004955423.1, on the reverse strand, counting down.
CTGTCTTGGAATATTTCTTGCATAGAAGGCACTACCAAGGTAACCAGTATTATCATGAAAATTGTAAGGTAGATGCCACACCTATTTGGGGTATATATAGATATATATAAATTTTCTTAGTTCTGGTAAGAAATATAATTGTAATGATAATATATCCTAGGAGGATAGTATTCTATGTTATCATGATCAGAGAAATAATGAAAGAGATATAAGCATTATTAAAAATGCTTTCCACCACTTCAAAGATACCACTATGTATTACAGCAGCCACTGATATTTTCCTACTAATCTATCCATAACTCTGCAATGTTTGTATTGTTCCTATCCTATTTCATAAATGGATGCATGTCTATCATTATGTGTTCCCTACAACAACCATTGAGAAAAGTTAATGATTATTCAATAGGTCACTCATGTATAGCTCTATTTATTTTCTTTAGAAGCCACTTTGAAGATACCAAAGTATAGTACAACAACTATTGATAATCTCCTACCTCTTCTGTCTGTAATTCACTATTATTTGTCTATTGTTTTCCTGAGAAACTATCTTGTAGATAACAATATGTAAAACAATAACCATGATGATTTCCTACCACTTTGTCTGTAATTTGGTAAGCCCCCCTATTATTATGTTATCCTTCCTTTTTACTCTTTAAAATTTTTTTTAAAAAATGCTTTCCAGCAGAATTCATTCTTAAATTGTATGAGATATACACATTAGTTTCTCTAATAATATTTTGTACTATTATATCAGTTGTTTCTCCAGTGTTACTTTGCACTATATCATAAGCTATTTATTTTCTAGTGAAAATTAACTTACCAGATCTGATAAAGTTTCTTCTCCAGTGATTGTAGAAAATTTCTTCACTGTTTCAAATGTAATATAATACCAAGCCATCAATCTTCCTGCCTCTATGAGAAAACATGAAAAAATAAACATTCCCCCAATTAGCTGAAATAACTTCCTTTTTCATCAGTTTGACATTTTCTCAACATTTATTCTGCACCTATAATGACATCTGGTATACCTAGAAATGTAGAACATACAATCTCTTAAACTTATAGGTTGGCTAAGGAGATGACCACATAGAAATAGCAAGAGGACAAAATCCAGTGAATAATATTTATATACAGTCATAAGTAGAGAAGAAGAAATTAAAACTAATTTCAGTGATCAATATGGAATGGCCTAGTAGAGAAAATGGTCTTGAGCAAGATTTTAAAGTGAATAATATGCCTTTTCAGAGAAGAAATAAAATCAATTATACCTGGAGAAATTAAAAATTTGTTTATTAAAAGAGAACAGTAATAAAAAGACTATCTTTATAGTACAGTTCTGAGGAATATGGCTTGGTGGTGATTTGAGTTCAGGTCTCTGACTGAGTTAGAAACATAGCTTCCCCATGGAGGAGGTAGGTGGGTTAGTTTGATATAAATTAGATACCAGTTCCTAATGTGCTGTTGGGATGATAAATGTGCTCATCTCAGAAATATTGTGAAGAAGATTAAATACAACTTTAAAAAATATATACTTGGCTTAACATTTAATAAATGTTGCCTACTATTTTATTAAGAAATGCAAATAATAGATTTGAGAGGCCACTAAAGAGCTCACAACTTTTAAAAGGAGTTTAGGTTTTGCATTTGATTTGTAAAAAATAACATAGGACCAGTTAAAATTCTCCAGCCACATTTTAATTAAATTGGAGCCTTAAGATAAACTGACTAGGAACATAGCTCAGTGGCAGAGTGTTTGCCTAGCATACACAGGCCCTGGGTTCAGTCCCAAGTACTGCAAAAAACAAAGTGACAAACAGACAAAAAACAAAATAAAAACAATAAAAATAAAAACACAAAATAAGACAAACTGTTCTGAAAATAGAACAGTAGGTCAACTGGGGGTGGGAACTAAATAGATGGGGTAGGAACTGATGGAGTTTACTTAAGAGGTTACTGGATGCAATTATAAGTTGTCTAAAAATTCTGAACCATTTCAAGCACTGTGAGCATACCCAAAAAAACAGCTGAAAAGAGGAAGCTGGCATATTGTACTCAAGGAAAGAATCAATATTTACGTGATGTGATTGCTGAAGAGGGGAATATTTTTTGGCATTCCAACAGAGTTACAGGCACAAAAGACATAGTACACACGAAGTAAAATCAGAGATGGAGAAAGAACCAAACGAGCCTAAAGGCCACTTTCTGAATTAAGGGACCAGTAAAAATGTTCACCAAAATGAGGGTGATACAGTGGATCTAGAAAGAGAGTTTCTAGCTGGGTGGAGTGGTGCACACCTGCAATCCCAGCACTTGGGAGGCTGAGGCAAGAAGATCATACACATTGAGGTCATCCAGGCTACATAGTAAGATCCTGTCTTCAAAAAAGGGGGTGGGGGGGTGTTTGCATGTTGGAATGTAGCTCAGTACAGAGGTCCTGAGTTCAATCAGTAGTGCATGCACACACAAGGAATTCATATATAAAAAATTAAAAGACAAAATATTATTAATACAAAGGAACAAGAAGTCATAAAAAAAGAATTAATTATAAATAGTATATAAAGATTTTCCTATATCCAAGCAAAGATGGGCCAAATAATTATGAAACAAACTTTTTGCTAAAGGCACCTAAAGTAACTAAATGAAATACAAGAATCTTTGGTAAAGCATCAAAGAGCTAACAAAATATCTATCCAGAAGAAGGTTAAGCCCAAAGAGATAAAATAAAATTCACTAGGTCTTACTCCTACAAACTGAGATTTGTAGGTCTGTGGTGCAGTTAATTGCATTCTTAATGTAATAGCACCTCTAGCTGATTTTGACTGTAGGTAGTCGACCCAACCACATTTTAAGAAACATCATCCTAGTCTGTAATACAGAATATTTTCAGCTCTAAGACTGGATCATCTTTCTGGTGTTTGATGACTAACTGGACGTGGGATGGCTGCAGAATGACAGAGAAACCAAAGGTATCAAATATTTAATCTTAGGCTTAGTAAAAATACTAATGAGAACAACATACAAACAAAGATGTATTTTCTTAGCCTTAAACAAAATAACAACTCTTGCTACATTAAAATATTTTTGCATTCATTATCCCACTTGATCAACCCATTAAGGTAAATAGGACATAAAATATATTCCTGTTTTTCAGACAAATGAACTGAGGATTGGTTAGAGTATGGCTGCAGTTAGCAAACAGTAGAACTGGAGGTGAAATTCAGGTACTCTGAAACCTAAATTTTATTTTCATTTCACTTTACATTGTTCCACATCAAGTTAACTTTTATATGCTTCAATGTGTCTAGTATCATGTCACATAAGTTAAATTTTCAATAAAAAATTGAGGATCAAATTTTGTGGCAAAAGTGAGAGACTAGAATCAAAACTACAATTTTGAATTCATATGTAGCTGTAGCTGTGAAGGTAAATAATTTTTTCAAAGATAGGAACATAAATTGGAAATGTTTTTTTGTTTTTTGTTTTTTTCTCCGGTACCGGGAACCGAACTCACAACCTTGCACTTGCCAGGCAGGCGCTTTTGCCGCTGAGCTAAATCCCCAGCCCCATAAATTGGAAATGAAGATGCAAAGTTAGAAACTCTAAGAAGCCCATGGTGAGCACAAAAGTGAACAAGAAAAACTGATTTAAAAAGCAGAAAAAAAAGTTGAAATAGTAAAGTGTTAAGAAGAGAAAATCAATTAGGTAGTATTCACTGAGGACTGAAAAAGAAGAAGAAATATTATATAGATCATTTATTAAATATGTTAGAAGAACATCAGTGGATTCAAGAAGCACTGTGGGGGTTGAAGGTGGGCACGAATATGAGAAAAATATTCTTCATGAGAATGAAATTATCTAAGAATAGATGAAGAAAATACATTAATAACTTTCATGCTCCCTGTAGTGACACACCTTAGAATATGAAAAAGTTAATTCTCAGACAAAATTAGGCTTATCAGAATAAGGACCAGCAAAGAAGGGGAAGAATGTTATTAATCTAGGACTGAGTCAGGACAATAATTATTAAAAACTTAACTTTAGCCAGGTGTGGTGGCACCCACTTTTAGTCCCAGCTACTTGGGAGTAAGACAGGAGGATTATAAATTTCTGCCCACCTAGGAAACTTAGTGAGACCTTATCACAAAATAAAAACTTTTAAAAAGTGATGGGGATGTAATGTAGCACTCCCAAGGCTCAGTTCCTGGTACCATAATAAAAAACAAACAATCCAAAAAAATCTTAAACATATTAAATACAAATAAAGCATGATGCAGAACTATGTATTTCCATAGTATAGTTAGAAATATATGAATTTACATTAAAATGGAAGATACATGCCAAATACTAACAGAGTCTGACTTCTGAAAAAAAAAACCTTTTTTTTCCTTCCCCAACTTTCTTTTCTTTTTTTTTTTTGGTTTTTCTCCGGTACCGGGAACCGAACTCATGACCTTGCACTTGCCAGACAGGCGCTTTTGCCACTGAGCTAAATCCCCAGCACCCCTCAACTTTTCTTGAAAGGATTAACTACAACAATGAAGTTGATTTTTCCCCAAAAAATTCTACTCATGAGTGCTAAAAACTATGAAATATTTTTTTTTCTTTGTTTTGTTGTTGTTGCTGGATTTGGCTTGTTTTGGTTTGGCCTGCTTTTTGTTTTCAGAGATAGGGTCTTGCTATGTAGTTCAAGCTAACCTTGAACTCACTTCGTAGCCCAGGCTAGCTTTAAACTTCCAAGGGATCCTCCTGTCTCAGCCTCCCCAGTGCTGAGATTACAGGCATGTACCACCATATTCAGATGAAATATTTTTTCTTAAACTAAATATAGGGGGGAGGTAGCAGGGCTCAGAACATCTCCCCCTAAATATGACATCTTGAATATTGAATATTTTAAGCTGAAGGAATTTTATAAACAGCATGTGCAAGGCCTTTCTGACCTTTCCATGAAGCAGTCATAAAACTCCCATGTGAGAGGTACCCTGTCAATACCTGTAAGAAAATGGTATCTTTATCCCTGAAGGTAAAGAATGTAGAAAAGAATCTAAATGAAAAGACTTTGCTAAGTTTCCTCCAGGTTACTACACTTAGCTTTTAGCCCCTTTGTCCTATCATATTCCTCCATGACTTTCCACTCTTCATCAAACTTAGCATAAAGATATTCAGGTTTAACCACTTCTTTGAACCTTCAGTTGCTTATGATGTGTCTCATGTCATATAGAACTTATATGAAAATCTGTATGCTTTCCTATTGGCCCCAGACAATCAATGAACCTATGAGTGAAAGAAAAGGTATTTTTTTCCTACCCTATAAGAATCTAAGTAAGTATCTACATAATAAATGTTAGAATAGTTAAGAACTGGAAAAAAGTATCTATAATATTTATAAAAGGTCTAAAGCACTCCAAATATTGAAGCATTTCAAACTCTCTGCTAAAAATCACCACGATCGGTGAAGACAAATTCTGGGTCTGTAAAAAAAAAAAAAATCAAACAAAAATAAAAACAAAAAACCTCTATATTTTACAAACAAGACTGCTATAAATTTATTATACTTTATGGCTAATAATAATTATATTGTTAAGACTGGAAATCACAATTTAATTTTCCTTTAACTTTTATTTTGTATTATATTATTTATTTGTTTTTGAAACAGGATCTCACTGTGTTATCCAGGCTGGCCTCAAACTCACAATCCTCCTCGTCAGCTCCCTGAATAGTTGGGATTACAGGCATGTGCCACCACCTCTGGCTCATCATCTAAATTTTAGTACAATGTTTTTATTTAGTCTTAAATGAGAAATTATTACATTGACTAACAACCACAGAAAAATTACCTGTTGGTTTGAAATTAACATCTCCATCCATCTTTATCAAATCCAGGGATGATAAGTCATTCAGATTCTTCAAACACAATTCTGTTTAATTTTAGAAAGCATATTTTAATTTTAGTAAATGATAAAACGAGGCAAAAAAGAATTTATTACTAAATATACTAAAGTTGTGTTATGTTATTTCTGGGAAGAATTATAGTTCCTACTAAAGCTGTCAGAAAAAAATCATTAAAATAAAGAAGTCAACTAATATGCTAATAAGATATCTTAATAGTAACAACAATATAAATAGTAAAAATAACATTCAATAGGTGATAAAATAACATTTACCACTTGGGGCATACATATATTAACTTATTTAGCCCTCAAAATAGCACAATAGGGAATCATCAATATTATTTCTATATACGGATTAGGCAACTAAAGAACAGAAATTAAATAACTTGCTCTAGGTCTAAGTACTTTGTTCTCTGTCCTCCATTATGGCAGTAGTTTTCATTTCTTTTTTCTTTAAATTTCCATCAAAGATGTTTATGCCCAAATTATGAAGAGTCCAATACAAAGTTTATTCTAAAACTTACCTATCTCTCCCCCTTCTCATTTTTGTTTTGAGGAAACCACTTAATCTTTTTTAGCTGATGTTTTTAGCATTTACTTCTATTTCTCTGAAATATGCTGTTATTACTACCTAGAAAGGACCACTGAAGAGGAAATAATGCTAGTCCACGCTCACAAATCAGTAGGGATTTATGGACCTCTAATTGTAGTCTATTGCTTCAAATTTTCACTCTGCCCCACACTACAGCCCAGACGTGAGGTAGCTGAGAGCAGAGTGAGTACCACACCTGTTCAATCCAAAAAGAACAGAAGCAGTTTTCAAACTCTTTAATGCAATTGAAAGGGAAGCAATACTCCTACATTCATTCCTGGAAGTAAGCATTACCCTGATACCAAAACCAGAGAAGGATCCAATCAAAAAACAAACCTATACGCCAACTCCCTAATGAAGAGAGATGCAAAAAAAATTAAAAAATTAAAAAAAATCCTCAATAAATGCTGGCAAACAGAATGCAGCAAATCATCAAAAAGATTATATACCATAATCAAGTAAGATTCATCTCAAGGATGTAGATATGGTTCAACATATGCAAGTCAATAAATGTAATACGCCATATTAATAGAACCAAGGACAGAAACCATATATATGATTATCTTAATGCATAAAAAGCGTTTGATAAAGTCCAACACCCATTCAAGATAAAAACCCTAAAGAAAATTGGAATAGAAGATCTTTATCTCAACCTAATAAAGCCATCTATAATAAACCAACAGCCAACATCATACTAAATGGACAAAAATTGAAAGCTTTCACTATAAAATCAGGAACAAGCCAAGGATGCCCACTATCACTTCACTTATTTCAGTGTAATTCTGGAGACATTAGGTAGAGCAATTAGACAAGAGAAAAAATTAAGGGTAGGAAAGGAAGAAGTTAAATTACCATTATTTGTGAATGATGTGACACTCCATAAAAAAGACCCCAAAAACTCTACCAGAAGACATGTAGATTTAATAACCAAATTAAGTAGCATAGCTGGATACAAAGTCAACACTCAAAAATCAATAGCAGTCCTATACACGAATAACAAACTCACTGAGAGAGAAATCAGGGAAACAACACCTTTCACAATAGCATCCAAACAAATGAAATACCTAGGAATCAATCTAATGAAGAAAGTAAAAGACTTTTATATTGAAAACTACAGTACTCTGAAAAAGGAGATCAAAGAGGATATCAGAAAATGCAAAGATATCCCTTACTCAGGATGGGAAGAACCAAGATAGTGCAAATAGTCATACTTCCAAAATTGTCATACAGATTTAATACAATCCAAACACCAATATCATATCTCACAAAATTAGTGAAAACAATCCTAAAATTCATTTGGAACCAGAACAGACCTGGAATAGCAAAAGCAATTCTGGGCAACAAAGACAAGGAAGGGGGCATCACAATTCCTGACTTGAAATAATACTACAAAGCTACTGTGATAAAAACAGCACAGTATGCACAAAACTAAAGTCAAAATGGATCAAAGATCTAAATACTAAAACAGAAACACTAAATCTGCTGGAAGAGAAAATAGGTAGAAATCTTGAAGACACAGGGGTAGGCAGAGAGTTCATAAACAAAAACCAAACTGCATGGGAAATACTTCAAAGAATCAACAACTGGGATCTTATCTTACTCTTCTGCACATCAAAAGAAATCACCAACAGAATGAAAAGAAAATCCATGAATTGGGAAAAAAATTTAGCCAACTGTCTCTCAGACAAAGGACTTCTATCTAGAACATATAAAGAATTGAAAAAAATCATGCCCCCAAAATTCAAAGACTTAACCCAAAAATGGGCATCTGAGATGAATACAAATTTTTCAGATAAAGAAATACAAATGGCACATAAATACATGAAAAAATATTCAGCATCACTGGTCATTCGAGAAATGCAAATTAAAACAACACTGAGATTCCATCTCACCCCCCACAAAGAAAAGTTATCGTCAAAAAATCAACCAGTAACATATGCTGATGGGGCTGAGGAGAAAAAGGAACCGTTCTCCACTGTTGGTGGGAAGGTAAACTGGTACAATCACTATGGACATCAGTGTGCAGATTCCTCAAAATCTAGGATTAGAGGTCCCATTCGACCCAGCTATTCCCCTTCTGGGTTTTTTTCCAGAAGAACTGAAAACATACCACAGCGATATGTGTGCACCCATATTTGAGAAGCATAATTTGTAATAGCTAAGTTTTGGAAACAACTCAGATGTCCATCAACTGAGGAATGGTTAAAAAAGATGAGGTATTTTTATACAATGGAGTACTACTCAGCTATAAAGAAAGCTAAACCTGATAAACCTGAGATAAACCCACTTTATAGGTAAGTGGATGCAACAAGAGATCATACTTCTAAGTGAAATAAATCAGCCTTGTATGTATAAATATCGTATTGTCTCCTTAGTGAAAGAAGCTGAAAGAGTAAATAAAATCCAAAAGGTACAATGGATATTGTGAAAGGGAAAGAAACTGCTCAAAAGGAAAGAACAACTGGGACGAGGGAAAGGAGAAAAGAAAGAAGGGGAAAAAAAAAAAAATATATATATATATATATATATATATACATACATACATATATACATAAACAAGATAGCTAAGATAATTGTACTACTAATATCTATTAGTTCATTGAAAGGAACAGTTAGTGCTTATATTGTTGGATCAATTTTGCATGCCTATAGCCGGTAATCTAAGCAACTACTTTGAAGATAACAATATGCAATGTAATAACCATTGTTGATTTCCTATCATCTTGTTTCAAAATTCTGCACTGTTTTTATTTTTTTGTTCTCTTTAAAACAAAACAAAAAACCCAGCATGGTACTGGCAAAACCAAAACAAACAAACAAACAAAACCAGACCTATAGATCAACAGAACAGATTCAAAGATGTAAAAACAATTCCAAACATACTGATCCACTTTATCTTTGACAAAGGAGCCAAATACCTTCACTGGAAGAAAGATAGCCTTTTTAATAAATGGTGCTGGAAAAACTGGCTTTCCATACGCCAAAGATAAAAACTAGACCCATATCTTTCATCATGCACTAAATTAAAATCAAAGTGGATCAAAGATCTAAATATTAAAACAAAAACACTAAATCTGTTTGAAGATAGTAGGTAGAACTCTTGAAGATACTGGTGTAGGCAAAGACTTTATGAACAAAGCCCTCATCGCACAGGAACTATCACCAAAAAATCAACAACTGGGATCTCATCTTATTAAGAAGCTTTTTATGCAGAAAAAAAAAAACTACCAACAGAATAAAGAGACAACCCACAGACTGGTAAAAATTTTAGCCAGTTGTCCCTCAGACAAAGGACTAGTATCCACACTATATAAAGAACTCAAAAAAAATCAGATCTCCCCCCAAATTTAAAGACTCAATCCAAAAATGGGCATCTGAAATGAATAGATACCTCTCAGATGAAGTACAAATGGCAAATAAATGTATGAAAAAATGTCCAACATCACTAGTCACTTGTGAGATGAAATTAAAATAATGTTGAGATTCCATCTCACTCCAGAAAGAATTAACTATGATCAAGAAATCAATCAATAACAAATTCTGGCAGGGCTCTGGGGAAAAGAATCCTTTTCCATAGTTGGTGGGAGTGTAGACTGGTGCAACCACTGTAGAAATCAGTATGGAGATTCCTCATAAAACTAAAACTAGAGGTTCCATTTGACCCAGCTATTCCATTTCTTAGTATCCCCCCCCAAATTAAAAGCATCATACCACAGTGATATATGCACGCCCATGTTTATAGTGGTACAGTTTGTAATAGCTAAACACTGGAAACAGCCAAAATACCCATCAAAAGATGAATGCATAAAGAAAATCTGTTTTTTTTAATACAATAGAGAACTACTCTGCAATAAAGAAGGATAAGATGGAGACATTTCTAGCTAAATAGAAGCACCTTGAGACCATACTCTTAAGTGAAATAAACTGGACACATGGTCAAATACTGCTTGGTTTCTCTGGTATGAGAAACCACAAGAGTAAATAAGGCAAAAATGTATAATAGATATGGGGAAATGAGAAGCAAATGTTCAAATGAGAAGAAGAACAAGGAAGCGGGTAGGGGGAAAGGAAAGATGGAAAAAAAAGAATAGAAAGAAAAAATGGAAACAAAGCTTTTGTAAATAAGGAGGGGAGTGATGGGGAGGGGTTAAAAGGAGCAGAGGGAAGAGGGAAAACAAGAAGCAAGATATATGATATACAGTAAAATTAAAAATTTAAATTTTAATTAAAAATTTAAATTTTAATTATTTTTAATTAAAATTTACATTTTTAATTACAATTAATGTACAATTAAAAATAGATCAGCAGCTCATTAAAAAATCCTTAAAGGCAAGGTTTTTGGGAAATACTGTAGTTTAAGCAACACTGCTTAGTCAGCTTAATAGTTTAAAATGCTTGCTAACTAAGGATTTGAAGTCTTTTCTTTCTCAGTAACCCACTATGAAGGCATTTCATTACCCAGTAATCAGCCGGTTAGTCAAGGAAGAATATTTACCACACTTTATACTGAGCACCAGTCTAAACTCTAGGTTTTCAGCAGAGTATCATGCAATAACCCTCTTCTTAGGATTTACACTTTACTGAAGAAAGTGATCAGTACACAAATAATAAACTTTCAGGTATTGAAAGATACTGTGAAGAAACAAAGCTTACAAACCAGAAAAATGAAGTAGCATTTTTAAGATCTTAACTACAGGTTATGTGTATTTCTGATATATGCTACAGTTTGTGATATAAGTAAGAACATAGTCATTTTAACTTTCAAAACATAGATATTACCCTTTCCACAACCCAAGAAAATGATAACAACAGGGAGGTCAGTTAGTCTTACTGTCAATGAATGAAGATTCAAATAGGAAGACCTCTTAGAGGGGATGATCTTTAACAGACACCTGAATGAAATGAAGGTTCAACCCATGTAAAATATTCCAGAATATTTCTTAGAACATAAATATTCTAAGAATAAGGAAAAAGAGTGCAAAGGACCTGAGTCATAATGAGCTGGGCATGTTTAAAGAAGAACATACCAATTTGGAGACAGGAGAATAAAAAGGAGAAAGTGATAAGAGATGAAAGCAGAAAAATAGGCAGAAGGATAGGAAGTAGGATTTTGGGGGGACAGGGGAGCTCTGATGGAAGTTTCCATTGCATTCTTCAAGTGACAAAAGAATTATTAGAAGATACAGAGCAAAAAGACAAGTTTAAGAAACACCACACACTACACTAAGATCTCTTTCTGAGAGATTTAAGGCAGACCTGTAAGAATGATGTGAAAACAATCCCAAAGTACTTTGAAGAATACTGAAAAAGCCACTAAAACAAAGTTACTGCCCCTTGGCTTTCCTTGTGAAGCATGACCTACCTTGCCTGAAAGTAGATCCTGAGATGCTCGTTCCAAAAGTGTCCTGCCTCACACCCCCAGGTAATGAAACACTACATGATTAATTGAATAAGAACGCTGTATTTTGATAGGAAGGCATTGGCACAGATAGGAACAAGAAGCTCATAATCAAGGACCAAAATGTACAATAGATATTGTAGAAAAGGAAGAAAATATTCAAATGGGAAGTGGAACTAGGGAAGGGGAAAAGGAAGAAATGGAAAAGGAAAAAAAGAATACAAGGAAAAAATGGAAACAAAGCTTTTGTAAATAAGGAAGGGGGAAAGAAGTAGAAGAGGGAATGGAAAAAAAGAATTAAGATATATCATGTACAGGTTACAGATTCCTTATGATGCATGTTATCATTATGTACATCTAAAAATTTACCAATAAAATTGATTTTAAAAAGAGGCCCATAATCAAGCAAGGCTTATATTTCAATTAAAGTTAAACTAGAAAAATAAAGGCAACAGAGACAACATTTTCAAAGATCAGGGTCATTTTAAAAATAAAAAACAAGCCAACTTAACATATTATGCAAAGGAAGATATTCTGATAGAGTTAATATATACACTCATTAAGACAAAAGTACAATGCCAGGCATTATTTACATAAAAAAGAAATAATTCATATTTTTTTTTTCTGCAGACAAGGTTACTTTTAATTTACAAAAGAGTACCTTTACTTCCATAATAACTGACTTTTCTCATCAAGGTTTACAGAACATACATTTTTAGGAGTAAACATATCTAACCTTGTAATTTTGCTTCAATTCCATCTTTGTTCAGCCCAGATGTAAAACCTGTACAAATGATTAAAATTTATAAAAAGTAAAATAAAATAGATTTAATTCATCTTTACAGGCTCAATCTATACCTTCACTTAACTGGAGAAAAGTATCTAAATCTCATATGAGGGGCTGGGGCTTTAGCTTAGTGGCATAGTGCCTGCCTGGCAAGCTCAAGGTTGTGAGTTCAATTCCCGGTACCGGAAAAAAACAAATAAAATAAAAATAAATAAATCTCATAAGAAAAAAAGATAGCATAGTGAAATCAAATAAAGCTTAAATATTTATAGAGCATAACATACTGTTTTAAAATCTTTTCAATATCTCCCATCCAAGTACTAACTAGGCCCTACTCTGCTTGGCTTCCAAGATCAGACAATCTTTTAAATATCAATGGTCTATTTTTGACTTATTTTATTGCATAAAAGTGATTAGAAATGCTACATTTTAATAAGAATTGTGCAGACTAAGTTTCTAATGTTTTGCAAATAATAAATTTCTGCCAGGTGATGAATATTTTCTAGTGGATTTTCATTATTAAATGGATGTTTCTAGGAAAAAGTATTTTGTAATGCAACCATTATGGAAGCCTGTATTACTATTAAAGTTGAAAAGACTACAACACAGTAATTTAACCTCTAGACATATACCAACAGATGTACATGTACATGTGTATAGAAGGACATATATTTTATTTTATTTTTTGGTACCAGAGCTCCAACTCAGGACCTTGTGCTTGCCAGGTGGACACCTGTGCCACTGAGCTACATCCCCAGCCCTAGAAGGACATATATAGAAAAAAAGTTCACAGCCACTTTATTTAAAACTAAGGGCCAGGCATGGTGGTGCACACCTGTAATCCCAGCACTCAGGAAGCTGAGGCAGGAGGATCATTGCGAGTTTGAGACCAGCCTGGGCCACAAAGTGAGCTCAAGGCCAGCCTGAACTGCATAGTGAGACAGCATAACGAGACCCAAAAAGACAAAAATAAAACTAAGAATGTCCTTTCATCAAAAGATTCTTAAGAAAATGAAAAGTCAAACCAGTTTAGGAGAAGAAATTTGAATACATATATTTGGCAAAAGACTCTTATCTAGAATACACAAAGAATTCCTATGCATTAATAATGAAAATACAAAAAACCTAAAATAGATTTTAAAAACTTGAATGGGAATTTTACAATATGGAAATATTCCAATGGCTAATAATATATAAAAGATCTTAATGCTAGTATTCATGAGGGAAATGCAAAATAAAACCACAAACACAGAATACAAAGTCAACATTAAACAATCAACAGTTGTTGTATTTACCAATAATGAAAATAATTCCATTTACATTAGTGGTTTTTTTTTTTTTTTTTTTTTTTTTTTGAGACAGGGTCTCACTATGCAGTTCAGGCTGGCCTTGAACTCACTTTGAAACCCAGGCTGGTCTTGAACTCGCAAGGATCGTCCTGCCTCAGCCTCCTGAGTGCTGGGATTACAGGTATGCATCACACCTTAGCTAGGAATCAGCCTAACTAAGGAGGTAAAAGACCTCTTAAAATGAAAATTTCAGAACACTGAAGAAAGAAGTAGGAGACAACACTAGAAGATAGAACAGCTCTCACAGTATGCAGTGTACTAACCATTGCTACTCTCCTACAATCTTGTTTTGAAATTTTATTTATTTTTTACTTTAAAAATAAAAGAAAGAAAACATATTAACAGACAGACATTTACAAAATAACACAAAAACAACATAAGCAATACATATTTTCAGACAAGGTGATAGGAAATTAACAATGGTGGCTGTATTTCATATTTATATGGTCAAATTGGGTACTCAGATAAACAAATCAGGCATGTAAGACTGACCAAACTTATACCATTGTTTTTATTGTTCATTTTTCTTTTCTTTAAAAGAAAGTCCCATTTAAAAAAACAAAGATAGAACAGCTCTTACGTTCATGTATCAACAGAATTCATATTGTTAAAATGGTCATATATCAAAATCTATCCACAGATTCAATACTATTCCCATCAAAATTCCAATGACATTTTTCAAAAAACTAGAAAAATAATCCCAAAATTCATATGGAAACACAAAAGATCCAGAATAGCCAAAAAATCCTAAGCAAAATGGGCAAAGCTGGAGGCATCATAACACTGTTTCAAATGATGCTACAAACCATAACAACCAAAACAGCATGGTACTGCCAGAAAACAGACCCTCAGGTCAATGGAACAGAGTAGAGGACACAGGAACAAACCCACCTAACTATAGCCACTGATTACTGACAAAGGAGCCAAAAGTACACGGTGGAGAAAAAGAAGCATCTTTAACAAGTGGTGCTGGGGAAACCGGACATCCATATGTAGAAGACTGAATTGAGCTCCCTGTCTCTCAAAAATCCATTCAAAATAGATCAAAGATATAGGTATAAAACCTGAAATTTTGAAACTGCTAGAAGAAAAGAGAGAAAACACATGATGCCATAGGCATAGGCAAAGACTTCCTGAATAGGATTCTAATATCACAGAAAAAAAATAGCAAGAATCAAAAAATGGGATGACATCAAACTAAAATGTTTCTACAGAGCAAGAGAAATAACTAGCAAAGTAAAGAGACAGCCTACAAAATGGGAAAATATCCTTGCCAGCTACTCTTCTGACAGAAGGTTAGTATCTAGAACATATTAAGAACTCATAAAGTTCAACACCAAAATCAAATAATCCAGTCAATAAGTGGGCAAATGAACTGAATAGATACAAGGGGCCGGGGATATAGCTCAGCAGCACAAGCACCTGCCTGGCAGGCGCAAGGTCCTGAGCTCAATTCCTGGTATCAAAAAAAGTCTAAATAGCCAGTAAGTATATGAAAAAATATTCAACACCTTTAGACATTAGGGAAATTCAAACCAAAACTACATTAAAACTGGGTGTAGCACATGTTTATGATCCTAGCATTCTGGGAGATTTGAGTCAAGAGGATTGCAAGTCTGAGCCTAGCACCACCAGTTTAGCAACTTCGTGGGACAGACTTAGTGAGAGAACGCAGGTATGTATCTAAGTGCACAAGCCCTGAGTTCAATTCCTATTACAAAAGAGAGAGAGAGACCTACATTGAAATTCAATTTCATCCCAGTCAGAACAATTACCATCAAGATTATAAAACAAACAGATAACACAAATAATTGCAGGTGAGGATGTGTACTGGGGGAAAGAACCCTTGTATATTCCTTGTCTACATGTAAATTAGCATAGTTTCCATGGAAATCAGCATGGAAGTGCCTCAAAAAACTAAAAATAGAGCTGCAATTTGATCCAGCTATACCACTTCTTGGTATATGCTTGAAAAAAAAATTAAAGTCAGCATACTGTAGTGATACTTGCATACTCATATTTATCGCAGCACAATTCACAATGGCTAAGATATAGAATCAGCCTAGGTACCTATGAACAGATATATATATAGAGAGATATATATAAAACAGATTATTATTCAGCCATAAAGAATTACTAAATTATGTCATGTATAGGAAAATAGATGGAAATGAAGATCATTATACTAAGTGAAATAAGCCAGACTCAGAAGTATTGCATGTTCTCCCTAATATGTGAAGTCTAAAAAAGATGACATGAAGCCCAGCAGGGTGGCACAAGCCTGTAATCCCAGGGGTTGAGAAGGAGGGCTGTAAGCTTGAGCCAGACCAGCAATTTAGTGAGACACTGTTTCAAATAAAAAATAAAAAAGGGATCAGGATGTACCTTAGCATGAAGGCCCTGGGTTTAATCCCCAGTACTCAAAAAAAAAAAAAAAAAAAAAAAAAAAAAAAAAAAAAAAAAAAGCCATGAAAATAGAAAGGAGATTATTATTTTGAGTTCTCCTAAACTGAAAAATGAATAGTCAAATTTTAAACACTAAGGATAGACAAAATTTAAGACTTTAAAATTTTAATTTATTTTCAAAGATTTTAGGCATCGTTATTAGAAGAAAAATTTTTTTTTTCCGGTACTGGGAATCAAACTCGCCTGGCAGGTGCTGTGCCACTGAGCTAAATTCCCAGCTCCTAGAAGAAATCCGCCCTTCCCTGGTACTGGGAACCAAACTCACGACCTTGCACTTGCCAGGGAGACACTGTGCCACTGAGCTAAATCCCCAGCCCCTAGAAGAAATTTTTTCACTGGGTTTATTTTTAATGACTGATGTAAAAAACAGATCAAATTTTCATACACTTGCCTCTGAACATATCTGTAACAGTTATTACCTTTTTGTTTCTGTTAAGTTTTAGTTTCTATAATTTACTCTATGACCCATTAGTATAAACTAAGGCCCAGTTGGCTTGAAAACATTACTACTTTTCCACATCAAAGTAACAAACCATAATGAGTTGGGTTTTTCAAAGCTCTGATATAAAGCAAGGTTGACCGTATCCATTCCAAAGCAATATTCACGCCTGTGATGGTGTGCAATACTATTTCTGCGTTTAAATGTTCAATAAGATGTCTGTGCAAACTAATGGGGAGAAAAACAAAAACCTCTGCATTATTAATATGTCCTTCAATACCATAACTCTTAGTTTTTTAAACTTTGATGTTATATTTAATATATTCATCTCTACTTTAATAGTTCACAAAAGATAACTTCCAAAAATATAAGAGAAAGTCTTAAAAAGTTTAACATCTAAAAAAATTGAAATTCTTTTCTACTTTATGATTCTAGAAGACATATTACTTATTTAAGAAAGGCAAGGGGTAGGAAGATATTTTGATATATTTTCCCCAAGAGAAAATACATAGAATACTAAAAAGTTAGATTGTCTCCTTTACAATTAAATAAATTTTAAAGATGTGAAAATGATGTTTCTCCTCTTAGTATAAATTAGTAATTACAAATTTATAATATGTATAAATTAGAATATAATAATAGTAAGATCTTAGTACAAAATTACACTTTTTATAACAAAGATACATGTTATTCCACGCTACGAAATACTACTTACTGAAACTACTGCTGCTTTTTTAAAAAAATTAAATTCTTTAAAATGACTGTTAAAAATCTTCAAGAAGTGGCCTTAGAAAAAACATGAACCCAATTTTTTTTTTTACTATCTTAAAAGAAAAACAGACAGTATTAACGTTATTATCCTTTTGGCATCTTTCTGTATTACCTGCTTTCTACAGTGTCACTGCAAGATAACATCTGAATGTACTTCTCTCTTGTACTTAAGCGAGTCATAATAACTGCAGTAGCTGTAGTGTCAAACTGAAAACAAATAAACAAACAAAAAAACACACAAAGTTAGTAAAGGAGAGCACAACATGGCATCAGTTCTTTTCCACAACTCAAGATCTTAATTTTATTTATTTATTTTTTATTTTAAAAATAAAAGGAGGAAAACATTAACAGAAGACAACCTTTTGCAAAATAGCAAAAGAACAGTACAAACAATACAGAGTTACAAACAAAGTGGTAGGAAATTAACAATGCTTGTTGTATTACATGTTGATATCTTCAAAGTGGTTTCTCATGAAAACAAATAGAGACATGCAATATTGATCAATCAAGGACTCATTAACTCACTAATACTCATTCTGTATTGTCTGTACTGTTCTTTTGCTATTTTGTAAAAGGTTGTCTTCTGTTAATGTTTTCCTCCTTTTATTTTTAAATTAAAAAAAACAAAATAAAATTAAGATCTTGAATTGTGGAAAAGAACTGATGCCACGTTGTGCTCTCCTTTAACATTTCTTTCAGCAAAGAAATAGAAGACAGTAGATCAACTATGTTAACTATCCCGTATATACATACATACAAAATTTCTCCTTTCCCTTCTCTTTTCCCACATCCTTGTTGCCCTTTACCCTTGAGCGTTTTCCTATCATTTCACAATGTCTATCATACCTCCGAGTTTTTATTAACTCCTTTAGGTTTTACACTAGTGAGACAACGCGGTGCTTGCATATGCAGGTCTGATTTATTTCACTTCTGAGTATGGTCTCTAGTTGTGACCATTTACCTATAAAAGTCTTGAGTTTATCTTTCTTTATAGCTGAGTAATATATAATATATAAAAGTGCCACAATTTTCTTATCCAATCCTTGGTGGATGGACATTTGGGTTGCATCCACAATTTAGCAATTACAAATTGTGCTGCTATGAACATAGGTGCACATATATCACTGTGATATGATGTTTTTTAGATCTTCTGGGAAAATACCCAGAAGGGGAATAGCTGGGTTGAATGGAACCTCTAGTCCTAGTTTTCTGAGGAATCTCCAAACTGATTTCCACAGTGGTTTCACCAGTCTGCGTTCCCACCAGCAGTAGAGAAGAGTTCCTTTAATTTTATTTTGAATAGTCTTCTAGCTTTAAATTAAAGATCAATAGGCCTAAAAAATGCTTCTAAACTTGAGCATTAACTGAAATTTTAATTTAAAAACATTCCAAGATGATAGCTGAACTGTAAATACCGTTTTGTTTCACTGTGACATAAACTGTCACATTGTAAATGCTAAAAACCGCAATCAATTTTGGTAAGTGGATATACATTGTAAGATTTGGTGTGTCATTTACATATAATCTTATAAAATCATAAATTTTTATAAAAGTACTTTGACATATTGTGAAAAGCTATTTTCCTAAATATTCCTGTAGTACCTACACGAATGACTTCTTCATTCAAATATTTGTCAGTATTTCTATGTGTATGAACTGACTTTTAATCTTCACAATGTGTGGAGGCCACTGCTGGCATTTAGTGCTAGACTTAGGGATGCTACATGTTTTATAATGCACATGAGAGTCCTAGCCAATAAAAAAAAATCCCACCCAAAATTCTAAGAACATCCTCATTCAAAATAAAACAACAACAGAAACAAACAAAGCCTTTACTAGCATACCCATTCATAAATCCATCCTTTCACTAATCAATGGGAGTTCAAAGAGTGGGAAGTGGGGATGGGGTGAGATATGTCCCAGTTTATGAGACTTGTTTTACTTCTATTTCTCTAATAAAGAGATTTTCTCCATTACATTGCTTTCAACTTTATCTATTTATGAAATGCTAACCAGAAAAATACACAGCTTTTGGCTTTTGCCCTGTCTTTAAAATAAACTATGAAAAGTAAAGTTATTGTCACTTACTTGAGGTCGACCTGCTCTCCCAATCATCTGCAGAATATCTGTTTCACTGTATTCTTCAAACGTTCCTCCAACATAATGCATTGTAGATTTTATAACTACTAGATGAGCAGGCAAATTTACTCCCATAGCTAAAGTACTGGTAGTAACTGCATTAGATTAAGGAATATTAATGTCAAGCCTTATAACTTTGTCCCTCCAGGAAGACAATATATCTTTATTATAATTTATTAGCTATAACATTAAAGCTCACTTCAAAACCAAAAATTTAAAAAAACTCACTTTTCTATACATAGGAAAAGAACCATAAATGTTCATGGTCAGAATTTATAAGATATGTTTGCATAAATGTAACAGAAACTCATAATAAGAAATATATAAAGAGAAGAAAAGGACAACATAATCTAAAAAAAAAATACATCCTAATACCAAAAATCATTAAGTTCTTACTTTTCAAACTACAGTATGTCCAATAAGATGACAAGAACTAAACACTGTCCAAGAATTTGCTGTAGTATGTACAAGCATATGTACTTAGAAACAATTCAGAATTTTAAATTTTTTTCTTTTTTCAAAGTAATTTTCAAAATATTTTATAATATCAACAAGAAATGTGTTTTACTTACAAAGAACTGGTAGATCTCCAACAGTAAAAGCTCCTTCAACTACTTTTCTATCTGATAGCTCCATGCCAGCATGGTGATAAGCAACACCATATAGTAAGATATCTGTAATACAAATATATTACTTGTCAGTTATGGTTAATATTTTATCAATAACTGCCTATTATCTGTAAATGAAGATGCTGTTCAAAAATTATCTCTAACCTACCTCTGAGTTTTGAATCTCTTACAGAATATGCACACTTCTGTAACCTATTTAAAATATCATAAAAAATTGAGTTATTCCCAGTAACATTAGAAAACTCTGAAATAATTTATTTTGATACTTACAAATATAAAAAGATTCTCATATTATCTGAAAACTATTTTTGAAAAGTAGAAAATAGAAATTCTTGGTACTTTCAAAGATCATGGAAGTTGGTAGGCTTGATTCTTAAGTATGTCGAAGAATCCCCAAATTGGTGTTTTCCCATTTTCTTGTTGCATATATAACACTAGGAGCCCTTATTTTATAATGTTCACTTATTTTTAAGGATTCACAATGAATGAAGAGAAGGCAAGAGGAAAGGCAATGTTATTATTAAGCATAAATTCTGTGCTACACAGTTAAGTATTTTGGAAATATTGCCTTATTTAATTAACATAGTAATATGATACAATAGTTGTTTTCCATATACCTAAACCTAATTAAGAAACTGAGGCTGATGGGCTGAGGATGTAGCCTGATGGTAGAGTGCTTGCCTGCTGTGAGTAACACCCTGGTTTTGATCTTTAGCACTGAGGTAGGGGTTAGGGGAGAGGGAAAAGGAGGGGGAGAGGAAAGAAGAAGGGAGGAAAGGAAGGGCAGGTGGGAGGGGAGAAGTGAGGGGAGAAGAGAAAGGAACACACCCAGGGACAAGTAGCTAGTAAAAGTGACAGTGCTGCAACTGACATCCGGTTCTCTATTTTGATGCTGTTCCTAATGCCAACATTTTATTGCTGAAATCACAAAAATGAGAATAGAGAATAAAGAAAGAAAAAAGGAGAGGTAAGAGTGAAGAATTAAGAAAACAAATTTTCCTTAGGTAAGTGTGGGAAGTGAGAAAAGGAATTAATACTGCATATGCCTCAGTTTAAGAAAATAATTTTTGAACCAAAAATAATTAATCCATGTACACTGAACAGGAAAAAAGAGAGATGATAAGATGTAAACTGGTTTAAAGAAAACTTGTATCCTGTATAGTTCAGTTTCTTACTCAGATAAATTCAGCTAAAAATATTAATTACTAATATTCATCCAAGAAGACTACATAGTTAATCTATGTGAATGATTCTTCCATTTCAGAAAGAATTCTATAGGTTTTTTTGTTTGTTTGTTTGTTTTTTTACGGTATTGGGGATCGAACTCATGACCTTGCACTTGCCAGGTGGGCACTTACACCACTGAGCTATATCCCCTGCCTCTATAGGTTTTTCAAAATAGCTTTCAGATTTAGTTTCTGAACAAGAAAATAAGCCTTATTACTTTATATTTGTATCTTATTTCTGCCTAACAATGGCATGCCCCAACTTGATCACCCAGTTTATTCCCAATAAGTGAGCAGCTCCAAATTACTTGTAGCTCCTTTGCTTTATACCTATACTTTTAAAATTTCAGTTTTACCTTTACTACTAGTTTTAGAATCAACTGGTATTATAGTCAGGGTTTAAAAGGGTGACAGATTTAATACAGGACACATAATTTATAGGATTAGTTTATAATATTCACCCAAAAAGTCAAATGTGAAAGAGTGCAAGTGATCTGCTATGCACTACAGACCCAAAGAATTTAGTTGAGGGCCTGGATCCCACAGCAATGTCCTGCACAAGTCCAGCTAAAGACCTAAAGCCCATTGCAATGTCCTCCATGAGTCCAGGTGGAGGCCTAGAGCCCAACAGAATGTCTCATACAAGTCTGTATTAGGGATCTGCACTGGGAAGGCCCAAAGGCCAGTGATGGAAGCTAGAATGTCTGCGCCAGAGGGATGAAAGATCTGCCAGAAGGCTGAGGGATCTGCACTGGAGCCGAGAATTGATGCTCAAGGTAAGGACCAGAGCTCTCTGAAAGAGCCATTCTCAGCGACAGTGAGGACTTGAATTTCTCTGCCGATGAGAACAGCTAAGTTCATATCAGGAGAGCCAGAGTGATAAGCTTCTCCAGGAGAATCAACAGCACACCATTTTGCCCTCCTGTTCTTTTATGCTGTTGGTGACAATCCTCAGGTGGCCTTCTATACCCAGAACCATGCTGATTCAGTTCAGCTGGGTGTTACAAGTTCACCATTAGTTAATCTACCACAACTGGTCAATCTGTTTTCAAAACCCATCTTTGTCAAAAAAATTTAGAAAATTGATAATCAAAAATATTATCAAACTAAGTGCAACTAGTATGCAAACTATTAATAATGACTTGTTTTTTTTGCCAGCAAAATGATTTAATAGATAGATGGCACACATGCTTCCATTGCTTGATCACTGGCAGTAAGTAACCAAAGAATCCTCCTGCTTCAAAGGCTCAAGAGCTATTCCTTCTATAAAAATACTTCGAATTAAATTCTGGAAACTGAGAAATTTCAAAATACAAACATATTTTGTCATTTAAATGTGTAATATAGGAGAAAAAATTTAACAGAAAGTTAGGAGACTAGAGGTCAGAAAAGCTGGTCATATTAGGCCTGTTTAGAAGCCTTGCTAGACAAAAAGCAAATGTAGGGCTTGCTAGACAAAAACCAAAAAGTTTTGTGGGAGTAGCTAGAGAGTGACTGGTTAAAGGGGAATTAATGTGAATAACAATCTTCTTGCCTAGTCTACACTCAAAATAGCATTCCATTCCTTCCATGTATGCCTTCCTCAGGGAATGAGGCAAAAACTAAATATGCAAAATAGACAAATGAGGTTTTATTCAATTTGTAATTTTTCCTAATAAAAGATTAAAATATGATATTCTCTGGTGTATAAAACGAAGAGATGGTCTTTTAGTTCCTATTGCTATGACAAAATATCTGAATCATTTATTTTTAAAAACACGGTTATTTTGGCTCACAGTTGTGGAAGGCCAAGAGCTTCTTGGTTTTTGGTGAGGGCCATGTGCTGTTCCATCTATCTCCACGCACAGTGGAAAAGTGGGAGAGAAATGTGTATGGGGGGTGGGTAGGGCTGGCTTGCTTTATAAAACTTGTTTTCAGAATAATTAATCCAATCCTGTGAGAACTCACTCCTGCTGAGATCTGATCAACTAACCCAATCTGTTTGAGAAGACATTAACCCATGTATGAGGGTGGTGGCCCCATGACCTATTCACGTATCGTTAGGACTCACCTCTTAAAATGTCCTACCACCTCTCTATACTGTTATGTTGGGGACCAAGCTTCCAGCAGCATGAAGCTCTGGGGAACACACCATTTCTAAACTATATACGATGGAAAGAAAGAAATCTATTCTTATTAGCATTGATTTCACTTCCTCCCTTTGTCTACTTCCCAAGAGTTCATGTTCTAGTTGTAATATCTTTACTGGTTTTTCTCATTCTCTTCTGTAACTTAATTTCTTAATTTTGCTTTGTTGACAAGCTTATCAGAAGCACCATTCTGGGGCTGGGGATTTAGCTCAGCGGCAAAAAGCGCCTGCCTGGCAAGCGCAAGGTCGTGAGTTCGGTTCCCGGTACCGGAGAAAAACCAAAAA
>NW_004955423.1:3005355-3023263 GCF_000276665.1 Chinchilla lanigera | reverse complement strand
AAAAAAAAAAAAAAGTAGCTTTGTAATATATCTTGAAATTGGGGATTTTGATGCTCCTGCTTTGCTTTTGTTATCTAGGATTGTGTTTGCTATTCTGGGTCTTTTTTCACTTCATATGAATTTTGGGATTGTTTCCTCTATTTCTGTGAGGAATGCTATCGGTACTTTAATCATGATGGTGTTAAATCTGTATTATCAGTTTTGGAAGTATGGTCATTTTGACTATATTGGCTCTGCCTATCAATGAACAAGGGATATCTTTCCATTTCTAATGTCCTCTTCCATCTTCCTTTTTCAGAGTACTGTAGTTTTTACTGTAGAGGTCTTTCACTTCCCACTTTAGTCATTTGTAGGAAAATGAAATCATAATGTTAAGTGAAATAAATCAGACACACAAATATCACATGGCTTCTCTTATTTGGGAAACTCAAAGTATAAATAAAGAGCAAAATAAGATAGATTATAAAAAAAAAATAGGGAGATAGATCTTTGCATATGGGAAGGGAACCAAGAGATAAAGAGAGGTATGAGGGAAGGGAGGGAGAGGGGATGAAAAAAGAATAGAGATGTGTTATCTAAATATTCTAGCTCCCTATATGGAATGTGCTCATTATGCACTGCAAACATACACCAATAAAGAACAAAAACTGGGAAAAAAGTTTATAATCTAATGAATTAAACAAAAAATATTTATAATAACTATAAATGGTAATAAAAACAATGTGTTTATAAAAGTGAATACAGAGAAATTGAGGATTATATAAAACTGATATTAAAGGTGTGACTTGAAGGATGAACAGGAGTTAGGTAAAAAAATTCCAAGAAAAGAAAACATGATGCAGTCCTGGTTAAGGTAACAGTTTGCGGTATTCATAGAACACAGGCCAATATGGCTTGACTGTAGAAAGCAAAATAAAAACACAGTAATGCGAGTCTCACTATGTAGTTCAGGCTGGCCTTGAACTCACTCTGTAGCCCAGATTTGCCTCAAGATCATGCTGATTTTATTGCTTTAACCTTCCCAGTGCTGGGATTACAGATGGGCACTACCACACCCAGTTTAGTGTTGTAATTCTAAACAATCGCTTTGTTATGCAGAAAGTAAACAGAGAAAAGAGTATGTGCATGGTCAACAGATGAAAGGATACAGACCAGATAGGAGATTAATAGTGTCTTGAATTAGGGAAATTAGTGTGGTAATGGAGTAAAAAATGACATGTTTGAGATACACATTCATGAGAGTGATGCCACCATGACCTACTCACATCCCAGTAGGCTCCATGTCTTAAAGGTCCTACCATCTCTCAATATTGTTACATTGGTGACCAAGTTCGTTGTTATATTTGAAAGCAAGGATAAATAAGATTTGGTATCTGACTGCATATGGAAAGGAAGGTAAGAGAAATACCAATGATTGGTTTCAGCTATCAGCAACTAGGAAGATTATACATAATTAAGATGGAGAATGCTAGAAGAGCAGCTGGTTTGAGACAAAGAATCAAGGTTCTATTTTGAACATATTGAATTTAAGATGACCTTAAGATATACAGTCAAATGTCAGTTAGACAGCTGGACTATAGGCCAGCTCAGAAAGGAAGTCTTGGCTGCAAATATAAATCTGGAAATCTTCAAACATAAACAAATATTGTTTAAGCTTCAGGTGAGTAGACACAAACACACAGGAGGGTAGAACTAGAAAGACTGAATCTCAGAACTCTCCAGAATGTCAAATATTGAATTTGGTAGAGAAGGTGAAAAGGGGACTGAGAATGTGCAGTGGGCAAGCAGTAAGCAAACTGGTAGAAGGCAATCATGGAAGAATAGAGTCCAGGGTGTTTAAATAAAGTAGAAGTGGTCAAATGTGTTAGAGGTTCATGACAGACTACTTAGCAAGGTCAACTTTAGTGAAAGATTACAGCAGCTAGTGGATTGAAATTGCATTAAAAATGAAGATAGCAATACGGATAATCTTTATTTTTCAAGAAATCTGGTTAAAAAATAAAAATGGGCTCATACATATATTAAGACTTACTATCTTACTATTATTCTTATTTTACAGATGAGAAAAATAAGACTTATAAATGTCAAGTAACTTGCCCAAGTTTAATGGAGAGCATTTTCTCTTATTTCACTTAATTTGTCCCTATAAATCCTACTTTTATCCAAAGTGAATAAATTTACCTTTGTTTCTGTTCCATAGTCATAACAAATTTAGCATCTTTCACAAGAACAGAAGCAGCCTGTTGCACACCTTTTCTTGTTGCACAAAACTGAAAATGAATTAATACTTTCTACATTAACCATGTTAACAATTGAAAATCACACTAAAAATTAGCAACCAACAATTCATACCACAAGTGTAGGTTTCTGATCAGAGTATGTTCGTATAACACTGGCAACTTTGTAGTTGAGGGTTAAATCAAATTTAAATTCAGTTTGGTTACTACTGCAGGGAAATCCCAGGACCACTTTCTGAAGTTTCACAGGTCTATGGCTCTCATCCATTTTCAGACATACAGCAGGTCTTTCGCCATCTGAAAGCCATTCTGCTACCTTGAAGAAACAGAAACATGGACAAGAAATCCTTTCTAGTAATGTTCTATAGCTAAAAAGAACCCAGTTATAGAACACTTTAAAGTCAAGTTATAAAAGTATTTATTTCAATGTTATATATTGCATTCAAACTGTGCTGTTGCTATATTGGTAAATGCTAACACTGTTTTTAAAACTGTTTTTATTAGTACATGTTTGTGATACATAATGAATACATTCATTGAAGGGAGTTGGTTCAAATATATATCACATCTTATACCTTTTTATTTCCCCATTCCCTCTCCTTCCTTCCCTCCCCTACATCCCTAGATCCCCTCCACATCTCCATGTGGGCAACCTCCCTGTTTCCTATAGTAGTAATGCAAGACGATACCTGCTTTTCACCATGGCAAATTTCTAAATAATTGTTAGTTTATTTTCCTTTATAAAAGTCCAAAGTAAATTTAAAATTTATTTTTATAGAAATTGAATTTCTCATTATCATTGAAACTTTTTGCTGTTTTTCACAACTACGCCTGAAGTGTATGAAATTTCTTTTGTACTTTCATAATTACTAGCTGAACAAGTAATGTCTACCTTAGATTGGCAAGAATTGACATTTTTTTTATCAAAGAACAAATAACCACTAGAGAAATGGCAGTACAGAGGCACATTTCAGACTTCAAGCTAGAGTCACTAGTTAGTTCCTGGAACTGTGGTAAGCAATCCTTATCTTTGTATGGTCGGGCTACTAATCAGACTCCATGTGATGAAACTTACCATTGCTTTGACAGAAAGATGTTTCTTATTTCACAGAAAAAAATACTGAAATATTTTTTAGGTTATCATAGTTGGATATAAGATCACATAAGAAATTGCAGGCTGATAGGAGCAGAAGGATAACGACCTTAGGAGGAAATTGACAAAGAGGATCTGAATAGACAAAAACATTCACAGAACCAGTAATACCACAAAGGAGGAAATTTCAAGAAAGAGAAGGTAATTAGAAGGGAGACCATTAGAGAAGAGAAAGGAGATCAGGGAATGAAGGGTAGGGAGAGTAAGGGAGACTGACAGAGGGTAATTATGATCAAAATAAAGTGTGCATATGTGAAAATGCCATAACAGAGTCTATTATGCTGTACAATTAATACGCAATAATAAAATAAGACAAAAACAAAAACAAAAGAATTAGAGTTTATTTATATAATAACTGTATATGATTCAGTAAGACAAAAAATTTAGTATCCCAATGTGAAAAAAGGATAAAGGGTATGACCTGACAAATTGCAAAAAAAGAAAAGTAACTGATAAATACAATAAAAATATTTATTTCAATAAAAATCAAAGAAGTAAAAACTTTTAAAATAAGATATGTTAAGAAATAAATTTGTCAAATACTTAATATTATATGTAAATATTTAATCTTGAATAATAATTTCATTATTATATTATCCAGTGTTAAAATTCAGAAATCTGACTGTTGGTAGAATACAGAGAAAGGGCTGCTTAAACAAATGAATATAACATTTACTAAAAGTAATTCATCCTTAAAATTTTCCATGTCCTTTAATTCAGTTAGTTTACTGTGGAAGTTCATCCTATGGAAATGACCATGGACATTCTCAAACATCATTAATTTCACCATTGTTCATAACAGAAAAAATGAAAATAACAATTTTCCATTACTATGAGGCTGGACAAATTACAAAACCACAAAAATAGTACAAAGGAACACTAATGACATGGAAATATTTGCAGATATACAAAAATGTAGGTCAAAAAAGCATATATTAAAATTCCATGTTGCTATGGTTTGGATATGGTTTAAGTATATCTCCTAAGAGTTCTTATATTGAGAGCTCAGTCCCCAGTATAGCAATAATGTTGAGGCAGTAGAATCTTTAAGAGGTAAAGCCTAGTGGAACATGACTGGGTCACTGGAAATGTTACCCTCGGGAAGATTAATGCTGGTGTTGCACAGTTAGTGAATTCTCATGAGAATGAGCTGTTAACAAGGTGAGGCTGACCCTTGAAACTATCTGGCCTGCTACATGATCTCTTGCTCTCACATGCATTCCTGCCATAGTCTTTCACCATATGATGAGGTAGCCAGAAGGAGCCTCACGAGACTAAAAGATGAGGCCATCCACTCTCAGATTATCAACTTCCAAAACTGTAAACCTGAATAAATGTCTTTATTAAAAATAAGTGATTGACACACAGCAAACATCTGTAAGTACAAACTCTGAATTTCAGTTGTATTGTTTTTCTATACTATAAATTATTCTATATATTATTCATGAATATGAACAAGTCATTTTAAGAACTAGAAAATGATTAACTGTGCAAATTTAAAGATAAAGACAAAATTTTCCATTAGAAGAGACAGGTATTTGTAGTTTCTAAAAGCGCTATAGTAGGTTGAGAATGTGTAGGAGAATATACTCTTTTTCAAAAAATTTGCCTAAAAAATCAAAGAAAACCTTAATGCATATATTCATTATGGAAATATAATATTATATATATTATCTCTTTACACATCTATGTACCCATTAATCATGATATCCTCCTTAAGGACAGGGCCCATATGTTCTTACTTTTGCATCAATCATTAATGCTTATTATAATGCCAGACACATAGAAGGGGGGAGAAGATGATAATCATCTCAGCAATTATTTTTATACTCCATCATATTTGCTGTACAATTAGAGTTAGCTGGTTATAATGACTTATAACAAAGTGTCTGAAACCCATGAGACTAAGACTTTTAGATACTAGCAAACAATAGATTCCACCAAAAATGGTTTATTAAACCTGATCAACCAAATTTCATGATCTTAATATTGTTATACTTATGAGATTGAGCCATAAATTTCTACAACATATTTTCCTATAAATTTATTAGGTAATTGACAGGCAAATCCTTTCCTCTTCTATGAAGTTAAAAGGACTAAATATTTTACAAGTTATAAAAAATACTAATTCTAACTTACATCCTCAGCATTTGGAATTGTTGCAGACACAGCTACAAATCTCATTGGAATACTTTTGTTCTTATTTTCTAAAGGAGGAGATAAAGACTGTACAGTTTTCATCCTGCTGACTACGACTTCAAGTGTTGGGCCACGATTTTCATCTTTTACAACATGTACCTAAGCCAAAAAAAAAAAAAAAAAAAAAAATCAACCAAGATTCATTAGTTATAAAACTAAAACATCTATTAATTGATTAATTTTAATGAATTAAAATATAAATAAAACTAACATTTATCCTTGAGAAAATGAGCACTGGCTGCTTTAAAGGATTAAACACTATCCGGCTGAATTTTTGTTTTTGTTTTTTTGAGACCAGATCTTGCTTATGTAGTTCAGGCTATCCTTGAACTCACAGCAATCCTCCTGCCCCAGCGTTCTCCTGAGTACTGAAACTACAGCCATGCACTACAACACCTGGATGAAAATGTCTTAATTCTACCTATTCTAATCACATTTTTATGTTTACACTAGAAATAAATAATATGTTCCCTACCTCATCAATAAGAATTAGTCGAACCAGCTGGACCAAAGAGTTGTCTCTCCATTTCCTAGTCATGCTATCCCATTTTTCCTACAGGAAATAATACAAGCAGTTTGATCTGATAAACAGTTAAAACAAATATTGTTTAAGACATCAATAAAATGTTCCACAAGTTTAATTAATATTTTGGTTGCTAACTCAAAAATATCCTGAAAGATATTTAAAGATTAAAAATTATTTAAAGGATTTTGACAATCTTATAGGTGTTTAAAAATAAGCCTTCAGTTTTTAAAAAAAGTTTTAATACAGAATACTTAAAATCATAGTCTAATTACATATTTCTAAGTTCCAACAAGGTACTCCCTCTATAATACATAATATGTGGGCAAAAGAATACAAGCAATAAATATAATTACAAATTATCCATAATAATAAGTTGAATATTCTGTCCTGATTTATCTTGCCTCTTGCTTACTTATTTCTAGGCCTTCTTTTCGTACCTTGAATATTATTAGTTTTTGTTTGTTTATATTGCAAATATGTGCTTCAACTTGTATTTGAACTTTTTGTCAATGAAGATAAAGAGATATTCTTAATAAATTAAGGAAAAATAAAGTATAAATAACACCTACTGGAGTTGTCATAATAATATGAGCATGCTGAATCTCAAATAAGTCATCCACGACCGTATCTCCAGTGAGTTCTTTACAATTTAATCCTATTGGTCCAAATTTCTCCTTCCAGTCATCAAAACGTTGACTGCACAGGGCTTTTATTGGTGCCACTATAACAGTATATTTATTTTGAATATGAGTGTAATTTAAAACTTTTTCACAAACTTTGACTAATAAAGTTAGGATAAAATATACATCCAGGTACACCATAATATTGATAAAAGTTAGCAATGTAAGTTTATTTTTAGAGATAAAAAGCAGATCACCAAAAGGAACTAAAAACAGAAACAGGAGAGTGGGGGAGATAGCTCAGTGGCACAGCACTTGCCCAGCAAGAGCAAGGTCCTGAGTTTGACTTCTGGTACCAAAAAAAAAAAGAAAAAGGAGTGATGACTCAGAGAATTATAACTAAGAGTAGAGACAGACAGGGCAGAAGATTTTTACTTTTCATTATAAGGCTCTTCATAATATTTATTTTTTTATGCATAATTACTTTGAGGAAATATTCTTAAAATATACACCTAAAAAAGGGAAGCATAAGTTTCTATGTAAACATCTAGAATTATAAAATGTGTGATTTTATCTGTTCATTTTAACCGTTTTCTTAAAAACAAGCATATAAAGTTTAAATCTTCAATTCAGATGTTACTTATAAGTCTAGGAAAATGTGTTTTGAATTTAATGTAACTGACCAACTAATCATGATATATCTTTATTAAAGATGTATGGAGGAGGGGCCAAGGATATAGCTTGGCGGCACAGAGCCTGCCTGGCAAGCACAAGGTTGTGAGTTTGAGTCCTGGCACCAAAAAAAAAAACAGTATGGAGGGCTCAGAGTATTGTTCAGTGGCATAGCGCTAGCCTAGAATATGCAAGACCACAGAAAACGGGAAGAAAGAAAGTTGGGTGCAGTGGCACATACCTGTAATCCCAGCACTCCAGCATGCTAAGGTCGAAATATGATAAGTTTGAGCCTAGCCTAGGTAACTCAGTGACTCGGTGAAACCTTGACTCAAAATAAAAACTACAAAAGGGCTGTGGAGGTAAGTCAGTTATGAAGGCCCTGGGTTCAATCTCCAGTACTCCCTGCTCCCAAAAAAGAGGGGAAAGACAAGAATTTGTTACAACTGGGAGTGTTAGCTCAGTGATAGAGCACTTGCCTAGCATATGTGAGGTCATGGGTTTAATCCCCAACATGAAAACAAATAAATTAATAAAATAAAATTAATTTCTTTCAAAATGTATGAAAAACAATAATGCCTATAGCCTGAACTGAATTTCTTCTTCCATTTTGCTTTAATGGTTTTTATTATACTTAATCATTACTTTTACAATACATACTTACTATAAACAATTTTAATGTTCAACCATGGCAATGGTACTTCCATTAACAATCTTGTTATAGCTAGTTCAAACACTACAGTTTTCCCAGAACCAGTTGGAGCACAAATCACAAAATTCCTGTCTGTGTAAAGAAGCTAAAAAATAAAATTGAATCGATTATATAATATACAGAATTTTTCACACACATTCTCAACTTGTTAGAAAACATGCCTTAGGAAGACTCTAAGGAATGATAGTTCAAACATTTTTTACTTCTGCAAATATTAAAACTGTAACCTTGTCCAGACCTTCCACCCTCAAAAAACACTATTAATATTTTATCATGCTGTTTTATTTATCAAAGGGATATGCTAGACACAGAATAAAATCATTCCTTTATCTTCCAGAGAAGTTCTTGTAAATCTAGTAAATATAAACCAACCCACCTATGAAAATCACACATAGTTAACTTAAAAAACATTTCTGGGCTCCTATAATGTTACTGGCTGTGGCCCTGGAGATATAAAGCTGTTATCTAGTCCCTCTCCTTAGAGAACACACAACCAAGTGAGAAGAGGAAGTACTAATTACGGTAAGATACTTACATCATCAAATGCTTTGGACTGTATGTAGTTGAAATATGGAAATTCTTTGAAAATACCTCTAAATTTTACCGCTTAGAATAACATTAAGGAGTCAAATACACATCAAAATTTTTAAAATTCAAACTTTTTAAAACTGGTTATTTTTAATTGAAAAATTCTGTTAAATTAATATTGACTTTAACAAGCCTTTAACATTTGCTATTCTGATGTCTTAAAAAGGGAACTAACAGAAATTATTGGCGCCTCATTCACTTTCCATATTCTGAGAACCTGCAAAGACCCTGTGCAGAAACAGACTATACGAGGGTTATAACTTGAAAGTTAAATACGACGGAAGACATGAAGTATATAGAGACAAGTCCATCAGAGCTATGCTTCTAGTTTGTCTCTCCCAAAGTACTGCTTTTTCATATTTACCTTGTCTAAGCCACTTTATTTTTATCTCTTCTTTAAATTTTTTAATTTAACTAATGATTGTAAATGTACTTCATTAATTGATGTGTATTTTTAGTCATGTAACCCTGAAACCCTTTGTTTTTGATAATTTGTGTTGGCTGTTGGTTTTAATGGTAATTATCAGCATACTTGCCCAAGAGGAAGAATTTAAACCACCATTCCCCTATTAAAAAAAAAAGTTAAAACATATAAATGGAAATAAAAGGGCTGGGGATATAGCTCAGCAGCACAGCAGCTGACTGACAAGTGCAAGGTCCTGGGTTTGGATTCCTGGTACCAAAAAAAAGAAAAGAAAAACAAAGACACGGATTTTGAGCTGGGTGTGGTGGTACATGCCTGTAATCCCAGCACTTGGAAGCCTGAGGCAGGAGGATCGTTGTGAGTTTGAGACCAGCCTGGGCTACAAAGTGAGCTCAAGGCTAGCCTGAACTGCATAGTGAGATCCTGTCTCATAAAGACAAAAAAAAAAAAAAAAAAAAAAAAAAAAGAATAAAGTGTTCTCACTTCAAGGTGAGTGTCTATTGCCAGCTTGAGAGGTATTTTATGGCACTCTTTTTACTCTGAGTGATAACCAGTCAACCACATTTATTTAATACTACTGTATATGTAAAATTCTTTACTGGATTTAGAAAGCAACAAAAAAAAGAAGAAAATAAGTTCCTGCAATTTAGGCTTTATAATCTATTAAAAGATATAAGATAGATAATAATATATCTGAAACAATTATTTCAGCCATGTATTTTTGTTTGTTCATTTGTTTTTTGTTTCTGAGACAGAGTCTCGCCATGAACTCACTATGTAGCCCAGACTGGCCTTGAACTCATGGATATCCTCCTGTCTCAGCCTCCCAAGGGCTGGGTTACAAGTGTGCATCACTATGCCCGGCTAAGCATTGTGTTTTTATGAAGATATAAAAACTTAATGATTGTTTGTAGTGATCTTTTTAAAGTTTAAATCAAATTATACAGTTTCTCTGCTCAACTTCCCCTTTCTCTCAAAATACATAGATATAAAGCTTTAATCATGTCTCCCCACCACCACTCTCCATCCAACCTTATCTTTATATTTCTGACTTCATCTCCTACTGTTCTCCCTGCTACTTATCTCCTCTAGCTATACTGGACTCCATCAGCCATGTGGCTGCCATGAACCCTTCCTCTGCTTAGATTATTCAATCTTCCTTGCAAATTTCCTTGGCTCTTTCACCCTTTGCTCGATCTTTCCTTCTCATAAAGACCTACCCTAAGAATTATATTTAATTCTGTATTTGGAACTTTGAATTCCAGCAGTAAAGATTTAATCTTTCTTTACCTTGCTCTACATTTTTTCTTTTCCTATAGGGCTCATTACCTTCTAACATGCTGTATGAAGTCAGGCATGTAATCCCAAAATTTGGGAGGCTGAGACAGAAGAATTATCATTTGAAGCCAGCCTGAGATACATATGAGAATCAATTTTAAAAAAAGCACTCAACAAAAATACTATATGACTCACTGACATACTGCTACAGATCTATTCTGTTCTCCATCACCTCAAGAATGTTAACTCCCTGAGGGTAAAGATTCATTGTTTTTTTAATTGACATATCCTAAATACCCAGAACAATGCCTAGCATGTATACTGTACTAAGCACTGTTAGTATCTGTTTAGACTTAACAAAGCAAACAGTTAATTCATAATTCTTATTACTTTCAGTCGTGTAGCATGTTAGAATATTTGTGCCAACACAAAGAAATGGAATTTTGAGTCTGTCAATCTATCAGTCTTTGAGGGAATCTCATTTCTCCTTCAAGATATGTCTTTTCCTATAAAATATTTATTTGTAACAAGCCAAGAAGTGGGCTATCATGCTGGTTTTTCTCTCATTAAATAGTCCTACATCAATTTATATTCAAAAAATGAATCTTTGATTCAGAGTAGCTATAGAATCAGTTTCCCAGCACATAATAAAATTCAACCACAAACATCATTTATCATCACTATCAACACTTGAAATTGAATTTTTCCTTTTGTTCAACAAACTCTCAGCAGTGTCACTGTAATTACATGCTATAATGGGAAAAAAATGTCTGTAGAACTGAAAATGACAAGAGTACTATGGCAGTATCAATCTGACAAAACTATTGTTCTGAGGATTCAAACACAGGAAAATAGTAAAAAATCAGCAAATAGATTGTATTTAAGCAACCTACAAATTCTCAAATTATCATGACTAGTTTTTAGGCTTTTGCTGTACACAATAAAGCATAGCAATTCAGTGAGTCTGATGACAAATAAAATTTTGGAACAATAAATAATGAACATTAGTATAGACAGTGGTCTTGACTAGCAGAGACATCTAAACAACAAACAGAACCACTTTAGCTCTACTCATATAGCATGAAAATCTTTAAAACTCTTCAAAGCATAGTACCATAATATAAAAAGCCTTCCAGTAAAAGATAAGAATTTACCATCACACAGATAAGTAAACAATCATTAACTTCTTACTGCTAATGTATTTCCTGTTTCCATCCTATTTAGATCACCAGAGAGAAGGAAGTGCAGCAGGGCTGAGACAAAAGCATGGTAAACAAAAGCATCAAAAACTGGCTTATTATCTCCTCCTCCCAGTGTAACTGAACTCAGATATCTGCACTGAATATACTTTTCATGAGTGGTCAGGCAAGCATGTTACAGCCATATAGCACTTTAGAATTATGTCAAATGGGCCCCTGTGTTCTCCTGCATGGTTGGCCAGCCTTCACACTATACGGTGTATTTCTTTTCCTACTTTTACTTTGCC
Organism: Chinchilla lanigera; assembly: GCF_000276665.1. NCBI lineage: Eukaryota > Metazoa > Chordata > Mammalia > Rodentia > Chinchillidae > Chinchilla > Chinchilla lanigera. The sequence goes on along the minus strand of NW_004955423.1, from coordinate 3,011,368 downwards.
CAAACTTGCTCTATAGAGCCTGTTTCTTTCCCTATCTCCATTTATTTGTTTGTTTGTTTGTTTATTTATTTATTTTTTGAGACAGGATCTCACTATGCAGTTCACTCTAGCCTTCAGCTCACTTTGTAGCCCAGGCTGGTCTTGAACTAACAATGATCCTCCTGCCTCAGCCTCCCAAGTGCTGGGATTACAGGCGTGCGCCTCTATGCCTGGCATTTTTCCTATCTTTAATAAAACTTCACTACCATTAAAAACAGAATTATTTCAAATGATTCTCAGAGTGCCTAAGATTAGAGTTACTCTGACCTAGATTTTCCTTGCTTGATTGCCCAATATCTACAATTTATTTCCCAGTTTTGCTAATGAAACCATAACTTCTACAGATCCTGGAGTATTCACCAGCAGTCAGTCTCTAACTCCACATAAGTAAAGTATAGTCTTGACGAGGTAACTTGACCTCTCAAAAATATCACATGGCACTGGCAAAGTTAATGAAACTGAATAGAGGATGCAGAAACAACACCAGGCACATTCAACTATTTGATCTTTGACAAAGGGGCCCAACATACAATAGAGGAAAGATAGCCTCTTTAATAAATGGTACTGGGAAAACTGGCTATCCACATTCAGAAGATTGAATCTAGACCCATATATCTCACCAAGTACTAAACTAAAATCAAAATGGATCAGAGATCAAAATGTTAATATAGAAACAATCTGCTGAAAGATAAAATAGGTAAAACTCTTGAAGACATAAGCGTAGGCAAGAACAGAATCCCAATTGCACAAGAAATAACATCAAAAGTCAATAAATGGCATCATGTCAAATTAAAAAGCTTCTGCCCAGCAAAGGAAGCCAGCAACAGAGTGAAAAGACAACCTATGAAATGGGAAAAATTGTTTGCGAGCTATTCCTTGGGAAAGAGGACTAATATCTAGAAGATATAAAGAACTCAAAAGAAGTAGGTCCCCTGACCCAATAAAAAAAAATGGGTGAGTGAAATGAATAATAACTTCTCAGAAGAGGTACGAACAGTTAATAAACACATGAAAAAATATTCAACATCTCTGGCCATTAGAAAAATGCAAATTAAAACAATACCAAGATTCTGTCTTACACTAATAAGAATGGCCATCATAAGAAATCAAATAATAAATGCTGCCGATGCTGTACGGATAAAGGAACTCTCACATTCTTGGTGGGAATGTAAACCATTATAGAAATCAGTATGAAGATTTCTTCAAAAACTAAAACTAAAAATTCTTTTCAACCCAAGTTTCCCCATCCTAGATATCTTCCTGAAAGAGTTAAATATATGATATAACAGTGACACATGCATGTTTATAGCCACACATTTAATAACAGCTAATCTTGGAAGCAGCCCGTTTGTCTATCATCAGACAAACACATAAAGAAATGTGGTATTTACAAAAAAACAAACAGTGGAGTACTACTGTGACATAAAGAAAGATAAACCTGAGACATTTGTAGGAAAATGGATGCACTTTGTGACCGTAATGTTATGTGAAATAAATCACACACACAAGCTTAAATATTACATGGAAATCCAAAATATAAATAAAGAGCAAAGTAAAAGGTAGATACAAGAAACAGATAGCTAGATCTTTTGCAAAAGGGAAGGGGACAAGAGACAGAGAGAGTAAGGGAGTGGCAGGAAGGGGTAAGAAAAGAATTAAGGTGTGCTGTGTACATTACCAACTTCTCATGAGGCATGTAATCATTATGTACTACAAACATGTACTACTAATAAAAAGCAGAGATGGTGCCATGTACCTATAATTCTAGCTACTTGAGAGGCTGAGGCAGAGGATCACTGTATACCAGAGACTCAAGACCAGCCTGACCAACCTAGTGAGACCTTGTCTCAAAATATTCAATAAAAAATGCTAAGACAGCAGAGTTTTATAAAATATAATTGTTAGCACATATTAACTTCACAAATTATGACTTTCACTGTGGTATTTCCATATATTGTTCATCGATTATGTTCAGCTGTCTTTTCCCCCTACTGCCTTTCTTCAGCACCCTTCCCCATCCCTACCACTACCTCTTCTACTTTCTGGTTGTTGTTTTTTTCTTTCTTTTTTTCTGAATATAAGAGAAAACTTGTAATACTCATCTTTCTGGGTCTGGCTTATTTTGCTTAATATGTTGTCCTCTAGTTCCATCCATTTTCCTGTAAATCACAGGAATTTATTCCCTTCATAGCTGAGTAATATTCCACTATGTACATAACCACATTTTTTTCATCCATTTATCTGTTGATAGGCACCTAAACTGATGCCTTATTTTAGCTATTGTGAATAGTACCACAATAAACATGGGCATCCAGGTTTCTCTTTTGTATAATAGCTTTATTCCCTCTGTATATATACCCAAGAGTGAGATTACTGGATCATGTGATAGTTCTATTTTCAGCTTTTTAAGGAACTCCATACTGTTTTCAAGAGTGGCTGTAATAATTTATATTCCTACCACCAATGTGTAAGGGTTCCTTTTCCTCCACATTTTAACCACACATAATGATAATAGATATATTAATGAGCTTGGGTAATCATTTTCACAATGTATATAATAATAAAACATCATATTGCAGACTTCAAAAATGTACTATTATACTTTAATAAGCCAGGAAAAATATTTTTTAAAAAAACTTGACCCTTCTATTCACAGCATTAAATGATCTGATCCTAAGGTACCTATTCAAGAAAATCTCCTACTACTTTTTTCTTTAATCATATCTTTGATTTCAGCCAAACGTCAAAGTTTATTCTTTCAAAACATATCCACATTTTTTTAATCTCATCCTTGCCTACAGCTATTTCTTTTCTAGAACAACTTCCTAAATTATGGACTTTACTGTATCTTTTGATATACTGGGAAATAGAAAGATAGATAAAGCCCAGTCTTTGCCTTCAAGGAGTTGTTCTTAGGTCATGAGAAAATAGTCACACAAGTAGCTAGTGAATTATAATCAAATCAAATCAAATCAAATCAAATATACTAGTATAGGCATGCGCATGGTGTTAAATACACAAAGAGGATGTTACTGCTGGAATATACAGAATACACTTAAAACATTTACACTAGTAAGTGTCCAGGCATGCAAACTGGATTATATTTAAACGTGGGTTCTTTCAAACATTAGACTTGTAAAAAAATGTCCTCATTCCATAAAATATCCCATTTCCTTTACTTCCCCTATTCATTTTAACTCTATATGGCTGACACCCCACATATAAGACATTATATGTATCTGTTCAATATAGCTCTTCTTACCCAAAATATAAGAAATTACCTATATCGATTTGTAAGTAAATATGCTCAGCCTTCTCCAATAATACTAATAAAATCTCTCTATTATCCTGTCACACACTGGTAACAAAAAGTTCACAAACTGCCACCACTCTATAGACCACACTTGAGAACTATCAGATGTACAAATCTCTTAAATGACCCAAAAGATTCACCTTCTTTATCAACCGAAATAAATGCATAGGAACACAATGAAACAGAATATTTTAAAATATGATTTCATAAATATATATGTAAAATTGAGGACTAATATCTAGTATATACAAAGAACTAAAAAAAAATTGAACCACTTAAAATTAAGGATCCAGTCAAGAAATGGACTAGAGAAATGAACAGATACTACCCAAAGGAAGAAATACAAATGGTCAACAAATATAAGAAAAAATGTTCAATGTCTCTGGCCATTAGAAAAATGAAAATTAAAACACCTCTCTAAGCTTCCATCTTAGTCTGGAAAGAATGGCAATCATTAGGAAATCAAACAATGACAAATGTTGGCATGGCTGTGGTGAAAAAGGAACCCTCCTGCATTGTTTGTGGAAATGCAAACTAACAACCATTATGGAAATTCGTATGGAGATTTCTCAAAGAACTGAAATCAGAAATTCCATATGACCCAGCTACCCTCTTGCTAGGTATCTTCCCCAAAGAGCTTAAGTCATCCTACTACAGCAATACATGCATACCAATGTTTATAGCAGCACAATTTATAATAGTTAAATCCTGAAAGCACCCTGTATAACTATCAATAGGTAATTACATAAAGAAAATGTGGTATCCATATATAATGGAATAGTACTCAGCTATAAAGAATGACACATTTGAGACATCTGTATGAATATGGATGCACCTGGAAAATATAATGTTGAGTGAAATAAACCAGACATACAAGCTTAAATACTGTATGGTATCTCATCTGAGTAAAACAAAGTACGAAGAAAATGATAAAGGGTGGATAGAAAGAGACAAGGCAATGGATCTCTTGCAATAGGGAAGTAGTCCAAAGGAACAACAATGAGGGGTGAGAAGGAGGGAAAGGGAAAGAAGAGGAATAGACATGTGCCATGTACAGGAATTTAATAACCCCAATTAATGTAAACACTAACATGAGCTAAGAAAAAAAGAGGCAAGCTGTAACATGTACATGTAACCACTCCCCAAGAAGAATGTAAACTGCATGAATTTCAAACATGTAATAAAATTTTTAAATTATACAAAAAGATATAAAGTTCTTTAAAAAAAGTTTTTGCTAACACCATTAAATTACGATCAATTTAATAAAAAATATTGTAAAATAATTTAAAGGATACGGATTTCTGTGACAGCCTTCAACGACTCTATGCCATTTTCGGTTATTCCTAAAAAAAAAAACTACATACTTCTATGGATATTTTAAGAATTTTTTAATTAAAAACAGCTTCAATAAAAGTTGAATAATTTTTATTACTGATAAATTTAAAATTATTCAAAAACAGCTTTAAAATAATGCAACATAATAAAATGTAAAAACTACACATAAAGATTACCTACTCAAATTGACTCTATTTTTGTATTCTTCTTCATCTATGCAAAGAACTACATATTAGTTTATATTTTTATTAGAATAAGTGAGAAAGCAAGGAATTACCTTGAATATCATGAGGCTGGAATGCAACTGAGAAAGATGGTACTTTGAATGTATCGCCTCCAATTTTAGAACCAGGAAAAGTGTCATTTGCTTTAAATATGTTTGTACAATACTGAGGTTTCTGCATATTACTGCTGTAGTTCCCCGGTTCCCCTTTGTTCATTTCAGTTTGGAAATTTTCCACTGAGCCAAAGTGAGAATCCATATTTGCACTGTCATTAGAGTAAGCACTTCCATGTATATTGTCACATATTTTAAATAATCTGAAAACAAAACAAAAACCACATTTCCACTTTTAGTTTTTTAGAATGTGAAAAACTAGCATAAAATTATCCCCTTTAAAGTATCCACAGGTTATAGCTTATCAAAACAAAAAAAACCCCTAATCATTCTAAAATATTACTTGCTAATTCTTATCGCTGATTTATATCTTTTCACTAAAACTCAAATAAATCCTTTGGTGTTAGCCAGTCTCCAAAATAGCCCCAAGATCCTTCATACTCTTTTGTAGTCTCCTACAAACTGAATTGTTAAATCAGGACTCAACTATATAACTAGAGTGTTGCAAGAGTGCAGAAGTTATGTGAGTTTCAAGGCTAGGTCATAAAATACATCATTTCTTCTTCAAGGTTTCTTAGATGGCTCACTCTGTGGGAATCTAATCATATCATAAGAATGATCTCTAGGAACAGCAAGGCTATGGAGAGACCAGGTGGAGAGGTACTGAGGCCTCCTGTCAACAACCAGCAGCACCAACTTCCCAGTCAAGGCAAGTCGACTTGAAAATGGATCAAGATGTTATACACATGGGCTAATTCCCCTAAATGGACATCATTAATATGTATTGTAAACACACACAAGTGAAAAAGAAAAAAGAAAATGGATCCTATAGCCACTGGCAAGATGACCAGACTGCATATTTTGATTGTAACACTGAGAGAGGCTGCCAATATCTTATGCATTCTCATGAGAAGGGACATGCCAAAAATCTCACTTAAGTTTTCTAAGTTCCTAACTCTGAGAAATAAATTGTATTCTCCAAATAAAAA